>NC_056743.1:366795451-367127625 GCF_019279795.1 Protopterus annectens
TTTTTAGAAAAACCCAAAATTTTTAAACTGACATCAGCTATAAAAGTGACGTCTGCACATACCCAACTTGAAACTTTTCTGCTGCAGTGATCTATGGACCGCTGATCACCAGCTCCGGCTATCTGTTTGCACGTCTGACTTCAGTTGTCTGCCACAGATAAGTACCCTTTTGGGTTTTATGATTATATTCCTTCTTGCTTTCCAGATGTACATGTCAGCTAGGAAGGGAAAAGAAAAGTGTGCTTGTGGAAGATAAAATTCACATAAGGGCATGCACGATCAGTGTTTGTTTTGTTTAGGCGAAGGCCACAACTATAAGTCTTGTGACATCTGCCAGTCCTTTGTACCTAAAACTTTGCATAGCTGCCTGGCCGCTTTTAAGTTATACTTTGAAAACCAAAGGCTCTGACGTTTGGTATTCAGTATGGGGGGGTGGAGTAGGTATCTCTGAGGAGCCACCTTGGAAGAAGGCCAAAAAGGCTAGGCCCAACGTCCATGCTGCACTTCAGGAGTCCAGTGAGACTCTCAAGGCAGATGTTATCCCATCGTCTCATTTGACGTCATTTTCACAGCTGGAACTGGGAACCTTGGTTTAAGCTGGCCCAGCCGGAAACGTAGAGTGCGTATGTTGAGGTTGAGGGGAACCATGGCTCGTGGAGTCGGAGGGGCCTACTACTGCCTTACCATCCACCCCGGCGTCTGTTACAAAACACACTACTATTACTGTTCCTTTTAAGAGGAAACAAAAAGAAAAGCACTGGGTTACAAAACTAGCCCCTGGATGGGAAAATGTTTCCCAGAATTTTTTCAGAGCATTCCAGACCCTGCAGTCCCGTTGCCCCAACCTTCCCTACCACCTGTGCAGTCCTTTGAAGAATCAGAGGAAGAACTCCCATCTTCTGATGAATCCCACACTTACTGCTTCCCAATTGAGTTTTCCAAGGACTTTGCTACTCCTGGAGATCACCAACGTCATCTTATACAATTATATGTATATATATATATATATATATGTGTGTATGTGTGTGTATATATATATATATATATATATATATATATATATATATATATATGTGTATGTGTGTGTGTATATATATATATATATATATATATATATATATATGTATGTGTATATGTATATATGTATATATGTGTATATATGTATATGTATATACATATATATATGTATATACATATATATATGTATATACATATGTATTTGTATATTTATATACATATGTTTATACATATACATGTGTGTGTCTATATATATATATATATATATATATATATGTATATATATATATATATGTATGTATATATATATATGTGTGTATGTGTTTATATATATATATGTATGTGTTTATATATATATATATATATATATATATATATATATATATATATATATATGTATGTATATGTGTATATGTTTGTGTGTGTGTATATATATATATATATATATATATATATATAAGTTGCTGTTGTCTCCTTTTCCCTTACTGTTAATTATGACTGAGAAACCAACTTTAAAAAGTGCACTTCCTGTGGGCACAAAATTCAAATTCTGATGCCCTCAGGAAGTGCATTTATTGCCTTGGAGTAGCACACCTGAACACTGATTGCTCTATTTCTGCCACTTTTAACTCTAGAGCAATTTCAGATAGAAGAAATAAACTAGTACTAAAGGGATTGCTGCCTCCATCTTCATCAGGGGCTCAACCCCCCAGAAAATATTCTAAAACTTCTTACAAGTCTTTTAGAAGATCCACTACCTGATCTGCAAAGACTTTGGCTTCCACTATGTCTACATTAGAGCCTTCTCGGAAGATCTGAAGAACTTCAGATCCGACTTCATCGGATCCTAAAAGAAAAGCATTGGATCCAAAACCCTCTGCTCTGTCATACTCTTAAGTCTCCTAAGCAGCACTCTGATCCGAAAGCCTCTAATTCAACCATTACTTTGTCTAAGTCTCCCCAAACTCGTTCACCTGGGTGTACAGTTGAACCAATATCTCCTTTGCTCCCTTCCCCATTTTTACAAACTGCACCACGGAGAGAATCGAGAGCACATTCCATAACCTAGGCTTTCAGATCCTCTAGAAGTACTGATTTTTCCTTCTCCGATCCTTCCAACAGTTTTGGAGCCTTCAGGTCTGAGAGCCGCGAGAGTGTAGGTGTCTTCTCTGAAGGTGACTAGGTATTCTACTCCAGCAGTTTCCCTGACTGGTTCTGCTCCTATTTCCTTGGATTGGGATATGTGTCAGAGCCGAAGCAGCAGCACCGGGTCTGGGGGACCAAGGTCTACTCCAGTGCTGTCGGAACCATCCTTGCCCTTTGGAGCATTTTCTCCAACTTTGTCACAGACTAGGCATTTTCAGTCAGCCTTTCCAAATCAAAACTACAACCAGTACAGAGCCTGGAGTTCATTGGTGCCTGATTAGACACAGCAAGTCAGATTGCCTCTCTTCCTGCAAAATTGTGTGAACACAGTCAAGTTCTGGGTACAGCAAATTCTTGTTCAACCTGCTGATCTAACCAAACTTGTTCTTCAGGCTGTAGGTTCGATGGCAGTGGCCATAACCTTAGATGTCCATCTCTTCCATGTTTCAGTATTCATAACAGTAGGGAGGTGGCTGCCTGCAGCATCGGACATCCAGCCAGTATACTGACGTCTTAGCATAAGGGGTACGTACAACATTGCATGTTAGAGCCATAAACTGACATCAGCTATAAAAGTGACGTCTGCACATACCCAACTTGAAACTTTTCTGCTGCAGTGATCTATGGACCGCTGATCACCAGCTCCGGCTATCTGTTTGCACGTCTGACTTCAGTTGTCTGCCACAGATAAGTACCCTTTTGGGTTTTATGATTATATTCCTTCTTGCTTTCCAGATGTACATGTCAGCTAGGAAGGGAAAAGAAAAGTGTGCTTGTGGAAGATAAAATTCACATAAGGGCATGCACGATCAGTGTTTGTTTTGTTTAGGCGAAGGCCACAACTATAAGTCTTGTGACATCTGCCAGTCCTTTGTACCTAAAACTTTGCATAGCTGCCTGGCCGCTTTTAAGTTATACTTTGAAAACCAAAGGCTCTGACGTTTGGTATTCAGTATGGGGGGGTGGAGTAGGTATCTCTGAGGAGCCACCTTGGAAGAAGGCCAAAAAGGCTAGGCCCAACGTCCATGCTGCACTTCAGGAGTCCAGTGAGACTCTCAAGGCAGATGTTATCCCATCGTCTCATTTGACGTCATTTTCACAGCTGGAACTGGGAACCTTGGTTTAAGCTGGCCCAGCGGAAACGTAGAGTACGTATGTTGAGGTTGAGGGGGGAACCATGGCTCGTGGAGTCGGAGGGGCCTACTACTGCCTTACCATCCACCCCGGCGTCTGTTACAAAACACACTACTATTACTTTTCCTTTTAAGAGGAAACAAAAAGAAAAGCACTGGGTTACAAAACTAGCCCCTGGATGGGAAAATGTTTCCCAGAATTTTTTCAGAGCATTCCAGACCCTGCAGTCCCGTTGCCCCAACCTTCCCTACCACCTGTGCAGTCCTTTGAAGAATCAGAGGAAGAACTCCCATCTTCTGATGAATCCCACACTTACTGCTTCCCAATTGAGTTTTCCAAGGACTTTGCTACTCCTGAGGTGGAGGATACCATTAACCCTGAATCTCTTGTGGAGGAATTCTCCTCTGTGGACACCATTACACTTATGAAAGAAAACTTTCAATTGCAGGTCTCTGATGTTTCTGAAACTTATAATCATCTTTTGGCTGTTCCCGTTAGTGGGCGCCACGGCGGATCATGTGTTTCCGTTTGTTCCTGTCCTCTGCATCTTGCTCTGTCACACCAACCACCTGCATGTCCCCTCTCACCACATCCATAAACCTTTTTCTTAGGCATTACTCTTTTCCTGTTACCTGGTAGCTTTATCCTTAGCATATTTTCCCAATATATTCAGCATCCCTCCTCAGCACATGTCCAAACCAACGTAATCTTGCCTCTCTGGCTTTGTCTCCAAACCTTCCAACCTGGGCTGACCCTCTAATGTACTTATTCCTAATCCTGTCCACCCTTGTCACACCCATTGCAAATCTTAACATCTTTAACTCTGCTACATCCAGCTCTAACTCTTGCCTTTTTGTCAGTGCCACTGTCTCCAACCCATATAACATAGCTGGTCTCACTACCCTCTTATAGACCTTCCCTTTAACTCTTACTGCTACTCGTCTGTCACAAATCATTCCTGACACTCTTCTCCACCCACTCCATCCTGCCTGTATTCTCTTCTTCACCTCTTTTCCACACTCACCATTACTCTGAACTATTGATCCCAAGTATTTAAACTCATCCACCTTCGCCACCTCTACTCCTTGCATCCTCACCATTCGTCTGTCCTCCCTCTCATTCACACACACATATTCTGTCTTAGT
Source organism: Protopterus annectens (assembly GCF_019279795.1). Lineage (NCBI taxonomy): Eukaryota > Metazoa > Chordata > Ceratodontiformes > Protopteridae > Protopterus > Protopterus annectens. Next base: position 366,799,894 of record NC_056743.1, read on the forward strand.
CCTGCTGACCTTCATTCCTCTTCTCTCTAGAGCATATCTCTACCTCTCCAGGGTCTCCTCCACCTGTTCCCTACTCTCACTACAGATCACAATGTCATCTGCAAATATCATAGTCCACGGGGACTCCTGTCCGATCTCGTCTGTCAACCTGTCCATCACCATTGCAAATAAGAAAGGGCTCAGAGCTGATCCTTGATGTAATCCCACCTCCACCTTAAACGCATCTGTCACTCCCACCGGAGACCTCACCGCTGTCACACTACCCTCGTACATATCCTGTACCACTCTTACATTCTTCTCTGACACACTTGACTTTCTAATACAATACCACAACTCCTCTCTAGGCACCCTGTTGTATACTTTCTCTAAGTCTACAAAAAATACAATGCAACTCCTTCTGACTTTCTCTGTACTTCTCCATCAACACTCAGAGCAAACATCGCATCTGTAGTGCTCTTTCCCGGCATGAAACCATACTACTGATCACTAATCATCACGTCCCTTCTTAACCTAGCGTCCACTACTCTTTCCCATAACTTCATGCTGTGACTTAGTTTAATCCCTCTGTAGGTACTACAGCTCCACACATCACCTTTATTCTTAAAAATCTGTACCAAAACACTTTTTCTCCATTCCTCAGGCATCAGCAATCTGGTTAAAAACTCCACTGCCATTTCACCTAAATACCTCCATGCTTCCACAGGTATGTCATCTGGACCAACAGCCTTTCCATTCTTCATAGCTATCCTTACTTCCTCCCTGCTAATCCATTGCACTTCATGATTCACTGTCCTCACATCATCCAACCTTCTCTCCCTCTCATTCTCTTTATTCATCAACCCCTCAAAGTACTCTTTCCATCTGCTCAACACACTCCCCTCACTTATATGTATGTTTCCCTCATTATCCTTTATCACCTTTACCTGCTGCACATCTTTCAACCTCGGTCCCTCTGTCTAGCCAATCAACACAGGTGCTTTTCTCCCTCCTTTGTGTCCAACCTTTCATACAACTCTTCATATGCCTTATCCTTAACCTTCGCCATCTCTTTCTTTGCCATGCACCTCATCTCCTTATACTCCTGTCTACTTTCTTCATCTCTCTGGCAATCCCACTTCTTCTTTGCCAACCTGTTTCTCTGTATACTCTCCTGTACTTCCTCATTCCACCACCATGTCTCCTTGTCGTCCTTTCTCTGTCCAGATGTCATATCAAGCACCTTTCTAGCCATCTCCCTTACTAGCTCTGCTGTAGTTACTCAGCTGTTTGGTAACTCTTCACTGCCACCCAGTGCCTGTCTTAACTCTTCCCTTAACTCCACCTCACAATTACCCTTTTTCACTTTCCACCATTCGATCCTTGGTGCTGCCCTCACACTCTTCCTCCTCTTTTTGATCACCAACGTCATCTTACAAACCACCATCCTATGCTGCCTTACTACACTTTCCCCGGTCATCACTTTACAGTTTCCAATCTCCTTCAAACTGGCCCTCCTACATAAGATATAATCCACCTGTGTGCATCTTCCACCACTCTTGTATGTCACCCTATGCTCCTCCCTCTTGTTAAAATACGTATTCAGCACAGGCATGTCCATCCTTTTCGCAAAATCTACTACCATCTGACCTTCTGCATTCCTTTGTTTAACACCATACCTACCCATCACTTCCTCATCACCTCTGTTCCCTTCACCAACATGCCTATTGAAATCTGCTCCAATCACCACTCTCTCACCCTTGGGTACAGTCATCACCACTTCATCCAACTCAGTGCAAAAGTGTTCTTTCTCGTCCATCGCACACCCAACTTGTGGAGCATATGCACTAACAACATTCATCATTACACCATCAATTCCCAGCTTCATAAACCTCACTCTAGCAAACACTCTTTTCATCTGCAAAACACTCTTAGCATACTGTTCCTTCAGGATAACTCCTATGCCATTTCTCCTCCCATCCACATCATGATAAAACAATTTGAACCAACCTCCGATACACCTAGCCTGACTCCCCTCCCATCTGGTCTTTTGCACACACAATATACCAACCTTCCTTCTGTCCATCATATCGACTAGCTCTCTCCTTGTACCAGTCATACTGCTAACATTCAAAGTTCTGAACCTCACTACCATAGTCAGTCCTAGCCTTTCTCCTCTCTTCCTGCTTTCGGCCATGCCTTCCACCTCCTCTCCTCCTTCAGCCAACAGTAGCCCAATTTCTGCCAGCACCCTGTTGGCTAACAGTACTGGTAGCGGTCGTTGTTAACCCGGGCCTCGACCGATCCGATATGTAAATATTTACTGGTGTCTGCATGAATAATTTGGCCAAGTTTTACGCCTGATGCCCTTCCTGACGCAACCCTCCCTATTTATCCGGGCTTGGGACCGGCACAAATAAATGCACTGGCTTGTGCATCCCCAGTGGCTGGGTTCTGAAGTTTCTGAAACTAAAAAGAGGTATTTTGAACTTTTACAGATCGACCAGCCTTCTCCATCTGCAGTCACTCCTCTGCTTCCAGCCTTTAATGATACCTATCAGGCTGCATCTCAGACCCCAAATTCACACCTCCTAGCATCCAAACATCCTGATAGGTTTTACAACGTCCCCAGGATGCACAGTTCTTATTCAGAAACCCCCCTGCAGACCCGGTAGTCATTGGCTGCCTTCATCTTCTCTATTCCTTACAGATAAGAATAGCAAATTCATAGGTTCATAGGTTGGTACTAGGCTATTGGCCCTAGGGCCTATACAAGCCTAGCCATAACAATTCCCTGGATATTTCTTCCCACAGTATTTATTTCCCTGGACCCGTCTAGTAGGGCGACTGATGTGATCCCTGGGGTGAATTTCCTATCTCCCATCCAGTCGTCAATGTTCCTTTTGAAGAGGTCTAAGGAGGTGCTCTGCTTGACATGTGTGGGCAGTCTATTCCAGAGTATGGGGAGTCTCTGGGTCAGGAACCTATCTTTCCAGCATGTTTTGTTCATTGTGATGACAAGGTTTAGATCCCTGGATCGTGTGGCTCTGAGGGATTGGGATTTCTTTAAGTGGAGCATGTCCAACAGCTCAGGGTTGTACATGGCCTTGTATGTTGAGCAGAGATCACTTTTGCGTAGATGATATGCCACAGAGTATAGCTGGAGTTTTTTTTAGACGGTCAGCATAGGGCATCTGGTTTAGGCCTGTGATTCTTTTAATGAGGTATTTCTGTGGCCTTTCCATTTGCTGCAGATGTCTTGTGAGGTACATACCAAATGGGGCGGTGTACTCTATAATGGGTCTAATGAGGGATGAAAAGCCCTTAGTGATGAGGTGTGCCACATAGGATTTCCTGACTGCTGTGGCAATGTGGTTATCGAAGATGAGACCACTGTCCACCTGTGTCCCTAAGTAGCTCATCACACTTTCAGTGTTTAGTGTACTGCCACCTATGTGGTAATTCATGGGTACATGTTTTTTCCCAAAGGGGATAACTATACATTTCTTGGCATTAAGCTTGAGCCCATGGCTCTGGCACCAAGCATCTATTTCTGTAAGTCCCTTTTGTAGAATATCCACATCATTTGGGGATTCCGTAATGGCTCCCAGTTTGCAGTCATCTGCGAACTTTGTTAGTAAGAGTCCCTTAGTGTTGGCCTGTACTTCAGAGAAGTAGATGCCAAACAAGAGCAGTCCCAGGGCTGAACCCTGTATACAGGGGATGAAAATGTATACTTCTTCTATGCTAGCCATTAGAGCTGTTAACTATCAGATCCACATGGCTAAGTTTGTTCTAGATACCCTGTCCAAGACCTCTGCATTAATGCCAGATTTTCCTGCAAAGTCTCAGCTCTCCACCGTGTTATCTACCACTTCTGAGATGACCAGGCATTCCATCAAGTGCAGTTATGATGCTGTAGAGGCATCATCCAAATCTGCATCAGGTTCGTTTCTCAGAAGGTACCCCTGGGTGAGACTCCAGCCCTTAACCATGGATGTTCAAGCCAAATTACTGGACGATCTCCACTTGGTAATAAGGCTTTTTTTGGCATAGCTTCTGCAGAGCTCCTAAAATTTCTCCAAGAGAAGAGCAAGGAGTTATAAAATTTAAAACATTTGCTATTCTCACCCATTCCGATGTACCACAGGAACTACCCACCAAGGACCAGTTTTGTAAGGAGGCAGTCTTCTCACTCTTCTGCTCTACAATCCAAAGGACGGAGGCACCCTAGGAAGCAAATCTCTCCTTGACCCTTCTCCAACTCCGCCCCTACTCTCTTTCGGAGGCAGCCTGACCCTGACAGAGCTCCTCCACTGTGACTCAAACTCTCTAACCATAACCACCCCCCTCTCCCTCGGCCTCACCCTTTCCTCTTTTCTCCTGGTGGAAAATCACCTCAGCAGCTTGGGGTCCCCTCCATCAACCAAAAAGGTTATTTCATGACTTGGTGGTCAGTCCCCCCTTCCAGGGTACACCTCAGCTCTCTTCAAGCCAGCTTCACCTCTTCCCTCCAATTTTTGATCAGCTCCTAGCCCAGAGCACAATGGAAGTATTCCTTCCAGGTCAGATAAACAAGGGATTTTTACTTGTTTTTGGTCCCAAGAAAGGGTGGCCCCTGGAGACCATTTCTAGATCTTTCTACCCTCAGTCTATTTCTGAAGGTGCCTACCTTCAAGATGCTCACCTTGCACCATCTCTTACCCCTTATCCCCAATCTAGACTTTATGGCATCCCTGGATTTGAAAGATACCTACTTTTATATCCCCATTCACCCCAGCTACAGGAAATTCCTACGCTTTTCAGTTAAGTTCCTCACATTTTCAGTTTTCTGCATTGCTATTTGGGCTCTCTACAGCTCCAGTAGTGTTCACAAAGTGTCTAGCTCCAGTTATCACCCACTGCAGAATGTAGGGCTTACAGATATATCCCTGTCTAGATGATCGGTTAATCCTACACTAGGACTGCCACTCACTTTACCACCACTTAAACATGGTGTGCAAAATTTTGGCAGATCTAGGGTTCACAGTGAACCAACTAAAATCTTGTATGACACCTAATCAAGATCTTGTTTTCCTAGGATGCAGAATAAGAACAGACAATATGGCAGCCTTCATCCCCTGCCGAAAGGTAGAGGCTCTCATCCATTACTTCCAGTCTCTTCTTCCCCTCCAAACCATCTCAGCCAGGGAATTTCTGAGGATCCTAGGCTACATGGCATCCTTGATTCCCTTGCCTTTCTTTGCAAGGCTGCATATGAGTAAGTTCCAATGGGTGTTGACGAATCTGTGAAGCCAACACTCCCATCCTCTGGATGTTTCCCTCCCTCTTCTCCCATGCTTGAAAAGAGAGCTGGAATGGTGGATTTCCTCCATCAACCTCAGTCAGGGAATACCCTTGCATATTCCCCCACCTTCTCCAACAGCTCTACACAGATGTAGGAGATCTGAGTTGAGGATCAGTTATAGAAATCAACAACGACCAAAACAAGGTTTAGGTAGAGTGGTCACCCAGAGACAAAAGGAGCACATTAATATCAAAGAATTGAGGGCCCTTCTGTTGGCACTTCAAACATTCCATGAGAAAACAAAAAGGTCCATCACAAAGAGGGTGATAACTCAAATTCTTTTATTGTGGTAGCTCAAAAGACAAACAGCATACCGGATCTGGCAACAGCCTTCCTCAGTGCTTCATAACCAAAAATTACCTGACCCTTAAATAGGCAACATCATTAGGTGGAACCTTGTGTTTATAATGGCTGAAATGAGACCCTAAAGTGGGTCTCCTACGAAAAGAAAAAGAACATGTAGAAGAGAGAATTTCATTGAGCTTAACACTGGCTTTTAAAATGTCCCAATGATGGTTAATAATATGTTTGAAAATTTTGTCCAAAAGTTGTAACCAATTGGATGGGCTGTTGACAATCTTTGTCAATATCAAACTGTTTATATTGTAACACATTAGATCTGGATTGTTGCCTAACAAAATCCCTAGCCTGACAGATATCATTACTAAACGCAAGGTTCCGCCTTCACTTCAACAATCCACTATATTTGGGAATAAGATTAGGGGCTTTGTACCCTGTGGACATTGTTCTGCATGTCCACATATATTCAAAACTAAGACCTTTACCAGTTCTAATACCCCCAAGGTCTATGATGTTCTATGTTTTGAGAATTTTAGTTCTGAATGGATTGTTTATTTGGCTACCTGTTCTTGTTTGGTGTTTTATGTAGGACAAAAGTCCAGAACATTGAGGCTTCGTATCTCCTAACAACTCTGTGAGATCAGGAACAGGAGAGACAAAAATGCTTTGTTTAAGCACACCTTAGTTCATAAAACAGCCAGGTTTACATTCACAGTTATTGATAAGGTCCAGGGTCAGAATTTTTCTAAAGTTGGTTGGCACACTATACAAAATAATTATCAGGTTGGATCAGAAGGCTGGGGGGTTTGTTCAAACCTGGCCTAAATTAGTTGTCTTAGTTTTCCTTCCAACCAATAATAATCTTGAATGCTCATGATGTTGCCTATTTAAGGGTCAGATAATTTTTAGTTGTTATGAAGCACTGAGGAAGGCTGTTGCCGGATCCGGTATGCTGTTTGTCTTTTGAGCTACCACAATAAAAGAATTTGAGTTATCACCCTCTTTGTGCTGGACCTTTTATTTTCTCATTTATTGCCTTTGGTTTGGTCCGTGCACATCCTTACATGGGGGTGCCTGTGTTTGCTGTTATTTCAAACATTCCAACAAATTCTCCTACCAGGCACCTTGAAGGTAGTCACAGACAATAATGATGGTCTTGTGGTATATCAACAAGTAGGGAGGAACAAAGTCGTATTCACTTTGCACTTTGACAATCCAGATTTGGTCCCTAGCAGCAAAACTGCACATTGACCTGCTAGCTGTCTACATTCCTTCAGCAGAGAATGTGATGGCAGGCACCCTCAGCAGAAGCTCAGCACCTTCTCATGAATGGATGATTCACAGGGAGGTATTCTTTGATTTTATTCACAGGTGGGGTATCCCTCAGACAGATCTGTTTCCCTCCATCCAGAACAGACATGTTTGTTTCACTATTGCGGTCATCACATTTGGGTTATCTGCCTGCAGGTAGCCCTCAGCCGGCCTGAATACCAGAGTCTTGGGATTTCTGCGTCGGATGCTGTCACTTCTTCCATGTCAGGTCATCAGGGGTATAAAACATGCAGCCGATGCCATTACATCAATCTTTCTTGCCGTGCAGTGCTAGAAGCAGTTCACAAGTGCCGGTAGGGTGACTCCTGAAATTTTCGTTTTTGGGTTTCAGATCTGAAATTTTCAAAAAGATAAGTACCCCCTTGGGGATCCTTTTTTCTTGCTCTAACCGATGTCAGAAAAAATTAATGGTCTTGCCTGAGGAAAGCAAATACCTCATGGAGATTTTCATTCTTACTGCGTCACCTGTTTAGGCCCAGACCACGACATCCCTCGCTGTCAGTTTTGTGCCTTGTTCAACGCATGAACTATTCATCGTCAGGCTATTTTTGCAGCTAAATACTTTCGTTCTCTATCTCCGTACTCTGAAATGGCGTCGTTAAGCCATCCAACTACCGATCTTCTGAAAAAACATAAGGATAAAGACAGTGACAGTCTGCATAGGTCCAAAACTGCCGACGATGCTTCCGTTAAGCTAGTCGCCAGTCCGCCGGTACTCAGTGAGGCGCTTTCGCAGCGCCTGATGGCCGCTTGTACAGATTTGCAGGCCTCTATTGAGACCCATTTGGAGTCCAGTATGCCGCGAGATGTTTCTTCGACTATGGAACCTGCGGATGTGTCTACCTTGGATAGGTCCGGAGCCACTGTGCAGGCACCGGCTTCTGAGGGTGTTTTCAGGCCTACCAATTTTCATATTAAACAGACGACTTTGTTTCAAGACAAAAATACGGCATTCCTCAGGCCTAAAGTTCGCACTACACCTAGAAAACAGATGACCAAAGCACATTCTCAGGCCCATGTGCCTCAAAAACAAATGATTAGAGTGACTGAAGACCTTATTACCTTAATTAGGGGAAACCAGCCTTCCCCCTCTAAGAGACCTAGAACTGATTTTTCTTCTGATTCTTCTGATCAGGAATCTGTTATCTCTGCTCCTTCTGACTACCAGGACTTATTCTTATCTACCTATGAGGATTCTGATGCAGAGGATTCCATTCCCTCTGCTTCCCCTCCAGAAGATTTTTCTTTTAGTGAAACCTTGCATACCTTTAGGGAGCATTTCTTTTGGGAAAGCCAGGACTATTCTCCGTCTAAAAAGCGACTTGGGGAATTTTCAAACCTGCCTCCACACATGCCTGTAGCTCTCCCTCCTGTTCTGGAGATTGTAGATGATATTTTCTTGGATCCAGCCTTACCCCGGATACTTTGCCTCCAGCTCCCAGGAAACCTTACAGGCACTATAGAGTACCTGATTCTCACAAATTCCTCTTCAAGAATCCTACTGCAGATCCAGAGACCATTTCCCAAGGACCAAAAGGCATTAAGGCTACTACTGCCATAAATCCTACCCCTTTTGACAGGGATTCTAGGGCTTTGGACAGATAGGGTAAGAAGGTATACACCTCTGCTACTCTGGCCATTAGGCCTTTAAATTGCCAGTTTCATATGTTAAGGTATCTGCAGAATATTATGGGGCTAATTAAACAGAAAATGATGTTGATTCCTGACTGTGCTGAACACAAAGATTTACAAGAGTTAATGTGTTCTGCTGACCAAGTTGGTAAACATACTTTGCAGTGTGGTATTGATGCTTTAGAAGCGTCTTGCAGGGTTGCTATCACTGGGTCTGTACTTAGAAGGCATGCTTGGCGTAAGGAACAAAACTTGCCAGATCATATCAAGGCAAAATTACTGGATGCACCCATAAACCAAGAGCGCCTTTTTGGCAATAAAGCAGAAGTAGTACTCAAAAGGATGGAGGAAAAAGCTAAATCTATGCAAATTGTTAAAGATTTCTTATAAGTACAGCCGCCTAGATTCAGTAGGCATTGGCCTTCAAAGAACTGGTCCTTTCCAGTCCCTTCCAGGCCTTCTCAGTCCAAACCCAGGGGCAGCAGACAACCAAGACTTCAGTCTCAGGCTATGCACAGGTCTAAGCAGTGCGGAGCTCCCACTTCCAAAGCAGGGAGTAGTAAGCCCACGCCCATGGTAAAATTGCACTATGACTTAACCTTAACTCCTCCAAGCCTTTCTCAACCACTTGCACCTTTAGGAGGAAAGCTCACCATGCATGCAAAAAACTGGGAATACATTACCCAAGACAAATGGGTTTTAAACTTAGTTTCCCCTAGGATACAGATTCCACTTCCACTCACTCCCAACCCCAAGTGGATGGCCAAACCTCCCCCCAAACCAGTGGGTGGAGGCCCAAAAACAAGTGCTCGCTCTCCTCAGCATCAAGGCTATTTAACCTGTCCCAGCAGAACAAAGGGGACAAGGTTTTTATTCAAGACTGTTCCTGGTTCCCAGAAAGGAAAACTTCTGTTGTCCTATCCTGGGCTTGTCTATTCTCAACACCTTTCTGGTGGTTCCAAAATTCAAAATGCTACCTCTCAAACAGCTTCTTCCTATGCTAGCCAAGGATGTGCCTGGCTGGCAACCCTAGACTTAAAAGAAGCTTACTTGCACATCCCAGTAAGGGAATCTTGCAGAAAATACCTATGCTTCAGGGCAGGCTGCATGCACTATCAGTTCTCTGCACTTCCCTTTGGCTATCTACTGCGCCCAGGGTGTTAGTGTCTAGCTCTATCCATTGAATATTGCAGGCAGAGAAATATTCAAATTTACCCATACTTGGACGATTGCCTGATTCAGGCGGAAAGTCAGGACTTGCTATTATAGCACCTGGCATTTCTAAAGCGACTTTTAACATCACTGGGGTACACCATCAACGAGAAGAAATCACACCTACTACCCTGCAAACAGATTGTATTCCTGGGAGCAAGCTTGAACACAACTTCCCAGATGGCATTCCTCACTCCAGAGAAACAAATTTATTTGACAACCTACTGGCCACAAAATCCCAGCTATCTACAAGGAAAATCCTGCAAGCTCTGGGATTCATGGCCTCTTGCATTCGGTTAATTCCATATGCAAGATTGCATACGAGTAAACTTCAGTGGTATCTAAAAAGTCTATGGTGTCAACATTCTCAGGATCTGGAAACAGTAATTCCTATCATTCCTTGTCTAAGGGCAGAGTTCCTTTGGTGGGCAGAGGCCTGCTACCACAACAAGGGACTCCCTTTCACTCTACCCCCTGCTGGCCAAACCCTAACAGACGCATCAGACTATGCATGGGGGGCTCACATGGCAGGGCAGTGCATTCAGGGCAAAGGAACTCAAAGCAGATTCACCTGCATATCAATCAAAAAGAAATGTTAGCTGTACAGAATGCTTTCACAGCCTTCAAAGATGTTATTCTTCCAGGACAACTATTGGTAAAGACAGACAACACCACAGTTATGTGGTACATAAACAAGCAAGGGGGTAACCCATTCCTACCCACTCTGCAGGCTAGCCATGGCTCAGTGGAACACAGTCTTGAGCAACCAAGTGCACCTACAAGCTCAGTTCCTGCCAGGTAAACTAAATTCACGGGCAGACGACTTAAGCAGAAATCTCATGGACCCACACGAATGGAAACTGGAACCCAAAATATTCAAGCTCTTGAGGAACAAATGGGGGACACCAGAAGTAGACCTGTTTGCCTCCCTTCAGAACTACCAACTGAACAAATACTGCACCAGAACTCCCCACAGTCAAGCTTGGAAAGTGGATGCCCTGTCCTTTACCTGGGAAAGCCTCTCAGTCTATGCCTTTCATTCTCTGCCTTTCCTCTCGAAGGTTCTACTAAAGATCAAACAGGATAAGCGAAGGACAATACTGATTGCACCAGACTTGCCACGCCAGCACTGGTACCCTCATGTTCATCGTGCATACAGCTGCAGTCATCACACTTGGGTAATCCTGCCGTCAGGCGGGTCCTCGGTCGGCCGAATTCCAAAGTCTAGGTCCGGTGTCTGTTGTCATCGCTTCTTCCCTGACGTCAGTGCGGCAGGGGTATAAAAGAGGCAGCCGACGCCATTTTCTTCAGTCTTTCTTGCCGCGTGGTGCCCGAAGCAGAAGCAGTTCGCAAGTGCCGGTCGGCCAGCTCCTGAGATTTACGAACAGTATTTCAGCCGAAGTCTTCTTTAAAGCTAAGTACCCCGTTGGGGAAACTTTTCTTGCCTCAGACCGATGTCAGACAAAGTTAATAATTGCATTTCTTGTGGGAAGCAAATACCGCATAAGGATTTTCACTCTTACTGTATACCTTGCTTGGGGCCAGTCCACGACGTCTCGGCCTGCTGTTTTTGTGCTAGGTTTAACAAGCGCACTATTAAGCGCCGGGTGGAGTTTGCCCTTCATTATTTTGGCAAACAATTTAATGATATCATGTCGTCGGATACTCCGACACCAGTTTTAGGCAAAAGACGCAAGGATAAGGATAGACATCCGAGGCCTGCACCATGTACTGACATCTCGCTTAGGCCGACTACCGGTTCTCCGGTTCTCAGCGAGGCGCCTACACAGCCCCTGACTACCGATGAAACTATTTTACCGGCGACTTCAGTACCCAAGGCTGCAGGATCCTCTGTTTCCCTTCCCACTACAGATACCGACGCCACTCTTGGCGGGGAAACCGAAATTTTAGCGAGGCCTGCCACCTCCTCTTTTAAATCATTCACTAAGTCTAAAGCTGCAATGAAAATTAAAAAACAAGGTCCTCAGACCCCCTCTCAAGGCCCCATGCCTAAAAAACAGATGCTTAAAATGGCTGAGGATTTGATTACTCTCATCAGGTGTTCTCAACCCCCCTCAGACAAAAGACCCAGGTTGGAGGAAGACAACCCTTCTTCAGACCAGGCTTCTGTTACTTCAGACCATTCTGAGGACCAGGATTACACCTATTCCCCATTTGAACACTCTGATGCTGAGGAGTCTATTTCCTCGGTCTCCCCCCCTGAGGACTACTCTTTTGGGGAAACCCTGCATACATTGAGAGAGCACTTCCACTGGGAAGGCCAAGATTACTCAGATTCCAAGAAAAGGCTCAGGGAATTTCTACTACTTCCCCAGCATAGGCCCCTGGCTATCCCTCCTGTCTTAGATATTTTGGATGATGTGTACGCAGAAGCCAGTCTTAATCCAGACTCATTACCTCCAGCCCCTGTTAAACCAGACAGATATTACCGGGTTCCTGATTCTCACCTGTTCCTTTATAAAAGCCATACTGCTGATCCAGAAACAATTTCACAAGGTCCCAAGGGGATTAAGGCCTCTACTGCTAAAAACCCTTTGCCTTCAGAGAGAGATTCTAGAGCATTAGAAAGGTGGGGGGAAAAAGGTGTATACATCAGCCACTTTAACCATGAGGGCATTAAACTGTCAATTTCATATGTTAAAATACCAACAGTTCTTGCTATCTCAGCTGAAAGTCAAAATGACACAAACAGAACAACCAGACTTGAAAGAGTTGCAGGATTTGTTGCATGGAGCAGAACAAGTGGGGAAACATACCTTGCAGTGTGGTTTTGATGCTTTAGAGGCCTCATGCAGAGCTGCTGTCACGGGGTCCGTCATACGTAGACATGCTTGGCTCAAAGAGCAAACCTTACCAGATCATGTCAAAGCAAAGTTATTAGATGCAGCACTACAAAAAGATGTATTGTTCAGTGTTAAAGCTGAGGAGGTACTAAAGAAAATGGAGGAAAAAGCTAAATCTATGCAAACAGTTAAAGATTTCTTGCAGGTGCAGCCTCCACGCTTCAGCAGAAACTGGCCTTCAAAAAATTGGTCCTTTCCAGCCACGGACAGACCCCAAAGGGTCAGATACAGACGCCCAAGGAGTAGAGGGCAAACTCAAGGATCTTACAGAGCTAGACAGTGGCAAACACCAGCCCCCAGAGGTGGAGAAGATAGACCACAGTCATTTAGAAAACAGATGCAATGACTTTCCCCTATGCCTGCCAAACAAAGATATAATGGCAGCACCTTTGGGCGGAAAACTGGCCTTATTTTCAAAAAACTGGCACATTGTTACACAGGACAAATGGATTCTGGGTATTATAGACAGAGGCTACAGGTTCCACTTTCACACCCTTCCAAACATGAGAGGCATGCCAAACCTGCCACAAAATCAATGGGCAGAGGCACAAAGGCAAATTTCCGCTCTCATGGATATGAAAGCAGTTCAGGAGGTACCTGCAAAAGAACAAGGTCAAGGTTTTTATTCAAGACTATTTCTGGTACCAAGGAAGGACAAAGATTGGAGACCCATCTTAGACCTATCTATTCTAAACACTTATCTACAGGTACCAAAATTCAAGATGCTCACATTACAGCAGCTTCTTCCCATGCTGGGCAAGGAGTCTTGGCTGGTAATGTTGGACCTCAAGGAGGCATACCTGCATGTCCCTATCAGACAAGATTGCAGAAGATACCTCAGATTTCTTGCAGGTTCAACCCATTACCAATTCTCTGCATTGCCCTTTGGCTTATCTACTGCGCCCAGAGTGTTTACGAAATGCCTGGCATCAGTAATTGCCTTCTGCAGACAACGAGGAATCCAAATCTTACCCATATCTGGACGACTGCCTGGTCCAAGCAGACAGAAAGGACCTTCTATTGCAACATCTGGCGTTTGTAATAAAACTGTTAAACTGCCTGGGGTACACAGTGAACAAAAAGAAATCAAAGCTAATACCTTCTCAACTGATAATTTTCCTGGGTGCCAGCTTAAATACAGCAACCCAGATGGCCTACCTCATGCCAGACAAACAAGGGCAACTGTCTCAATACTACACCAAAATGGCAACTTCAGCCAGGCTAACTGCAAGGAAAATCCTGCAGGCTCTGGGGTTCATGGCATCTTGCATCCTACTAATACCATTTGCAAAGCTGCATATGAGGAAACTACAATGGTACCTAAAAAACTTATGGTCTCAGCACAGCCACAGCTTGGAAGCAATTATACCACTCATTCCATGCCTTCAAAAGGAATTTTTGTGGTGGGCTCAAGCATGCCAAAGAAACACAGGTCTTCCTTTCTGTTTACCACAAGCAACTCAAATCATCACAACAGATGCATCAGACTACGCCTGGGGAGCACACATGGCAGGTCAGTGTATTCAGGGAAAATTGTCCCAAAAAGAGATGCACCTACACATCAACCACAAGGAGATGCTAGCCGTGCAAAATGCTCTTATGACCTTCAAAGACCTACTGCATCCAGGCCAGCTATTAATAAGGACAGACAACACCACAGTCATGTGGTACATAAACAAACAGGGGGGAACGCATTCATACCCTCTGTGCAGGCAAGCCATGACCCTGTGGGAACACAGCACTGGAATTACAAATTCAACTACAGGCATAATTCCTGCCAGGGAAGGAAAACACACTGGCAGACAACTTAAGCAGAAATATGACAGATCCACACGAATGGAAGTTGCATCCTCAAGTCTTCTCAAAGATAACTCGGGCATGGGGACAGCCAGACATAGATCTATTTGCTACCCACAGAAATTACCAGTTGGAAAAATTCTGCTCAAGGACCTATCACCCACAGGTTTGGAAAGTGGACGCACTCTCTTTCAATTGGACAACATTGAAAGTCTATGCCTTCCCGCCTCTACCTCTGCTGGCCAAAGTCCTATTAAAAACCAGAGCAGAGAGGCCACAAATGATTCTCATTGCTCCAGACTGGCCACGACAGCACTGGTATCCTCTCCTAAAGAGCCTGTCACACTCACCACCATGGATCCTTCCTTAAGTTCCTCTTCTGTTGTCCCAGCACAACTACAAGACCCTTCACAGCCAGCTCAGAACTCTAAATCTGGCTGCATGGAGAATACCTTAACTTTCCAACAAACTCTCCTCTCCAAGGAGGTGCAGGATGTCATCTTGGAGGCCAGGAGACCCTCTACTAGAAAAACCTACTCCGCCAAATGGAAACTATTTTGTTCCTGGAATCAAGCAAAGGGTCAGAATCCTTGGGTAATAAATATACCTCAGATTTTACAGTACTTAACAGAGATGTTAAACAGTGGCCTCTCCTTCTCTTCCATAAAGATCCACGCTTCAGCCATTTCAGCACAATACAACACGGATCCTCCTTTATTCTCACATCCTCTATTAAGGCAGTTCCTCAGAGGGGCAAAAAGTATAAAACCCCCACTGAAACCACCAGCTCCAGCTTGGGACCTCAACTTCGTATTGGAGAAGCTGACACTGCCTCCTTTTGAGCCGGCTTCTTTAGCAGAACTACAATACTTGTCATGGAAAACAGCCTTCCTTCTGGCTATTACTCAGCACGCAGGGTTTCGGAGCTACAGGCCCTCATGGCCGTGCAACCATTCATCATTTTCCATCAGGTCAGGGTCTCCTTACGAACCAACCCTTCCTTCATGCCAAAGGTAGTATCCAGTGTGGCTTTGAATCAGACTATTCACTTACCTACCTTTTATCCAAATCCACAGAACAAAGGCAAGAGGCTACTACATTCCTTGGACATTCATAGGCAACTTCATTATTACTTGGACAGAACAAAGTCATTCAGGAAATCTGAGCAGCTCTTTGTGTCCTATGCTACAGGTGCTCAAGGAAAGGCGATTTCCAAACAGACTATTTCAAAATGGATAGCCCACTGCATGCGCTTTTGTTATTCATTTCATGGAAAATCAGTGCCTGTATACATTAGATCCCACTCCACCAGGGCTACAGCTACCTCAGCAGCTTTCCTCAGGGGGGTCCCTACCAAGGACATTTTGGAAGCAGCTACTTGGAGTTCAGTGCACAGTTTCTCCAAACACTACCACCTTCCACTATACTCAAAATCTAGAGCGGGCTTTGCCACAGCAGTCCTGCAGGGCATTCTAGCCCCTCCTAACTCCGCTTAGTACCAGTCACCCTTACTTAGCTTTGGGATTCTACCCAAGTGTGATGACTGCAGCTGTATGCACGATGAACATAGTACAGTTTTGTACCTACCATAAATGTAGATGTTCGAGTGCGCATACAGCTGCAGTCCAGGTTACCCTCCCTCCATCCCCTCTTAGGACAGGGCTTATGACAAACACCTTTAACATACAACCTTTTTGGGGTATTCCTTTATGGTGTATTTGCTTGCAACTACTGTTTTTGATTTACCTACGTATGTATGTTTACATGACATCATGTTTTGCCTTCCTTCTGGGGGCACCTGACATCTGGGGCAAGAAAAACTGAAGAAAATGGCGTCGGCTGCCTCTTTTATACCCCTGCCGCACTGACGTCAGGGAAGAAGCGACGACAACCGACGCCGGACCTAGACTTTGGAATTCGGCTGACCGAGGACCCGCCTGACGGCAGGATTACCCAAGTGTGATGACTGCAGCTGTATGCGCACTCGAACATCTACATTTATGGTAGGTACAAAACTGTACTTTTTGCGCAGTCTGACAGTGCTATAACCATGGCACCTGCCTCAGACCCCTTCCCTGCTGTGCCAGCAGGCTGGCCAGATTCTGCACCCTCAGCTTCAAACCCTGCAGCCTAGCTAATCCCCTGAGCACACCTCAAGAAACCCTCAATAAGCAGGTGCTGGATGTCATTCTTGAGGCAAGGAGGCCTAGTACTAGAAAATCCTATTCAGAAAAGTAGAAAAGATACTGTTCCTGGAGCCAGTCTCAGGGGATTGGCACAGCGGTTCCCAGCTTACCTCATATACTAGATTACTTAACAGAAATGCTCCCCAAAGGCCTATCCTTTTCTTCAGTTAAGATTCATGCCTCAGCCATATCAGCTCATTATAATACTGAGCCCACCCCTCTTCTGTCATCCCCTCGTAAAACAATTCCTTAGAGGGGCCAAAAATTTATGACCCCCCCTCCCCCCAGGAGAGCTCCCACTCCAGCCTGGGACCTTAACTTTGTACTGGAAACCCCCCCCCCCCCCCTTTGAACCGGCTGCTACAGCAGAGTTGAAATTTCTGTCTTGGAAAACAGCTTTACCTTTAGCCATCATTTCAGCAAGAAGAGTGTCTGAACTGCAGGCCCTTATGGCAGTGGAATCCATCATCTTCCATGAGGACAGGGTTTCCCTCAGGACTAATCCATCTTTTATGTCCAAGGTGGTGTCTAGTGTGGCCTTAAACCTGCCCTTTATTTGCCTACTTTTTTCCCTAATCCTCAGAATAAAGGGGAAAGGATACTGCATTCGCTGGACATGCACAGACAGCTTAGATTCCATTTGGACGGGACTAAGCCTCTAAGAAAATCAGACCAGCTGCTAGTCAGCTTTGTTGCTGGGGCAGAGAGACAGGCCATTTCTAAGCAAACCATTTCCTATTGGATAGCACACTGCATCCATTTCTGCTACAAGCACCATGGCAAACCTACCCCACAGGGGATAAGAACACATTCCACCAGGGCTGCATCTACCTCTACTGCATTTCTCAGAGGAGTCCCTACCAGGGACATCCTGGAAGCTGCAACCTGGACCTCTGTACATACCTTCACCAAGCAGTACCACTTGCCTATCTTTTCTAAATCCAGAGCTGGATTTGCCACAGCAGTCTTACAGGGCCTAATTGCTAGCCTTAATGCTCTTTAACTACCTCCTCCCTTCCTTAGCTTTGGGAGTCAACCCAAATGTGATGACTGCAACAGTGAAACATGAAGAACATAGTACAGTTGTGTACACTTACCATAAATGTAGATGTTCGAATGTATTCATTGTTGCAGTCCTGGTTACCCTCCCTCCAGCCCCGATTGTCTTTTTTACCTATCATTTTGGTTTGGCATATCTTATACTGTGTATTTGCTTTTTGCTGGGGGTGTTCCACACCATATAATTTCTTCCTGTTGTGGGGGCACCTGACATCTGGGGCAAGAAAAGCTGATGTAATGGCGTCGGCTGCATGTTTTATACCCCTGACGACCTGCCATCATGGAAGAAGCGACAGCATCCGACGCAGAAATCCCAAGACTCTGGTATTCAGGCTGGCTGAGGGCTACCTGCAGGCAGATGACCCAAATGTGATGACTGCAACAGTGAATGTACTTGAACATCTACATTTATGGTAAGTGTACACAACTGTACTCTGTCTCTGTTTTGCTCCAGAAACCCTCATCCACAAGCTTGGAAGGTGGGCGCCTTCTCTTTTTCTTGGGCGGGGATGTTTCTTTATGCTTTTCCCATTCACATTGATACAAAAAGTCCTTCTGTAATTCCGGAGGGAAAACTAAAAATCCTGCTGGTGACCTCCTTTTAGCCAAGACAGTATTGGTTTCCCCTACTACATCTATTGGCCAAGGGCAATCTCCACAGGTTACCTCACAGATTCGACTTACCTGCACAAGACAGGGAAACTCTCGTCCACCCTCAAACTGACCCTATGTGTGATAGCATTATGATCCCCTTCAGACACCTGTATTCAGAGGATGTACTCAATGTCCTGCAGGAGGCCAGGAAACCTAGTACTGGGAGAAATGATGTATGTAAATGGAAAAGATTCTCCAGATGGTGTCTCACAAACAGGACCCTTATCTTTTTCCAGTAGCCATGGTCCTTTCTTACATGTGTGAACTTCTACATTCAGGACTGACATACTCATTTGTAAAAGTGCATTTGTCAGCCATGTCCGCCTTCCTTCCTTTGATACCTCCTTTGGCATCCAGGTTAGATGTAAAACTCTTCTGATAAGGGGTGCTTCACATCTACCCCCCCCATCGACCTATCCCTCTATCATAGGACCTTAATTTTGTGCTTGAAAAACTCACTTTGGCTCCATTTGAAGCAGCCCACTCAGCATCTCTTAAACTATGTACTTGGAAAATAGTACTGCTGGTGGCCCTTACATCCAGCAGGAGGGTCTCAGAAATCCAAGCCCTTATGGCTACCTTTCCTTAGCTGATCTTCCACAAAGACGGGGTCTCTCTCAGGACCAACCCTTCTTTCATGGCTAAAGTGGTTAATGAGCTCTCCTTGAATCAGACGATTAATCTACCTGTTTTCTTCCCTCAACCTCAGGACTCCTCAGAAAGAACTTTACATTCTTTGGATGTTCATAGACAGCTGAAGTATTTCTTGGGCAAGACCAAAACCATTAGAAAGTCTGACCAGCTTTGTTTCCTTTCACCCCAGGGCCTTGGGGAAGGCGGTGTCAAAACAGACAATTGCCTCTTGGATTTCTAAAGCAATCTCATTTTGCTGTTCCTTTCGTGGAAATGAATTAAATTCCAATGTGAGAGCTTACTCCACTAAGGCATCTACTTCCTATGCAGCCCTTTTATAGAGGGGTTGACTATGCTTCCATTTTGGAGGCGGCCAGTTGGTCTTCTGTACATACTTTTACCAAGCATTACAAACTAGATTTGATTTCTAGAGCCAGGGCTGGGTTTGCTAGGTCTATTTTACAGGGTCTCATCGATCCTACCTCCCTTCCTGCCCTCCTGGCTCCTACCCAAAGCTTTTGTACTCTTCCTTGCTGTTACGAGTACTGCAACATGAGAATAGAAGGACATAGAGTAGTTGTTTAAGAACTTACCATAACCTTAGATGGTCCTCTTCAGTGTTGCAGTACTCAGTCACCCTCTCTTACCCCCTCTTTCATTTGTTTATCCTTTCTTGTGTGGACTCCCCTTCATTCTTTACATCCAAGCAGGGCACAACTACAACAGTTGCATACCTCTATAACACATTTACCTCCTTGTCTGGTGGTATATGTGGGTCTGGAAAGCTTCCTTCCCTCTTGTATACCAGGACTACTACTGTATGCGGCAGTCAGTAATACGTTTGGTACGTGCAGTTGTCACTTTTATAGCCAATGTCGGTTTATGGCTCTGACGTGCAATGTCGCATATACCCCTTATCCTAAGGCTTTGGTATACTGGCCAGATGTCCGGTGCTGCAGGCAGCCACCTCCCTACTCTTATGAATACTGCAACATGGAAGAGACAGGCATCTAAGTTTATGGTACATTCTTACACAACTATTCTTTCCTATTGCACGTTTACTATATGCGTGTTCTTCAGTGGACTGCAGCTGTCTATTCTACAACATCCTATGTCCTTCCCAGTCAAACTCACTCGAGAATGCAAACAGTCATCTTTGTTGGTGGATTCAGTTGGACGAGATTTACCTGGGCCATCCTTTTATTCATCCTCCTCCAATGTCCCGGTAACTACAGTGCCTCCCATTTGGGGTGGGGGCATTTCTTGGGATGGATGATCCAAGGCATGTGGTCCCCCTCCCCAAGAGACCAGTTCGCACATCATTGTCCTAGAAATTAAAGCAGTTCTATTAGTGTTGAAGTCCTTTCGAGATGTTCTCCCTTTAGGAACTGTTGCGATTCAAACTGACAATATTTTTGTGGTCTGGTACATAAGCAAATGAAGGAGGAGCCCATTCTTACCCCCTTTGTTGAGAAGCAGTGAGATTGTTAGTGGACAACCTCATCCAACTGCTTTCTTGTGGTAGCACACATTCTGGGAAAATCCAGCATACTAGCTGACAAACTCAACAGGTCTAGTTTGTTACCTCATGAGTGGTCTCTCAATCAGTTGGAGAAAAGATTTTTTATCATTGTGGACAACCTTTCTGCAGTCAGTTTGCATCTCCCCATAACCTATGCAGCAGGTTTTGCTCTAATTCCCCCCTCAGGGGGAGTCGCAGAGAGATGTTGTGGTCCACTTGTGCCCCTTTGGTCTCCTTTACAACTATTCTCTGTTACCTTTGATTTCAAATTTCTTACAGAAAGCATGCCAGTTGAAGAGCTCAGTAATTCTGATTGCTCCCTTCTGGCCTCACCAAGTGTGGTTCCACTTCCTTTCATCTCAACTTCATTATCCTCCTTGGTTACTGGACCCCAGTCCAGACCTTCTATTGAATCCCTCCGGGATGAAGCATCCCAGTATTCCAGGCCTCAAACTAATCCCTTGGTTTCTCCAGTTCCATTAATGGCTAGACAGCCCAGGCTTTCCTCCTGGTGTGATATGTTTTTGTCTTCTCAGAAAGCTTCTACAAGGAAGATTTACAGAAGTAAATGGAAAAAGATTTTCAGTTTGGGCACAACCCTTTTACTGCTTCTGTTTTCCAGGAGGGTGGTAGTTTTTTTGCAATCCAAGTATAGTTAGCAACTATGTCGTATTTTCATTCTGGAAAGACATTCTCTCTCTAGCCTCTTCCAAAATGTGCAAGACTTTTCTAAAAGGCATCTTCTTACTCAGGACTCCAATGAAAGATCCATCACCTCCTTGGGATCTGAAACAGTAACCTCCCTGCACCTAGATGCCATACCTTTGTAAGTTGCATAGCATAGAATAGTTTCCTTGCTACCACAGACACTTCATTGTCAAAGGCTAGATTACTGTCTGCTTATGTCCATAAGTCGACTCTTAGGAGTATGTTGTCAATATGATAGAGGTAGCGGACTTCTCAAAGGGTACTATTTTTCATTCCTTGGCATTTAATTTTAGTTCTTTGCTCTGGCACCAGTTATTTGACTGTCTCAGCCTTTCTTGGAGAACATTGGTGTCAGTAGTGGATTTTATGAATGCTTCTAACTTGCAATCTTCTGCAGATTTTGTCATCCAGAGGCCCTTGAAGTTGGCTTAGAATTAAGAGACGTAAATGCCAAAAAGGAGTGGTCCCAGGACCAATCCCTGATGGGCTCCCAACTCCCCATTTCTAACTTTCTGGTCTTGTCTGTGAGCCAGCTGGCTATCCATCGGGTTACATAAGGGTTTGTACCTAATCTGTTGAGTTTTTCAACATTGCCTCAGTGGGTTATTGTCATATGCCTTGGTCAGGTCAAAGTAGGAAGTCTGAACTATTTTACATTTGTCCATTGCTTTGGTGTAGTATAGTTTTTCAAGAACTTAACATAACAGTAGATGTCCTACTGATCACTGCTGCATTATTCGTTCACACCCACCATCCTCCTCCTTTACCGCTCTCTCTATCCCCTTTTCCATTCCTGCCCTGTTTGGCAGCCTCTAGGACCGAGGGGGGGCTTTTTTCTTGCTTTTCCCCTCTTAACTGTCCACTTTCTTTCCAGATGTCCTCAGGCTGCCGGCTTGGAGATTGTCTGAAGATTTATGTTCATATGTCCGCTTATGTACCCCTATACTCTTGAGCTGAGCTTGATACCTTGGGCATATGGCTTATGGGAAGGTTTTAGGCTTTGGTACCCCTGCTTGGAATTTAGTTGTGAAACCCATCAATTTGAACACTGCAGCTGTGATCATTGTAGTATCTGCTGCTGTAAGTTGTTAAACATCTGTATTTTCATTGTAAGAATCACTGCTGCATTATCATTTGTAATGACTGGTATTTCACCTCAAACATATATCCATCCAGCCTGACTTGCCAGAGGTCAGATGTCCCCTGAGAGTAGCTGGTGCATTCCACGTGCTGGTTGTACAGAGATGTTAATAGAGCACTTAACAGAAAAAGAACAGCCTGCTTCATGTCACTTCTTTTCATTATCTGTTTACAGTTACACATTATGCATTCTTAATGCATGGTGCACTTTTATTTTTCACCAGTGGTTCTCTTCTTATAACTATTGTCGATATTTTCACCCCACTTTTTTCAAATAGTAGTAGCACCACATGCTTTCTCACTTTTCCTTTTCATTTTCTTGTACCCTGCGTTTTTTCTTCTGCTTTGTACTTCTTACAGTGTCTAGATGTCTCAAGTCCAGTTCCCCTTTCAAGTACTTGCCCCTTATGTTCCATTTTCTGGCTGTTACACTCCTCATTTCTGTTTCCATTACTCTTATCAACCTGCATTTCTTTTCCCCTGCCTGGATCCTTCATTCCCTATACCCTACATGCAACATTTTCTGGAATTTTGCTCTGTTTTCCATATATCCTTTTACATGTTTCCAGAGCCTCTGTCCAGATAGTTTGTGTCTAGGTATGTGTTTCATGCATCTCAAACATGTTGAGTCTTTTTCCCTTTTAATGTGAGATGCGCAACCTATGCAATCCTTTTGATTTGATCTCCCACCTCATGCATTTTCTGCATCACCGATGTTGGTTTGAGTTTGTTTTGCAGTTTAACTTCCCCGGTATGTTACCAGTTTTCCTTCTGCCATACTTTTTGTTGCTTCCTCCACTTTGCTCTTTTCACTTGAAGTCTTCATAAATCATTCTGATTTTACCTGTTCCCTTTTTCCCTACTTTCTGCCCACAAGACTCTTTGCTTTCATTTCTTTTCATGGCTTTTTGCTTCCTCCCTCTTTTCCAGCCATTTTCTTTTCTTTTTTGTGTCTTCCAGCATTCATTTTGTGTTGATCCCAGTTCCTGTCTGGTTTTGAATACTGACCATCTCCCCCTCCCGCTTTAACTTCCACTCCCCTCTTACTCTTTTTCCGAGTCTCTGGGAATTTTCCTTTGGTGCAGTTTTTGTGGGTAATAGTTTTGAGATGATATGTTTGCTGTAATTTTTTTTCCTTTTCGATACTAAATTTTTTATTCAATTACTGAAGGCAAAAAAGGATGTGCTGTACAAGGGTGTGTGTTTAGTATTTGTAGTTTGTTTTATGCTTTCTCACAACTTTGTTTTATTTTGTTTGATACTAGTGTTAAGATGTGTGCATTGATTTTGTCTTTATCTTATTGAATTAGCATCATCATTGCTTGCTTATTCCCTTTTTCTTATTTAGGTTGCATTTAGAAAAGAACCCTTTTACAATCCTAATATGTATTTCTGATAAAACTCTAGAAAATGTTTGTACAAGACAAAAGGGAAACTGAGCAGAGCAGATGAGCCTAGCATTAGATTGTTTTCTCCAAAAATTCAAGTTAATCTGAGAAATGTTTGATTGAAATGTCTTTTCTTCTCAGAGTCTTGCAGATCTGAACAATTATCATGAATTCTGCAGGCTTTTGGCACGTTTGAAGAGTAATTATCAACTGGGAGAATTGGTTAAGGTGGAAAACTACCCTGAAGTCATCCGATTAATAGCGAACTTCACTGTAACAAGTCTCCAGGTAAGGCATGAAGAATCTTAGCAGTAGTTGTGATTGAGATATAATTAAGTGAAAAGTGATAACATGTAGTTGTATTGCGTAGTTGGATGAAAGGAAAGATGCTTCCTTTTCTCCTGAATACGTTATACCCATGTAAAATTTGCATTGTGGTGATTTACTGCAAGCATGAAAACAAACCATTTAGATTATGAAGAAATGCAAAAATACCAAGTAGAAAGGAAATGAACTGGTGTATTGTTGCCACTGTAAATTTGTTTGCCCCTATGTTATTGATGAAATGAAAGCAGTAATGAACATATTGTGGTATATTGTGCTGTGTATTTCAGTCCTTAACTTGTTCTCTGGATGCCTGTTCATTCAAAGGGTTGCAAAGTAATGGAAGCATATCTTGGCAAAAAATTAATGCTGGAGAGACCCAGTCTCTCAGCACACTGCACACCCCCCCCTCTAGAGGTACTTTGGAGGAAAAGTATTTTTTCTGTGGCATGAGTTTGCGATTTAAGAAAAACTGGAACACCCACTAAAAACTCAAGTGAACACAGGATGGACATATAGACTGCACAGAAGGCGTCACAGGGGAAAACTTAAGTAGACAGCCGAAATCTCTAAGGCAACAGTGTTGACTGCTATACCACTGAACTGCCATGCTGTATATTTAGAGTAAAAAATCTAAGGGCATACTTTGTCATTTCCAGAGGCAAGACAATATGAGTCTTCTTCTGACTGGGTAAGACCCAACAGCCATGGAGGCCTCTCTTTTTAAGGTTAATGAAGAAGCTGCATTCTAGGTATGTGATTTGCTATACAGTGTATGAGTGGAAAATTTGGTATCAACTAAAGGCTTCTACGGTAAATCTTGTAAGCAGCTCCTAATCTTAATGCTATGGGCTAAACTGCCAGCCCTCGCTTCTTTCTTGGGGCTTCTGCAGATTACTCCATGATGCACAGCAGAAGGATTGCATAACATATAAGCGAAGAATGTTTTCTCGATGTTCAAAATTGACAAAAATGATGCTTCACAAAGGATCACATGACAGTAATGAAGAGTAGCACAGCTTTACCGGGTTTAATACTACTGACTGCTGAAAAGCAGTTATGAGAAAATGGAAATGTTTGCACCATCTCCAGTGTAACAATCTCGTCCCATTATTATGCCTTTCAGTATACAGTCCCTCTGCCATTAGGGAGTCGCAACCAGCAATAAGGTGTGTGACCGTTTCTAATTTGATTCCACAAAACCTACATATGTCTGTTTCTCCCACATGTTCGATGGACTTACTAAACTAGCGTGTATGTATCCCACTATCTTGGGCTGCCAATATTAACCTTTCATTTCTTGATGTAAACTCACCTCTCCTTAACCATTCCTGCATTCGTTCTTGATCAACATGAGGCTCTTCCAGAAGTTTTCTATATTTGCAACTATATGTTTTTTCCACATTTCTTGCCTTCTCACCTGGTCCTTCACCTTATATTCTTTCTTTTGTTTTTTAGTACATTCAGTTGCTGCCTGGTTTTTATCCACTTCTGGTTTGATTTCTATTCTTGCTTGACGTTGATATGCTTCTGCTAAATTAAGCAGAGATGTCATCTTAGATTATTCTAATGTTTCAAAACTTTCACCACATTTGGATCTTGTGAGGTCAGTAAATGTGTGTGGAGTCCCAAGATTGCAGATCTGTACATGTAATCAGTTTCAAGGAGGCCCATTCCTCCTTCAGAATGGGGAATATATAATCTTGGTATACACTGATTTTTATAAATCATTTGGTGAGCATGAAGCATCCTTCTTGTTTTAATATCCAAACTATCCAACACGTTTTGGGGCCAGTCAAATCACTCCAAAACTATGTTAGGACAGGAAGAGCAAATTGATTTATAGCTTGGATATTGTTCCTAGATGTCAGTGCTGTTTTTCAGGATTAATTTCAGTCTTCTAAAGTACTCCTTGCTAAGCTTTATTCGCATTTGTTCATGTTTTATTACTTTTCAGTAAGTACTACTTGATGTCCTTCTATTCACTTGCATTATTCTTACCCTGAGCGATCTCCCATCTGAAGCAACCTGATGTCAGCCAATACACACAAGTCTTTTACTACTGTAGGATACTTGGGACGTCACACATAGGATGCTGTTGGACGTAGGCTCTAAAAGTGAAGTATGCACGTACCATTCTCAGGACTTTTCTGCCGCCAGCCAGAATGCCATTGTAACTGTCGGTCTGATCATTTTAACATTTGCGATTTAAGGTTTTTTTGTCTAATAAGGGCTCCATTGGGGAATTTTTTTTCTTTTACTCCTGTTTGGTTATGTCATCCAGGAAGGGCAAGTGCCAGTGTGGAAGACAAATTCTCCATAAGAACAGCCATTCTCAGTGACTGTTGTTTAGGTCCTAACCACAACCTCAAGTCCTGTAGCATTTGCCAGTCCTTCTCTCCAAAGACTCTTAGAACTAGGCTTTCCTCTGTTGCTATATATGTAGAGAACCAATGGCTTAAGCTGCGTGGTAAGCATATGAAGGGTACCTCGGGGTCCACCATTCAGCTGGTGAAGCACAAGGCCAACAACCTTGGCCTGCAGCTTCTGCTGCACCTCCAGCATTGGACATTTCTTTCGAAGTGCTTAACACAGAGGTTCATCCAACTTCAGACACTGATTCACAGGCCGAGCCCAGTTCTGAGGCCACGTTGACTTTGGAGATCGAACTGATGTCTGATCAGAATGTCATTTGAGAACCTAGTCTCGAAAGTTCGGAGGGTCCTATGGGGGGGTACCTCATGCCCCAACTAGAGAAGAGATAAAGTAAGATACATTTGATTGTAAGCCTTCGTCTGGTCCTCCGACATTGCATAGAACCGTTTCGCCAGCAAAGAAAAAAACAAAAGCCTAAGCATTTGTCCCCTACCAGAAAGGCTCCTACAGATGGGCAGGCCTTTTCTCAAAGCTTGTTACAGGCCTTCATTGTACTGAAGCTGCCTTCCTGTCAGCCTTCTCAAAAATGGATTAGGGACAGTGACTCATCTGATGAATTTTCCTCTGATGAAGAGGAATCTCTGGATTGTTCCACATAAATCCCTTCTCTCTAGGAATTGTTCCCCTGGAGAGGAGTCAGTCAGTGCTAACTCCCCAATGGAGCATGCATACTTTGGTGAAACTCTCCTGAAAATGGAAGAACATTTTAAATGCGATACTTCCCAAATTTCCAAAGTCCAGAAAAGATATCAACTTCTACCAGTTGATGTCCCTTGCCCATCTGCAGTTCTACCTGTGCATCCTGCATTTCTGGATGCCTTTCACAGTGTTTCACAAACCCCAGACTCCCAGGCCTCAACCCCCAAGAAACCAAACGAAAGAAAATGGAACCGACAATGGGTACTGAAGGACTGAAACCACCACAAAAACAAATTTGACCTAGGTTTCGTCTTTATTTAGACTTCTTCAGAACAAAATGTTAAAAAGTAGTTACCCACCAGCATTTATACAAGATAAGATGGCATCATTGATCAATTAGTCAATTAGTCAATTAAAAACTTAAAAAGCAAAACACATTTCACCATGCTTAAAGCAACCTGAGCACACACCCACACACACACTTATAATATGGTGAACATACTGCATTAGTGATAGTAAAAAATTCATAAATACGGTGTCACAAAATCAAATAAAATGTTGTAATGAAAATGAACACCTAGCATCACACCATGTAATATGTAATGTTAAAAAAATACAATTATACACAAGTGAAATTATCAACTAGTCACCCAAGAATGTGTTTCAGTTTTAAAATTGGGGCTATACTAATATGATCATTAACCCCCAAGAAGCCAGACAGCTTCTACAAGGTCCTTGAGGATTGTAAATTTTTCTTTAGGTGCCCTGCTACAGACCCAGCCGTTATTTCTGTAGTTACAGGCAAACCTTGTAGGATGCTTCCCTCCTCTAATCATCTTCCATCAGACAGAGTAGAACCCATGAGAGACTGGTTAAAAAGGCCTGTACGTCAGCCAACGTGGCTTTCAGAGCCACCAGTTATCAGACACATGACAAAGTACTCTTAAGAGCTTTTGTGTCAAGCATCTAGTGCCATTACAGATCTTCCAGACTCAGATGTAAAAGCCTTGGCTCTATCTATCTTGAGAGCTTCCTTCCAAGTGGCAAAACATGCACTAAATGTAGCTATGATGCTGTGGAGGCTTGTGCCAGGGCAGCTGCTACTGATTTAGTTCTTAGAAGATTTTCCTGTCTTAGGCTGCAGGCCCCCCAGGATAACTTCAAATCTAAATTAATGGATGCACCACTAGACAAGCCTTATGTGGTACGGCAGCATCCCTTTTATGTAAGATCCTAATGGAAAAAAGCAATGAACTCAAGGAGATGAAATGCATCCTGATTTATCCTGTGCCGAGGTTTCACAGGAATTTCTCTTCTAAGCCTGTTTTTGCCCATAGCTGCACTCAGCACCCCTCTGGTTAGTCTTCTGGAGGAGGCAAGAGACAACAGAAGCTTAAGAGTTCTCAGTCATCCTCACAACAAAGGCAGTCCTTTCTTGACAAAGCAGGGAGTCTGCGACTACCCTGCAGATGTCTCCCTTTCCCCTCTTCTCCTTCGCCTGTCAAACACTCACTGGGTCTGGGAAAGCATCACCCTAGACACTTGGATCCTTTCTATAATCAAAAAAGGATATTTCATGGTATGGCACTCTACCCCCACTTTCAGGGGCATCTGTCAACCACCCCGAGAGAAGTTGCCCCTTTTGCAGCTTTGGCAACAAGGCTCCATTCAAAAGGTTCCTCAGTCATCATCGTTATCAGCCCTCCCATTTTCTACATGGGGTTGGGGAATTGTGCTAACTGTTGCCATCTCGATTCAGTGCCAAAATTTTTCCTTCAACACTCATGCCTGTCGTAGTTCTTCTTTCGCACAATCCATCCACCTCTTTGCTGGACATTCTCATTTCCTCTTACTTCCTTCTTGTCTATCCCAAATCTTTTTCACCAGATTGTGTTTTGCTTTTCTGCACTTGTGTCCAAACCACCATAATCTGTTCTCTTTCATTTTTTTCTGTAATTGGAGCTACTTTGGCTACTGCTGTTATGTCCTCATTTCTTTGTCTGTTCCACAGTGTGCATCCTACCACGCCTCTCAGGCACTTCATTTCCATCACCTCTAGCTTCTTCATCTGCTCTGCCTTTACTGTCCAGGTTTCTGTACCATACAGTAGTACTGGTCGCACCACTGTCTTGTACACTTTACTTTTCAGCATTTTTGGCATTCTTCTGTCATAGACTACACTTGATACTCTATGCCAGTTGGCTGCAGCCCCTCGGATTCTAGCTTTGACCTTTTCATTCAGACTTACTTTCTCCTCAACCACCCCTCCCAGATACTTGAAGATATTTACCTGTTCCACTATCTTCCCTTCTGTCTCAATTCTCAGCTTCTTCTGATTTCCCCAGTTTGCTGCCATTAACACAGTGTTGTCTGTGCTTAGTTTCATCCCATGTGCCTTCAGTTTTACATTCCATTGCTGTATACTTTGCTGGAGTTCTTGCTCAGAGTCTGCCTGTAATGCCATATCATCTGCATACAGCAGCTTTGTTGATCTGTCCCCTCTAACCTATTTGCTTAAGTAGTCCATCACCGGTATGAACAGCAGTGGGCTCAGAGCTGAACCCTGATGTACACCCACTCCCACTGGGAACCCTTCTGTGAGGCCGAACACTGTTTGTACTTGAGTCATTGGGTCCTTGTACATAGCCTGCACTAATTCTACCAGTATTTCTGGGACTTTGAACCACTGCAGTACTGCCCAGATCAGCTTTCTTTTGGGACCTTGGGACCTTGTATGATTTCTCCAAGTCTAGGAATGCCCAGGTGGACTGTTTACTAATTTCTAGCTTCTTCTCAACTGTTTGTCTCCATGCAAACATCAGGTCAGTTGTGCTGCATCCTGCTCTGAATCCAAACTGCTCAACTCCCATCTTACATTCTACTACTCTGCATATCCGTTTATCAGTCAGTCACCCTCTCTAGAACTTTAATGCAGTGTCATAGGAGCTTGATTTGTCTGTACTGCCCACAGTTATGTATGTCCCCTTTGTTCTTGTAGACTGGCATGAATATGCTTATTCTCCAGTCATCTGGGATACGAGTTTCTCTCCACACTGCTACGAATACCTTCAGGAGCCATTTCTCCTCTGTCTCGCCCAGCATTTTATAATATCTGCTGTGACCTCATCTGAGCCTGCTTCTTTCCCTGACTTCATTTTCCTTAGTGCTGTTGTTCTTCTAGGATGGGCTCCTCTTCTGTCATCGTAGGCTATTTCTGGGTCAGTACAGCTAATATGGGGGTTTTCTAAATCCATAAGCCGCTGGAAATACTCCTATCCACCTTTGATTTCCTGTCGACTGGTTAGCAGGGTTGTTGCTGGCATCCCTTATGAAGGGTGTCTGACAGTCTTATTTATCTTTCTGTCTTTGCCTTGGAATCTGATATAGTTTCTTTGTGCCACCTAATGAGTTACTTTCCAGAAGTTGGTAGAGTGCCTCTGATGCCCTATTCTGTTCTATTTCAACTACTTTCTTAGCTTCTTTGTTAGCCAACCAGTATTCCATCTTAGCCTGGTAGGCCTTTTCTGTCTTCCAACTTTTCCTGTCCTCCTCCTTTCTTTTGATGACTTCCTGGACTTCTGCATTCCACCAGCAGCTTTCCTCATGTACCTTATTTCCATACCTGACTCGGCCACATATCTGTTCTGTAGTCCTCACTCATTCTGTTTTGAGGCACTGCCATTCTTCAGCTCCACCTGTTTCCTCCTCTTCCTTTTGGGGTGCTGGACCCCTGAGTAATTCCTTGAACTGTTGTATTTTCTGTTTAGTCAACTTCCAGGTCATCAGCCTTATCTCTGCTGATCCTGGAGCCTTCTCTGACCACTGCTTGCAGCTGATTGTGGTAACCAGTGGTTTATGCTGTGGGCTGACTGTTTCACTGGGGATGATTTTACAATCATTGATTCCTGGTGCCTTTTCCTTATTAGGAGGAAGTCTACCTGAGTTGCATGTTGGCCACAGTTGTATGTGATCTTGTGACTCTCTCCATCTGAGCCATGCGTTTGCTACTATTAAGCCATTTGCTAAACAGAAGTGTAGAATGGTCTCTCCTTTATTCCTATTACCTCACCCATGTGGACCCAGGCAGTCCTCGTTTCCTGTTCTGTCTGCCCAGGTACGTGCATTCAGGTCACTCATTATCAACACCACTTCCTGTTGTCCATCTTTATCTAGTAGGTCCTGCGGCTGCTGTCTGAATGCACTCACTTCCTCACTGTCACAGTCCTGCTGTGGGGCATATGCTGAGATTATGAATACTGCCCTGTCATTACATGGGAGTCAGATTGCCATGAGTCTGTTACTAATTCTGATGATATCCCTCAGTGCCTTCTGAAGCCTCTCGTTCACCACAATTCCCACAACATTTCTAGCCTGTCCCCCTCCTGAGTAGTAGACACTAGATCCCAAGCCAAGTGGCTTTGCTGCACTGCCCTTCCATCTTGTCTGTTGGATACATAGGATGTCCAGCCTCCTCCATATCATCATGTCATCCAATTCCAAGCTGCATCCTGTCATTGAACACACATTAAGTGTAGCAAGTCTTGGTTCATGTTTGGTAGATTGACTGGTTTTATGACCAGCTTTCACTCAGCTATCCTAGGTAACCCATGGTGGGCAACTAGACACCGGCCAGCCAGTAGTTTATTGACCCAGGGCTGCTGGGCATTATGGTGGGCACATACACCCCTCCCACTGTTAGCATGGGTCCCTGGCGTAGCTCAGACTAGGCCGGGTCCTCAATCCACTTATCACCGGTAACTACCGATGCCCATTTGATGACATTAGTCAAATGACCAAATCACCTAGAGCCAAATTTTACACCAGCGAGTGGTTAGCCCTGCCACGGTGCGTAGTCGGTGATGCATGTTCTATCTTGAGGATACTGCACACCATAGTAGATGCCACAAAGTTTTGGTCTGTAGAACCATCCCCCTATAGGGCACCATAGAGAGTCTGTGCTGCTACCCACAGCTCTATTCATTGATGAGTTTGAGATGGAAACAGTCAGCATGTTTTTTGGAGGTGGGAGGAACTCCACAGAGAGACACGGAGAACATGCAAACTCCAAACAGGCATTGGTTGGAGGTCAGGATTGAATCTTGTACCATGTGCATGGGAGGTTGACCTTGGCCATTATGCCAACTGGTCCCTCAAAGGGTTCCTCAAGAGGAAAAGGCTTCTATTCAAGAATTTTCTTGGTACCCAGAAAGGATGGCTTCTAGAGACCAGTACTGGATTTATCCCATCTCAACTCTTTCCTAAAGGTTCCTACCTTCAGAATGTTGACACTACAAACTCTATTCCCCCTTATCCTTCCACAAGGATATATGGCATCTCTATGTGTAAAGGATTCTTACCTTCACAGCCCCTATTCACCCATGTTCAGGAAATTCTTAAGTTTTTCTGTGGGCTCCTGGCATTTTCAATTCTCTGCCTTGCCCTTTGGTCTTTCTACAGCACTGAGGATGTTCACAAAATAACTTTATGTTCATCGTGTTACCCTGCTGCTGTCATCACACTTGGGTTATCCTGCCCTCAGGCGGTCCCGTAGTCGGCCGGATTTCCAAAGTCTTGGTCCGACGTCTGTTGCTGTCGCCTCATCCCTGACGTCAGAGCGCCAGGGGTACATATATTGCAACCGACGCCATTTTCTTCAGTCTTTCTTGCCGCGTGGTGCCCGAAGCAGAAGCAGTTCGCAAGTGCCGGTCGGCCGACTCCTGAGATTTTCAAATTCGAATTTCAGACCGAAGTCTTTTATAAAGCTAAGTACCCCGTTGGGGAAACTTTTCTTGCCTCAGACCGATGTCAGAAAAAGTTAACAATTGTATTTCTTGTGGGAAGCAAATACCTCATAAGGATTTTCATTCTTATTGCATACCTTGTCTAGGCCCTGATCACGACGTCACTTCTTGTCGTTTTTGTGCTTGATTTAATAAACGTACTATTAAAAGACGATTTGATTTCGCACGACACTTTTTGGCAGAAAGTTTAATTACAACATGCCATCGGAGCTACCGACTACCGGCGTGCACAAAAAGCGCAGGGATAAGGATCGACAGCCCAGGCCTAAGCCAGATTCCGAGGCCTCGGTTGATCCAGTCTCCGGTTCTCCAGTTATCAGTGAGGCTCCGATGCAACCTCTGACTACTGCAGTTCAGGAACCCGAGACCGCTACGGATATTTTGACGGAATGTACTAGGCCGACGCAGCCTTTTACTTCAGGCCCTACCGACGATTTACCTTCCAAGGACGTCGGTGCTTCTGAAACGCCATCGCTTTCAGACCGACGACTCTTACAGTCAAAAGGTTTTCCAAGTCGAAGACTCCTTCCAAATCGAAAAAGGCTTCACTTCAGCCTCCTGTTCAAGGCCCTATGCCTAAGAAACAGATGCTCAAGATGGCTGAAGATTTGATTTCTCTTATCAGGGGATCTCAGCCTCCTCCTGACAAAAGGCCCAGACAAGAGGAAGAATCTGCTTCCTCTGAACAACTGTCTATTTCTTCGGATTCCTCTGAGGACCAAGACTATTCCTTCTCTCCTTATGAAGATTCTGATGCTGAGGACTCTATTCCCTCAGCTTCCCCTCCAGAAGATTACTCTTTTGGGGAAACTTTACACACTATGAGGGAACATTTTCACTGGGAAGGTCAGGATTACTCTGATTCCAAGAAAAGGCTCAGAGTTTTTTACTCCCCCAACACAGACCTCTAGCCATCCCTCCTGTTTTGGACATTGTGGATTATGTCTATTTAGAATCCAGTTTCAACCCTGACTCTCTGCTTGCTGCCCTGGCCAAGCCTGACAGATACTACAGAGTACCTGATTCCCACAAATTTCTTTACAAAAGCCCAGTAGCTGACCCAGAGACTATCTCCCAGGATCCCAAGGGGGCTAAGGCTTCCATGGCTAAAAATCCAGTACCTTCTGAAAGGGATTCAAGAGCACTAGACAGATGGAGGAAAAAGGTTTACACCTCAGCCACTTCAGCTATGAGAGCTCTAAACTGTCAATTTCATATGCTTAAGTATCAGCAATTTCTGATCTCTCAGTTACAACAAAAGATAACCACCCTCCCTCAACAATCTGAATTGAAAGAAGTACAGGATTTGTTGCACACCACCGAGCAGGTGGGCAAACATACCTTACAATGTGGGTTTGATTCTTTAGAGGCCTCCTGCAGAGCAGCTGTCACTGGATCAGTTATACGTAAGCATGCCTGGTTAAAGGAACAAAGTCTGCCTGATCATGTTAAAGCAAAACTACTAGATGCTCCCTTACAGCAGGATGTTCTTTTTGGTGTTAAAGCAGAAGAAGTTTTAAAGAAAATGGAAGATAAGGCAAAATTAATGCAGACAGTCAAAGATTTCTTACAGGTACAAACCCCTTTGCTTCAACAGAAACTGGCCAACAAAAAATTGGTCCTTTCCAGCCACTGACAGGCCTCAGAGGGGTAAATACAGGCGCCCAAGGGGCAGAGGACAACCACAAGCTCAGTATAAACCTCGCCAGTGGGGCACCCCAACCCAGAAGGGAGGAGAAGACAGGTCTCAAACCACCAGAAGGCAAACTCAATGACTTGCACCTCAGCTGGCCTAACAAAGCTCTTTTATCAGCCCCCCCTGGGGGGAAAACTAGCACTATTTGCAGACAACTGACACATGGTCACAAAGGACAAATGGGTCCTAGACATAACTTTAAGAGGATACAGATTCCATTTTCACACCTTGCCAATAAAAAGAGGAATGCCAAACCTGCCACAAAATCAAAGGGCAGAGGCTCAAAAACAAATTACAGCTCTCATGGCCATGAGAGCCATTCAAAGGGTACCAACTCAAGAGCAAGGCCAAGGATTTTACTCGAGAGTCTTCCTAGTACCCAGAAAAGAAAATGCTTGGAGACCAATTCTGGACCTTTCAATTCTAAACACTTACTTACAAGTTCCCAAAATCAAGATGCTAACACTACAGCAGCTACTTCCCATGTTGGGCAAGGAAGCATGACTGGTAACGTTGGACCTCAAGGAGGCATACCTGCATGTCCCTATCAGACAAAGTTGCAGAAGGTACCTCCGTTTCATTGCAGGTTCAACCCATTATCAATTCTCTGCACTGCCCTTTGGCTTATCTACTGCGCCCAGAGTATTCACAAAATGCCTGGCACCAGTAATTGCATACTGCAGACAAAGAGGAATTCAAATATATCCATACCTGGACGACTGCCTCATCCAAGCAGAAAGAAAAGACATTCTCTTACAACATCTGGCTTTTATGAAGCATCTACTAAATTGTCTGGGGTACACAGTAAACGAAAATAAGTCAAAACTAGTACCCTCACAAAAAATGACATTCCTGGGTGCCAGCTTGGACACAACGGCCCAGAAGGCTTATCTTACACCAGACAAGCAATTACAACTGACTCAATATTTGAAGACAATGGCAGCAAAGACCCAATTAACTGCAAGAAAAATTCTTCAGGCTTTGGGCTTTATGGCATCTTGCATTCTGGTAATACCATTTGCAAAACTGCATATAAGGAAATTACAGTGGTACCTAAAAAGCGTATGGTCTCAACACAGCCACAGCTTGGACACAGTGATATCTCTCATTCCCTGCCTTTAACAGGAATTTCTATGGTGGGCACAGGCATGTCACCTCAACAAGGGTCAGCCTTTCACCTTGCCCCCCACCCAGGCAAACTATCACAACAGATGCTTCAGACTATGCCTGGGGGGCACACTTGGCAGGGCAATGCATTCAAGGCCTATGGACTGCAGAACAAAGAAAACTGCACATAAACCAAAAAGAGATGCTAGCTGTACAGAAAGCTCTGACAGCCTTCAAGGATCTACTACAGCCTGGACAACTTGCAATAAAGACTGACAACACCACAGTAATGTGGTACATAAACAAACAAGGGGGCACACATTCCTACCCTCTTTGCAGGCAAGCAATAATCTTATGGAACACAGCTCTGGCCTACCAAGTCCAGTTACAAGCTCAATTCCTGCCAGGACAGAAAAACACATTGGCAGACGACCTAAGCAGAAACATCAAAGATCCCCACTAGTGGAAGCTAGACCCACAAATATTTGCAATGATAACTCAAAGATGGGGCCTACCAAATATAGACCTATTTGCCAGTCCTCAAAACTACCAGCTGACAAAATTTTGTACAAGGACATTCCACCATCAAGCTTGGAAAGTGGACGCTCTCTCCTTCAGTTGGAAAAACCTGACAGCATATGCCTTTCCTCCATTACCTCTTCTCACAAAGGTTCTTTTGAAGGTCAAAAAGGAGAAACCTTGAATGATTCTCATAGCCCCAGACTGGCCACACCAGCACTGGTACCCGCTATTGAAGAATATGGCTCACAGCCCACCATGGTTATTGCCTCAAATACCTCATTTGCTCACGCAGCAAGACAAGCAGATACTACACAGCCAGATCAAAACCTTAAACCTGGCTGCATGGCAAATCAATTAAGCATCCAACCAGCCCCTCTTTCACAAGCAGTACTGGATGTTATTCTAGAAGCCAGGAGGCCAAGCACCAGGAAGGCTTACTCGGACAAATGGAAAAGGTTTTCTGCTTGGAACTAAGCTAAAGGCCAAGACACAACTCAGCCTCATATGCCTCACATCCTGCAGTATTTAGCTGAGATGTTGCATAAAGGACTTTCCTTCTCCTCAATTAAAATCCATGCTTCAGCTATTTCAGCTCACTACGACACAAATCCACCTTTATTTTCAAATCCACTCCTAAGGCCGTTCCTCAGAGGGGCAAAAAACATTAGACCACCTAGAAGAGCTCCTACACCCACATGGGACCTCAACTTTGTTCTGGAAAAACTAACGCTACCTCCCTTTGAACCAGCTTTTTCTGCAGACCTTCAGTTCCTATCTTGGAAGACTGCCCTGCTCCTGGCAATAACTTCTCCTAGGAGAGTTTCAGAATTACAGGCACTTATGGCAGTGGAACCTTTCCTCATTTTTCATCAAGACAGAGTTTCTGTAAGAACTAATCTTTCCTTCATGCCTAAGGTGGTTTCCAGTGTAGCTTTAAATCAAACCATCCTTCTACCCCAATCCACAGAACAAAGGTGAGAGATTCTTGCATTCCTTGGGCATTCACAGGCAGCTTCGATACTACTTGGATAAAACTAAGGCTTTCAGAAAAACTGACCAGCTCTTTGTTTCCTGTGCTACAGCTTCTCAAGGGAGGGCCATATCCAAGCAAACCATTTCTAAATGGATAGGCCATTGCATACGATTCTGCTATACCCATCATGGGAAACCAGTTCCTCCTACCATTAGATCCCACTCTACCAGGGCTACAGCTACCTCTACAGCCTTTCTCAGGGGGGTTCCTACGAAGGAAATTTTAGAAGCTGCAACTTGGAGTTCTGTACACACCTTCACCAAACACTATCACTTACCTCTTTACTCCAAGTCCAGGGCAGGCTTCGCCACTGCATTGCTGCAGGGCCTCATTGCCTCCACTAACCCTCTATGATGCCTCCACCCTACCTTAGCTTTGGGACTCAACCCAAGTGTGATGACTGCAGCAGGGTAACACGAGGAACATAGTACAGTTTTGTACCTACCATAAATGTAGATGTTTGAGTGTTCACCCTGCTGCAGTCCAGGTTACCCTCCCTCCAACCCCTCTGATCTACTGGCTAAATCTTTGCTATGCCTTACTGATGTATTTGCTTATAGCTGAAGGAATTTTGTTTGTACAGTGTTCTCACCTTTTGGTACTAATTTGGATCACCTTCTTGGGGGCACCTGACATCTGGGGCAAGAAAAACTGAAGAAAATGGCGTCGGTTGCAATATATGTACCCCTGGCGCTCTGACGTCAGGGTTGAGGCGACAGCAACCGACGTCGGACCAAGACTTTGGAAATCCGGCCGACTGCGGGACTGCCTGACGGCAGGATAACCTAAGTGTGATGACTGCAGCAGGGTGAACACTCGAACATCTACATTTATAATAGGTACAAAACTGTACTTTCCAGTGATTGCAAACTGCAGACTTTTGGACATCCAGATTTTCCCATAACTGGATCTGCATTTACAGGCCCCAACTTCACACATTGTACTCCAAAACCTGGAAAACTGGGATTCACCATCAACTACAAGAAGTCAGTCATCACTCCTTCACAGGACCACATTTTCTTGGGTTGTCAAATCCAGACAGACATTGATTGTCGCTTCCACCTCACAAGGTACAGGACCTTCTGTCCTCTTTTCATTCCCTTTTTTCCATGATTCACATCACAGCCAGGGAGTTTCTGAGGATGCTGTGGTTCATGGCTTCTACCATTCCCATGGTACCAATGGCAGAACTCCACATGAGGAAATTGCAGTGGTTCCACAGATCAGTGTGGACCCAGCATTCTCACCGACTAGAATTCAAAGTCCCCCTAATTCGTTACCCAAATAGGGAACTGCTGTGGTGGATCCAACAGATGGATCTAAATCTAGGTCTACCCTGCATCCTTACACCCCATTCCTACAACTCTACACAGATGCATCAGACGTGGATTGGAGTGTGGCCTTGGGCAAATTCTCATTTCAAGGAATTTGGACTCCCTCCCAATAATCAGAACGCATCAACATCAGGGAATTGTGAACATTGCTACTAGCTCTACAAGCATTTCAACATCACCTTTCCCCAGGTCCTTTGCAACTGTTCACAGACAACATGAGAGTCCTTTTGGTATGTGAACAAGCAGGGGGACGAAATTCCATCTCCTGTGCAGGTTGGCTCTTCTAGTATGAGAATTTCTGGCCCAATACCTCATGACTATTCAGGCAGTGTACATTCTCTCGAACCAGAATCTCATGACAGACTCCTTAAGCAGATCCCTGACTCAATCCCTTGAATGGATGCTTCACAGGGATGTGTTCTTGGACGTGGTCCACAAATGGAGTATTCCTCAAATAGACTTATTTGCCTCCCGCTTGAACAGACAACTTCCAAGATTTTGTGTCCCAAGTCCTCTGGTTTGGAAGGTAGATGCCGTTCTACTTCTCTTGGAAGGGAATGTTTCTGTTTGCATTCCCTCCCCTTCCTCCTACTACCAAAAGTCCTGTTCAAGATTAAACAGGACCAACCAGTTATCTTGCTGGTGACTCCCTTTTGGTCAAGACAGCACCGGATGTTCTTCGTGTTTCACTGTCGCAATCATTACATTTGGGTTATCTGCTTGCAGGTAGCCCTCAGCTGGCCTGATTATAAAAGTCTTGGGTCCTGCATCGGTTGCTGTCTCTTTTTCTCATGACGTCAGGTAGTCAGGGGTATAAAGCATGCAGCCAACATCATTACATCAGTCTTTCTCACCATGCGGTGCCCGAAGCAGAAGCAGTTCGCAAGTGCCGGTCAGCCGACTCCGGAAATTTTCGTTTTCGAGTTTCAGAACTGAGGTCTTCAAAAAAGCTAAGTACCCCGTTGGGGATCCTTTTTCTTGCTCTAAACCGATGTCAGTAAAAGTTAACAATTGTATTACTTGTGGAAAGCAAATACCTCATAAAGATTTTCATTTGTACTGCATTCTTTGCTTAGGCCCAGACCACGACGTCCCTCGCTGTTGGTTTTGTGCCTTATTCAATCCTCGTACTATTCGTCGTTTGTTCATTTTCACATCGAACTATTTCGGTATTTGGTTTAATTATCCAGAAATGGCTTCAATAAGCCATTCGACTAAAGACATTCTGAAAAAATGTAAAAATAAAGACAGTGACAGACCACATAGGTCCAAAGTTGCCGACAGCACTTCCATTAAGCTAGTTGCCGGTACTCAGTGAGGTGCTTTCGCAGCCCCTGATACCTGCTACTACAGATTCGCAGGCCTCTACTGAGACCCATTCGGAGTCCGGTATGCCACGAGATGCTTTGTCGACTATGGAACCTGTGGATGTGTCTACCTTGGATGGGTCCGGAGCCGCTGTGCAGGCACCGGCTTCTGAAGGTGTATTCAGGCCTACTGACTTGCATATCAAACCGACGCCATCTTCTTCTTCAAGGCCTAAAACTCGATCCACGCCTAGAAAACCGATGCCCAAACCACATGGTCAGGCCCATATGCATAAAAAACAAACGATAAGAATGGCTGAAAACCTTATTGCTCTAATTAGGGGAAACCAGCCTTCTCCCTCTGAGACCTAGAACTGATTTTCCTTCTGATTCTTCTGATCAGGATTCTGAAATTTATGTTTCTTCTGATGACCAGGATTTGCCCTTAACTACTTATAATGATTCTGATGCAGAGAACTCCATTCCCACTGCTTCCCCTCCAGAAGATTTCTCTTTTGGTGAGACTTTGCACACTTAGGGAGCATTTCCACTGGGAAAGCCAGGATTACTCTGACTCCAAAAAGAGGCTTAGGGAATTCTTACTCCTCCCTCAACACAGGCCTTTAGCTATCCGTCCTGTACTGGACATTGTAGATGATTCCTTCTTGGAATCTAGCCTGGCCCCTGACACTTTACCTACAGCTCCCAGGAAACCTGACTGGTATTACAGAGTACCTGACTCTCAAAAGTTCCTTTTTAAGAATCCTACTGCGGACCCAGAGAATATTTCACAAGGACCCAAAGGCATTAAGGCTACTACTGCCAAAAACCCTACCCCCTCTGATAGAGATTCCAGGGCCCTGGACAGATGGGGTAAGAAGGTGTACACTTCTGCTACTTTGGCCATTAGGGCCTTAAACTGCCAGTTTCATATGTTAAAGTATCAGCAGCATGTTATTGGATTACTAAAACAGAAATTGATGTTGATTCCTGACTGTACTGAAAATAAAGAATTACAGGATTTAATGCATTATGCTGAACAAGTTGGTAAACATACTTTGCAATGTGGTTTTGACTCCTTAGAAGCATCTTGTAGGGCTGCTGTCACTGGGTCTGTTCTTAGCAGGCATGCTTGGCTTAAGGAGCAAACTCTGCCAGATCATGTTAAAGCTAAATTGCTGGATGTACCCTTAAACTAAGACCGCCTGTTGGGCAACAAAGCAGAAGAAGTGCTTAAAAAGATGGAGGAAAAAGCCAAATCCATGCAAACTGTTAAAGATTTCCTGCAAGTACAGCCTCCCAGATTTATTAGGCATTGACCTTCTAAGAATTGGTCCTTTTCCTGTCTCTTTCCAGGCCTTCTCATTCCAAATCCAGGAACAACAGTCCACCTGGGCTACAGTCTCAAGGTACTCACAGGCCTAAGCAGTGGAAGCTGGAAGTATTAAGACATCCCTCTATGGTAAACTGTCACAGTGATGTAACCTTAAACCTTCTAAGCCCTGCTCAACTCACTGCTCCTTTAGGGGGAAAGATCGCCCTGCATGCAAAAAACTGGGGACTCATTACCCAAGACAAATGGGTTTTAAATATAATTTCCCAAGGATACAGATTCCACTTCCAAACCTTACCAACCCCAAACGGTTGGCCAGACCTACCCCCAAATCAGTGGGCAGAGGCTCAACAGCAGGTTCTCTCTCTTCTAAGTATCAGGGCTATCCAACCTGTCCCAGCAGAAGAATGGGGACAAGGTTTTTACTCCAGACTTTTCCTGGTACCCAGAAAAGACAACTCCTGGCGTCCTATCCTGGACCTATCTATCCTAAACACCTTTTTTGGTAATCCCAAAATTCAAAATGCTAACTCTTCATCAGCTTCTTCCCATGTTAGGCAAAAACGCCTAGTTGGCAACATTGGACTTAAAGGAAGCCTACTTGCACATCCCAATAAGGGAATATTGCAGAAAATACCTACGCTTCAGAGCAGGCTACATGCACTGTCAGTTGTCTACATTGCCCTTTGGCTTATCTACTGCGCCCAGGATATTCACAAAATGCCTAGCTCCAGTCATTGCGTTCTGCAGGCAAAGAAATATTCAAATATACCCATACTGGTTTTACGCGCCAGGCAGCTTAGGGTATAACCATTCCAGTCTCGTCTTCAATTTTTCTCTTGGAACTAGACACACTTTCAACTTAAGCACTCAAGCCATTCATTTCTCAGCCTGGCACTTGCTCAAAACTCATAGCAAGCACTTATAAACCCTAGAACTACAGAAGGACAAGCCTCTCTATTCGACCTTACCAGCCATTCAATAAAACAGTTTACTGTACCTATCCAGTATGTCCAAAGGGCAGTTTCAGGTGTACTCTCCAGTCCAACTGGTGAATCTGGGCATTTTGAGGCAATGTTACAACTGCCTCATGTACACAGACAGCCCTCTCCTCCTACCACCAAACACTAATACATGCGAGAGATGAAATTATACAGCCAAACTGGAGGCCAAGCTCTCTCAACTCTAGACTGGATCAGAGAATCAAGAGGAGAAGGGAAATACTGGCATCACGCCACCAGTCTCACGTAGACCCATTAAACCAGCACCGGCAAAAAACACACGTAAATACACGAAAACATACTCGGATGCTCTAAATAAAAATCTGCAAAAGCAACAGAGCCCTCCAAAGCAGACATCCAAGCAACCTCCACCCCCAACACAAACCATGCAGCACATACTTCACAAAACCAGTGTGCTACGCAATCACAGCCCTCAAGGCAAAGTAACACACCCAACATACTAGTAATAGGTGACTCGAGTCAGGCACACTGACGTCCCACTCACTAGGCTGAATAAGAAGGTTACTGTTAGCTAACTGTCGGTTGCCAGGATCCACCACATAACACAAGCACGCAGGTCACTCCAGAACAAGTACAAATATGACTGTCATTGTCCATATTGGTGTGAATGACCTGAGCCGTACCTCCCTGGACTTCATGAAAAGAGACATGGAATAGCTCTCTGATCTCGTAGCCCAGGCTGGTATGACCCTGACCCTGAGTAGCATCCTACCCTCACCAAGAATGATACCACGGTATAAAGAAAAAATTATCAATTTCAACGATTTGCTAAGTCTCTGGTGTCATTCAAAGGGGATCCAGTGTCTATCTGCCTGGGATGACATGCTCGACAATCCACGCTGCTTTGCTAGGGACTGCTTGCACCTGTCACCTTTAGGCTTTCGAATACTGGCCAAGGCTGTTGCCACCCACATAGTTCTTTTTTTAGGCAAGGCTCAAAAGACAAACCCACCGCTGTAAATAACACAAGTAACAAAAATCTGAGGGTAATACTACTCAATGCCAGAAGTCTAAACTTCAAAAGGCACGCACTCGAGGCACTCCTCAGTATGGAGAAAATCGATATATGTGCAGTAACAGAAACCTGGTTTAAGGCTGCAGAAAGCACCCCAGCACTACCAGGCTACAACTCATACCATACATTTCGGCTACAGAACCCGGACCAAAATACAGAAGGCGGGAGAGTATCCATATTCATCAAGGAAACTCTCACCTCCAGGTTAGTGGCACAGCACGATGCTTCAGAGATTATCCAGATGCAACTAACAACGGGCAAAACTGCAATTCAAATTGTAGCTTGCTACAGATCACTCACCATGTCCCAGGACCCCCATTCCACATTTCTGGAAATGCTGGGTGACATAAAGGTCCTATCAAACACCCTAATATTGGGTGATTTCAACTACCCAAACATTAACTGGGAGAACTACTCAAGTACTAACTCCCTTGCCCAACATTTCCTAGAATTTATAAACTCAAACTCCCTGGAACAACTGGTCAACACTCCCACCAGAGGTGACAACATATTGGACCTGGTCATCACCAACATGGGTGACCGGTGTTCCACACCGGAGGTTAACCTGTCGCTGGTTAGATCTGACCATAAACAAATCACTTTGGATATCCACATTCCACCCCCACCCCTGGACAAGGAAACCACAGTGAAAAACTTTACAAAAGCAAACTTCACGTTACTTAAGACAGAGGTGGAAAGTTTCAAAGCCCCATGCTAAAGGATAACGCTGTCCCGAGCTGCAAAATCCTTTACTAATGCATTCTACGGGCTCCTACAAGAATGCATGGATCGTGCTATCCCAAGCAAAACCAAGACTCTCTCCTCCAAGAAAAGGAAACCAGTCTGGTGGACCCCTGCCATAAACAAGCTTTACAATAGGTAGAAACTAGTACAGAAGAGAGTAAAATCCCAAGAAGGGAAGGCATCCCTGATCAGTATCAGCAAGAAACTACGATCCCTCATAAAATCGTCCAAGGCAAGCTTTGAAAGAAAACTTGCCAAGGACTCAAAAGATAACCACAAGGCATTCTTTAGCTATGTCAAGAATCTAAGTGGCAATGCTCAGATGTGCTTGGAGTTAGTGCAGAATGGCACAAAAATACACTGAACCAACAGATATTGCCAACATCCTGGCAGACAGGTTCAGTGCAAACTTCACCCCCAGAAGGGCCCATAACCATACCA
This sequence comes from Protopterus annectens, assembly GCF_019279795.1. Classification (NCBI taxonomy): domain Eukaryota; kingdom Metazoa; phylum Chordata; order Ceratodontiformes; family Protopteridae; genus Protopterus; species Protopterus annectens. The sequence continues at coordinate 366,844,398 of NC_056743.1, forward strand.
GAAGAATGTAGAGCCCCTGAAATCGCAGACACTCAGGTTAAAATAGCCCTCTCCAAAGCCAAAAACACAGAATCAATGGGACCGGACTGTGTCCCAGGCTGTGTTCTACACAAGCTCAAAGACGAACTAACCCCTCACCTAAACCCACTGTTCAAACTCAGCTTCTCCACAGGCTGCATACCCATAGAGTGGTGCACAGCAATGGTTATTCCGCTCCACAAAGGTGGAGCCACAACAGACCCCCGGAACTATTGCCCTATAAGCCTGACTAGTTTGGTCTGCAAGGCTATGGAGCGCATCATCATGAAACTCTTTAACAGAGACATTGGGGACCTCAAATACTGGACCCTACCCAGTTCGGCTTTGTTAAGGGCAGATCATGCCTCCTAAACCTGGTGGACTACTTTGAGACCGTTACCAAGGCTATAGATGAGGGAAAGGTGGTACACACAGCCTACCTAGACCTCGCAAAGGTCTTTGACACCATTCCCCATTCTGGTATTATAGACAAGCTCACCAGCCTGAACATAAACAGTGTGTCACAAGATGGGTTGCCAATTTGCTCACAGACAGAACCCACATGGTGTGAGTTACGGGAACTAGGTCTGACTCTAAACCAGTTACAAGTGGCGTTCTCCAGGGCTCAGTCCTAGGACCCCTCCAGTTTGGCATATACTTCTCACAGGTGCAGTTAGGCACAGGAGGACTGTGGCTGACCAAGTTCGCAGACGACTGCAAACTAGGGGCTATAATTGACTCACCGGCCGACACAGACATCCTCCGAAAGGGTCTCACTGAGACGGATACCTGGTTTCAAAATCATGGCCTCAAGTTAAATGCCAAAAAGTGCATAGTTATTCCCTTCAGAAATAAAGTACCTACAAACTACCACATATGTGGTAGTCTCCTAAATACGATAAACGTAATAAGGGATCTGGGGACCCAAGTAGATTGTAATCGCTCCTTTGATAATCACATTGCCAAAGTGGTTAGAAAATCCTTCTTTGTGGCCCACCTAATCACAAAAGGGTTTGCATCCAGATCAAAAGAGGTCATTGTGCCCCTCTACTCATCAGACCCATCACAGAGTACAATGCCCCAATTGGGATGTACCTTACAAGACAAATGCAACAGCTGGAAAGACCACAGGAGTACCTCACCAAGAGGATCACTGGCCTCAAACAGATGCTCTATGCAGCTCGACTGAAGAAACTCCAGCTGTACTCTGTTGCATACCGCCTGCTCAGAGGTGATCTCTGCCTGACATATACAAGGCCATGTCCAACCCAGAATTGATGGACATGCTCCACCTAAAGAAAACCTTATCCCCTCGAGCCACACGCTGTAGGGATCTAAACCTCACCACAACAATAAATAGGAAGTGCTGGAGGGCTAGATTTCTGTCCCCGAGACTTCCCATGCTTTGGAACAAGATTCCAATCTACATTAGGCAGAGCTCCTCGCTAGCACTCTTCAAGGGAAACCGTGACGAGTGGATGGGAAACAGAAAGTTTACCCCGGGGATCACTTCACTGACTCTGGTGGACAGAGGCACAGGGAACTAATCTAAGGGGGGGACAGAGGCACAGGGAACTAATCTAAGGGGGCGGCGAAAGCCAACACATTCTGGCTAGGTTTATAAATGCCTTCTGGCAGATAGCCTAGTACCTACTTATGAACCTATACCTGGATGATTGTCTAATTCAGGCAGAAACCCAGGACATACTAGTAAATCATTTGGCATTTGTAAAGAAACTGCTAACTTCTCTGGGGTACACCATAAACAAAAAGAAATCACATCTGATACCCTGCCAACAAATTGTCTTCCTGGGTGCAAGCTTAAATACAACTTCCCAGATGGCCTACCTCACGCCAGAGAAACAAGTTTGACAGCCTACTTCAAACTACTGGCCACAAAGACCCAGCTGTCTGCAAGGAAAATCCTGCAAGCCCTGGGGTTCATGGCCTCTTGCATCTTACTAATTCCATATGCTAGACTGCATATGAGGAAACTACAATGGTATCTAAAAAGCCTATAGTGTCAACATTTTCAGGACCTGGAATCAATGATTCATATCATTCTTTGTATAAAGACAGAGTTCCTTTGGTGCGCAGAGGCCTACTACCACAACAAGGAACTGCCATTCACTCTACGCCCTCCCGCCCAAACCCTAACAGACGCATCAGACTAAACATTGGGGGCTCACTTTGCAGTACATTTAGGGCAAATGGAACCAGAATCAAATGCACCTGCATATCAGTCAAAAAGAAATGTTAGCTGTACAGAATTCACTGACAGCCTTCAAGGACCACATTCTTCCAGGACAATTATTGGTAAAGATGGACAACACCACTGTTATGTGGTACATAAACAAGCAGGGGGGACCCCACTCATACCATCTCTGCAGACTAGCCATGGCTCTGTGCACCTACAAGCTCAATTCCTGCCAGAAAAGCTAAATACACTGGCAGATGACCTAAGCAGAAATCTCATGGACCCACATGAGTGGAAACTGGAACCAAAGATATTCAACATGTTGAGAAACAAATGGTGCAACCCAGAGATGGACCTGTTTGCCTTCCCTCAGAACTACCAATTGGACAAATTCTGCACAAGGACTCCCCACAAACAAGTTTGGAAAGTGGATGCCCTGTCCTTCACCTGGAAAAACTTATCAGTTTATGCCTTTCCCCCTCTGCCTCTCCTCTCCAAAGTGCTACTAAAGATCAAACAGGACAAACCAAGGACAATACTGATTGCACCAGACTGGCCACGCCAACACTGGTACCCCCTCCTGCGCACTGTCATCTCCGAACATTGATCTGAATGAAGTATAAGCACTGTGCAGTGCATACTTCCGTCTCTGTTTACTGGTCATTGCCATATGAATATCATGCATCAGTAGGCAAGCCCTAGTAGATCTAGTAAGAGATCTAGCTAGAAAGGTGCTTGGTGTGACATCTGGAAAGAGGAAGGGAGGACAAGGAGACCTGGTGGTGGAATGAAGAAGTACAGGAGAGTATACAGAGAAAGAGGTTGGCAAAGAAGAAGTGGGATTGTCAGAGATGAAGAAAGTAGACGAGTATAAGGAGATGAGGTGCATGGCAAAGAGAGAGGTGGCGAAGGCTAAGGATAAGGCGTATGACGAGTTGTATAAAAGGTCGGACACTAAGGAGGGAGAAAAGGACCTGTACCTTTTGGTAGACAGAGGGACCGGGCTAGTAAAGATGTGTAGCAGGTAAGGGTGATGAAGGATAATGAGGGAAACATACTCACAAGCGAGGAGAGTGTGTTCAGCAGATGGAAAGAGTACTTTGAGGGGTTGATGAATGAAGAGAATGAGAGGGAGAGAAGTTTGGATGATGTGTGGATAGTGAATCATGAAGTGCAGTGGATTAGCAAGGAGGAAGTAAGGTTAGCTATGAAGAGAATGAAGAACGGAAAGGCTGTTGGTCCAGATGACATACGTGTGGAAGCATGGAGGTGTTTAGGTGAAATGGCAGTGGAGTTTTTAACTAGATTGTTTAATGAAATCTTGGAAAGTGAGAGGATGCCTGAGGAATGCAGAAACAGTTCTGGTACCGATTTTTAAGAATAAGAGTGATGTGCAGAGCTGTAGTAACTGCAGAGGGATTAAACTGATTAGTCACAACATGAAGTTATGGGAAAGAGTAGTGGAAGCTAGGTTAAGAAGGGACGTGATGATTAGTGATCAGCAGTATGGTTTCACGCCAGGAAAGAGCACTACAGATGCGATGTTTGCTCTGAGTGTTGATGGAGAAGTACAGAGAAGGTCAGAAGAAGTTGCATTGTGTCTTTGTGGATTTAGAGAAAGCATATGACAGGGTGCCTAGAGAGGAGTTGTGGTATTGTATGAGGAAGTCGTGAGTGTCAGAGAAGTATGCAAGAGTGGTACAGGATATGTACGAGGGTAGTGTGACAGCAGTGAGGTCTGCGGTGGGAGTGACGGATGCATTTAAGGTGGAGGTGGGATTACATCAAGGATCAGCTCTGAGCCCTTTCTTATTTGCAATGGTGATGGACAGGTTGACAGACGAGATCAGGCAGGAGTCCCCGTGGGCTATGATGTTTGCAGATGACATTGTGATCTGTAGTGAGAGTAGGGAACAGGTGGAGGAGACCCTGGAGAGATGGAGATATGCTCTAGAGAGACGAGGAATGAGGGACAGCAGGACTAAGACAGAGTATGTATGTGTGAATGAGAGGGAGGCTAGAGGAACGGTGAGGATGCAAGGAGTAGAGGTGGCGAAGGTGGATGAGTTTAAGTACTTGGGATTAACAGTTCAGAGTAATTGTGAGTGTGGAAGAGAGGTGAAGAAGAGAGTACAGGCAGGATGGAGTGGGTGGAGAAGAGTGTCAGGAGTGATTTGTGACAGACGAGTACCAGTAAGAGTGAAAGGGAAGGTCTACAGGAGGGTAGCGAGATCAGCTATGTTATATGGGTTGGAGACAGTGGCATTGACAAAAAGGCGGGAGTCAGAGCTTGACGTGGCAGAGTTGAAGATGTTAAGATTTGCACTTGGTGTGACGAGGGTGGACAGGATTAGGAATAAGTATATTAGAGGGTCCGCCCAGGTTGGAAGGTTTGGAAACAAAACCAGAGAAGCAAGATTATGTTGGTTTGGACATGTGCTGAGGAGGGATGCAGAGTATATTGGGAGAAGGATGCTAAGGATGAAGCTGCCAGGTAACAGGAAAAGAGGAAGGCCTAAGATAAGGTTTATGGATGTGGTGAGAGAGGACATGCAGGTGGTTGGTGTGACAGAGCAAGATGCAGAGGACAGGAAGAAATGGAAACAGTTGATCTGCTGTGGCGACCCCTAATGGGAGCAGCCAAAAGAAGAAGTAGGAGGCAAGCCCTCAGGCTACAGAAGTGCATTAACACTGCTGCTCTCCAGAGGCTTTGTTCCACATGTTTGGTTTTGACTACATTATATTCAGTAGTGTTGCTTGATTATTGGTCACAGATAATGTGTGATAGCTGCTACTTAAGTCTGTGTGATAATTTGCTGTTAACACTTCTTTTCTTTGTCATTAGTTTAACTCTTATTTTACTTGCATGCAATTAAATTATAAAGCATGAAAAACATTGTGGTTCACCTGTTGTAAGGGAACTTTTATTGAAGGGCCCCCTTTGAGACTGAGCACTGCCTAGGAGGGCAGATGTATGTAATATATGAATAAACTACCAGCTAAGATTTGCACCACTGTTGCCTGTATTGCTTTGAAAGAGAAGCTACCTGCTCTTCTGTTTGCATACTGTATAAGGTACTCTGAATAGTCCAGCTGTTGAAAATGTATTACATTATTGTACATGTGTATCACTTATCTGTATTTTGTTAAACTCTTTATACATCAGTACTGTGTCTTGAATCAAAGCTGATTTCTCAACTACAAGCCAAATAGTTGTACAATGTTCCTGCTATTCTCCTGTTTGATATAATTTTTGTAACTTAGCTATATTTTAGAATCTCATGTTTAACATATTTCTGTTATCTTGTATTATGCTGAGGAGCTTTTCTCCCCGGGCCTCCACTGAAAATGGGCTCATTTCAGCCCAGTGGACTTTCACAGTCAATAAAGGCAAGCAAATAAATACGTACCACCAAACATGGGCCTTCCTGTGGAAGGATGCTTCACAAGTTTTACTGTGTGGCGTTTGCTGTCCCTATGAGGAGGCTTGCCTGGAGAACTGTGATTTGTATTTGTTACCCATCTGCCACTGTATATTGTGTGCTGTGAAAGCAGTTTTGCTCAGCCTTTTTTTTTTTTTTTTTTTTTTTTTTAAACAGTGTAATCTTGTAATAATTTTATCTGTAGGGAAACCATTTGAAATGTCAGGACCTAAAATTGGAGAATGAGTGGCTGAAAGAATGGGCTTGCATATACCAGGTCTGAGTTGCCATTTCTCAGAATATTCCCTTTTCTCTGAGGTATGGTGATCTCAGAGTTTGTCTATGCAAGTTTGGGGGGTTTACCCCCCAACACACACACACACACACACACACACACACACGGCTTGCTCCCTTATAAAAAAAAAAAAAAAAAAAAACGTTTAAAAGAGAAGAGCAATTTTAGAAATTCACTCATGTCCTGTGTTTTCAGTCTTGTTTTTATTTTGGCTTGTCGGTACTTGGCAATTCGAGTGTTGACATTTCATCAGGGAGCCTTGTTTGTAGGTTTTGTAAGCTGTCCCTTGAGTTGTTGAAGGAAGGCACGGAGGTCATAAAGTCAGCTGCTGTGTCAGTGAATGTATATTTCAGCTTCATCTTTTGCTTTTCTGTATTTTGTCACTTTTACAGTTGCAGTTTTGTGAACATTTTGTAGTAGTTCCCAATTCAGTCCATAACATCTACTTTTTCTCAGATTAGCTTGCTTGAATCACTTTGCAGTAGGAACAATGTTCTGTCAGTTTTGAAGTTCTGTTGCATAGCAATAGTAGTGCTCCTCCTGTCAGCACCCACAGAGAGAGGGAGGGACGGACAATGCATGTGCACACACACACATATTATCTAATGGTAGGAAAAAGTCAGCACCCTCAGTGAGAGGAAGGGACAATGCACATGCACACAAACATATTATCTTATGGTAGAAAAAAGTCAGCACCCCCAGAGAGAGGAAGGGACAATGCACATGCACACAAACATATATTATCTTATATTAGGAAAAAGTCAGCACCCACAGAGAGAGGGAGGGACAATGCACATGCACACAAACCTATATTATCTTATGGTAGGAAAAAGTCAGCACCCACAGAGAGAGGAAGGGACAATGCACATGCACACAAACATATATTATCTTATGGTAGGAAAAAGTCAGCACCCACAGAGAGAGGAAGGGACAATGCACATGTACACAAACATATATTATCTTATGGTAGGAAAAAGTCAGCACCCACAGAGAGAGGAAGGGACAATGCACATGCACACAAACCTATATTATCTTATGGTAGGAAAAAGTCAGCACCCACAGAGAGAGGAAGGGACAATGCACATGCACACAAACATATTATTATCTTATGGTAGGAAAAAGTCAGCACCCACAGAGAGAGGAAGGGACAATGCACATGCACACAAACATATATTATCTTATGGTAGAAAAAAGTCAGCACCCACAGAGAGATGAAGGGACAATGCACATGCACACAAACATATATTATCTTATGGTAGGAAAAAGTCAGCACCCTCAGAGAGAGGAAGGGACAATGCACATGCAGGCAAACATATATTATCTTATGGTAGGAAAAAGTCAGCACCCTCAGAGAGAGGAAGGGACAATGCACATGTACACAAACATATATATTATCTTATGGTAGGAAAAAGTCAGCACCCTCAGAGAGAGGAAGGGACAATGCACATGCACACAAACCACAAACATATATTATCTAATTGTAGGAAAAGCACCCACAGAGAGAGAGAGAGAAAAACAATGCACATGCACACAAACATATATTATCTTATGGTAGGAAAAAGTCAGCACTGTCAGAGGAAGGGACAATGCACATGCACACAAACATATATTATCCAATTGTAGGAAAAAGTCAGCACCCTCAGAGAGAGGGAGGGACAATGCACATGCACACAAACCTATATTATCTAATTGTAGGAAAAAGCACCCAGAGAGAGAGAGAGGGACAATGCACACACACACACACACACACACACACACACACACACACACACATTATCTAATTGCAGGAAAAAGTCAGCACCCTCAGAGAGAGGAAGGGACAATGCACATGCGCACAAATAAATATCTTATGGCAGGAAAAAGTCATCACCCTCAGAGAGAGAGAGAGGGGGGTGGAATGCACATGCACACAAACATATCTTATCCAATTGTAGGAAAAAGTCAGCACCCTCAGAGAGAGGATGGGACAATGCACGTGTACACAAACATATATTACCTTATGGTAGGAAAAAGCACCCACAGAGAGAGAGGGGCAATGCACATGCACACACATGTATTATCTAATTGTAGGAAAAAGTCAGCACCCACAGAGAGAGGAAGGGACAATGCACATGCACACAAACGTGTATTATCTTATGGTAGGAAAAGCACCCACAGAGAGAGGGGACAGACAATGCACATGCACACAAACATATTATCTTATGGTAGAAAAAAGTCAGCACCCACAGAGAGAAGGGACAATACACATGCACACAAACGTACATTATCTTATGGTAGGAAAAAGTCAGCACCCTCAGAGAGAGGAAGGGACAATGCACATGCACACAAACCACAAACATATATTATCTAATTGTAGGAAAAGCACCCACAGAGAGAGAGAGAGAGAGAGAAAAACAATGCACATGCACACAAACATATATTATCTTATGGTAGGAAAAAGTCAGCACCCTCAGAGAAAAGAAGGGACAATGCACATGCACACAAACATATATTATCTTATGGTAGGAAAAAGTCAGCATCCTCAGAGAGAGGAAGGGACAATGTACATGCACACAAACATATTATCTTATGGTAGGAAAAAGTCAGCACCCACAGAGAGAGGAAGGGACAATGCACATGCACACAAACATATATTATCCAATTGTAGGAAAAAGTCAGCACCCTCAGAGAGAGGGAGGGACAATGCAAATGCACACAAACCTATATTATCTAATTGTAGGAAAAAGCACCCAGAGAGAGAGAGAGGGACAATGCACACACACACACACACACACACACACACACACACACACACACACACATTATCTAATTGCAGGAAAAAGTCAGCACCCTCAGAGAGAGGAAGGGACAATGCACATGCGCACAAATAAATATCTTATGGCAGGAAAAAGTCATCACCCTCAGAGAGAGAGAGGGGGGTGGAATGCACATGCACACAAACATATCTTATCCAATTGTAGGAAAAAGTCAGCACCCTCAGAGAGAGGAAGGGACAATACACATGCACACAAACATGTATTATCTAATGGTAGGAAAAAGTCAGCACCCACAGAGAGAGGAAGGGACAATGCACATGCACACAAACATGTATTATCTAATGGTAGGAAAAAGTCAGCACCCACAGAGAGTGGGAGGGACAATGCACGTGTACACAAACATATATTACCTTATGGTAGGAAAAAGTCAGCACCCTCAGAGAGAGGATGGGACAATGCACGTGTACACAAACATATATTACCTTATGGTAGGAAAAAGCACCCACAGAGAGAGAGGGGCAATGCACATGCACACACATGTATTATCTAATTGTAGGAAAAAGTCAGCACCCACAGAGAGAGGAAGGGACAATGCACATGCACACAAACATATATTATCTAATGGTAGGAAAAAGTCAGCACCCTGAGAGAGAGGAAGGGGGCAATGCATGTGCACACTAACCTATATTATCTAATGGTAGGAAAAAGGCAGCACCCTGAGAGAGAGGAAGGGGCAATGCACATGCACACAAACCTATATTATCTAATGGTAGGAAAAATCAGCACCCACAGAGAGAGGAAATGACAATGCACATGTACACAAACATATATTATCTAATGGTAGGAAAAGCACCCACAGAGAGAGGGACGGACAATGCACATGCACACAAACATATATTATCTAATGGTAGGAAAAAGTCAGCACCCTGAGAGAGAGGAAGGGGGCAATGCACGTGCACACTAACATATATTATCTAATGGTAGGAAAAAGTCAGCACCCTGAGAGAGAGGAAGGGGCAATGCACGTGCACACTAACATATATTATCTAATGATAGGAAAAAGTCAGCACCCACAGAGAGAGGAAGGGACAATGCACATGTACACAAACATGTATTATCTTGTGGTAGGAAAAAAGTCAGCACCCTCAGAAAGAGGGAGTGACAATGCACATGCACACAAACATATATTATCTTATGGTAGGAAAAAGTCAGCACCCACAGAGAGTGGGGGGACAATGCACATGCACACAAACATATATTATCTAATGGTAGGAAAAAGTCAGCACCCACAGAGAGAGGAAGGGACAATGCACATGCACACAAACATATATTATCTAATGGTAGGAAAAAGTCAGCACCCACAGAGAGAGGAAGGGACAATGCACATGCACACAAACATATATTATCTTATGGTAGGAAAAAGTCAGCACTGTCAGAGAGAGGAAGGGACAATGCACATGTACACAAACATATATCATCTTATGGTAGGAAAAAGTCAGCACTGTCAGAGAGAGGAAGGGACAATGCACATGCACACAAACATATATTATCTAATTGTAGGAAAAAGTCAGCACCCTCGGAGAGAGGAAGGGACAATGCACATGCACACAAACCTATATTATCTTATAGTAGGAAAAAGCACCCACAGAGAGAGAGGGGCAATGCACATGCACACACATATCTAATTGTAGGAAAAAGTCAGCACCCACACAGAGAAGAAGGGCCAATGCACATGCACACACACATATATTATCTTATGGTAGGAAAGTCAGCACCCTCAGAGAGAGAGAGGGGCAATGCACGTGCACACACACATATATTATCTAATGGTAGGAAAAAGTCAGCACCCACAGAGAGAGGAAGGGACAATGCACATGTGCACAAACATATATTATCTTATGGCAGGAAAAAGTCAGCACCCTCAGAGAGAGGAAGGGACAATGCATGTGCACACAAACATATATTATCTAATTGTAGGAAAAAAGTCAGCACCCTCAGGGAGAGGAAGGGACAATGCACATGCACACAAACATATAATGTTAAGTTGTCAATCTCGCCTTCATTCTTGCTTGATGGGTTCGGAGCCGATCCTCGGCTCCGACTCGGCACTTGCTAAGCTCGAGAGTCACTTTTACCAGCTCGAGGCAGCCCCATATCCCATGATGCAAGGCGGTAAGTATCCAGATCTCGTTTGCCGCTTCGCTTATGAGGTCCTCCTTTTACCAGCTCCTGGTAAGTGATTTGCTACTTCGCTATTTTAGCCCCTTTTAACTAAAAAACCCTTTATTGTTAGTTTTATTTTAGTTTTAAACATTTTCTGACAGAAAATTATCTGTCTCTTCTTATCTTTTTAGTCAGACTTTCTACCATCCCATCCCCCCCCGTTAGGGTGTGTGTGTGTGTTTTTTAGTTATACCTTTTGGTATATTTAATTTAATTTCTTTGACTGGTGTGTGTGTCTGTGTTTGCACCATGTCTAAAGAAAGGGTCTCAGGCTTTAAGAAGTGTGACTCGTGCTGTCAGAAAATGTCTCTGACAGACGGTCACACTTCTTGCCTGTACTGCCTGGGGCCTCTTCACCTGCAGGACTCCTGTGCTATTTGTCATTCTTTCAGCCAGAGAGTCCTGCAGGAAAGAAGAAATAAGTTTATTTTGAGGGGCCTTCTTAAGCCGGAGGGCTCTCCGGCTAAGTCGGCTCCATCCAAGACTGCTAAGTCTTCCAAGGCCCAGGCTTCTGTGTCCAAGCCTGCGGCCTCAGCTCCTACTCGTTCTGAGTCGAGATCGGCTCCGGCTGGAGCCGATTCTGGCTTAACGAAGCCTTCGGCACCGATGGCTATCGGTGCCGATTCTGCATCGACCACTTCGGTGTCGGCTCCGATCGGTTCCGACCACCATGTGGCTCAGGCATCGGTGTCGGCTCCGATCGGCTCCGACACCGTTACTTTTGTGGCTGTATCGGCTCCGGCTGGAGCCGATGCATCGAGGCTACCTGTCGGCTCCGATAAGTTGTCGGCTCCGACAGGTTCAATAGTTTCATCGGTTCCGATGGCTCCTTCGAGGAAGAGGTCTAGGTCTCCTTCCTTGGAGCCGATACTTTCGGCTCCGGCTTCACCTCTCCTCTCGGAACAGAGCCATTGGAGCCGATCTTCAAGGTCATCCAGGCTTTCTGACCATGATTTAGAGAGAGTGGTCAGTAGATTACTTAAGTCACAGGCACTGGCCCAAATGTTACATAGTCCGTCTCAACAGACAGCTATTGGTCCACACCCCGTTGCAGTTCCTCCTTCAACTCTACCCCAGAGCTTGGAGTTGGAGTCTTCGGGAATGGTTACTGCTACGGCTGAGGGACAGATACCCCCTTCTGTTCCTTCAGCCTCTACTCTTATCTCCTCTTCGAGACCTTCCTTAGAGGGATTCGGTGGCGGGCTTCCATGGTCTCCTCCGAGGGGTGAGTGGCATCGGACCCTTGTCCGAACCCGCTCTTCCCTTGGAGCCTCGGCCTTGGTGAGCTCGGCTCCGACATCTGCCTCGGAGACTTCCCTTTCGGTGGTCCCTGGAGTTCCTAGCTCTTCAGAACGGGTTCTCTCGGACCTTCCTGGGAGGGGAGCATTCGAGGTGATGAAGAGTGTGCTGGCCACTGGTATCAGCCAGCAGTCTGTTCCCTTAGCTCCTCCCTCTGTAGTGCCTGTTGACATCTCTGCCACTTCTCTTGCTACAGGACCCAGAGATCCTCCGCCTCAGGTTTCCCCATTGGGAATATCCCCCTCTTCCGAGGATTCTCCTGATGTTTCGGGAGATCCTCCTAGAAAGAGGACTTGTAAGAGGAAGCATATAGACTCCCCCGAGTCTATCACCTCAGATACTGACTTAGATGAGTCAGAGGGATCCCCAAGATCCCCCTCTGAGGATGTCTCCTTCTCAGACATCCTAGAACTCCTTAGACAGAGGGGAAACTGGCCCACCAATAATCCCTCTGAGGATGAGTCAGTATACCTAGAGGCGTTTGGATCTCGGCCCTCCACCTCCTGGGTGTCTCCGCCTTCGACCCCTTATGCAAGTTATTGCCCGAAGGCGTGGGCTGCTCCTGACTCTGTAGAGCCAGTCCCTAGGAGGCCTTCAAAATTTATTACTGCCCGTGTGATAAGCAATTCCTCACTAAGGGTGTCCCGCGGATGCCATGGTGGTAGCTGCTGCCACCAAGAAGGAACTTGCAGATCCTTCCGTGCCGTCCATCCTCCTAATAAGGACTCTAGGACCATGGATAGGTACGGTAAGCGGATGTTTTCCTCAGCGACCTTTGCTATGCATTCGCTGAATTACCTATGTCACTTCACCAGACTCCAAAGGGATATCCTTAAGGAGCTAGGTGATGTTGTACAGGATCCTACAGCTGCAGGAGCTCAGGAAAAAATTGCTTCGCAGCTAGGAACCCTTAATTCCATTGCAAACTCCTCCATGCAGCTAATATCATATGCTGCTGATGGAGCGAGTAGGTACAGGTGTGGCCCTTAGACACCAAGCCTGGATGCGGCTATGTGACTTTGCAGATCCCTTTAAGGCGTCCTTCACAAATTCTCCCTTTGATGGGTCAGCTTTGTTTGGCCCTCAAGTGAAGGAAACTTTGACCAGGTGTGAGCAGGACGGCAAGACTCTTTCTGCCGTAGGAGTCCGTTTTTCCACCCCTTCTAGACCTTACCCCAAAGGACAGAAAGGTGGCAAAATGTGGTTCCGCAAATCCCAAGGAGTCACGCCGGATTCACGTGGTCAGTTTACCCCTAGAGGCAGAGGGGGTAACAACAACAGACGCCGCTCTAGAGGCAGAGGGGGTCCAAAAAAGCAGGGAAGCAGAGAGCCTCTCTCTGACAAGCCCTTTCAGCATCCCTGAGATGTTGCCCGGCTGTCCATCCTTGGAGGCAGTCGGGGCAAGACTATCGCTGTACCCAGAAGCCTGGCGTTCCCTCACTCAAGACAGATGGGTACAGTCGATCATATCCGAGGGTTACAAAATTCCTTTCGAGGAAAGTCCTTTCTATCACTCAAATTCCCTTCCAGATGTACCACCCGGTCTAAGGGAAATTGCAGAGTTAGAAGTCTTAAAACTTCTGCAAAAAAGAACCATTCAGCCAGTTACGACAGATCATTCAGAGCCCGGAATCTACTCAAGGTTCTTTTTGGTCCCCAAAAAGACGGGAGACTGGAGACCAATATTGGATCTCAGCAGACTCAAGTCTGTGAGGAAGACAAGATTCCGAATGGTCACTCTTCAGTCAATTCTGCCCTTCTTACAGAAGGACAACTGGATGTTCTCAATAGATCTTCAGGATGCGTACTATCACATCAAAATTCACAGACGCTCCAGGAGATTTCTACGCTTTCGGCTGGGGTCCAGTCATTTCCAGTTCAGAGCCCTGCCCTTTGGTCTCACTACAGCCCCCAGTGTGTTCACCAAATGCATGGCAGTGGTCACGGCTCACCTGAGACGTCAAGGATTCCAGGTGTTTCTGTATCTCGATGACTGGCTCCTTTCAGCCACCACCAGGCATCAGCTTATTCAAGCCAGGGATTACACAATAAAGCTTTGTACTCTTTTGGGCATCTCGATAAACTTCGAAAAGTCATCCTTATCGCCCTGCCAGTCTATTACTTTCATAGGCGCAAACTTAAACACTGTTCGGATGTCAGCTACCCTTACAGATCAAAGAGTTTCAGACATTCAAAGTCATGTCAGGATCATTCTAGCCAACAAGAAAGTACAGGCCAGAATGGTTCTAAAAGTATTAGGCCTCATGGCTGCGGCCATTACTCTTCTTCCCCTGGCTCGCTTCTACATGCGCCTTCTTCAGTGGATGCTGTTCACACAGTGGTCGTACCAACAACTTCCAATGCGTCACCAGATTCTGGTGACACAGACTTGCAAAGATCATCTGGCTTGGTGGATCTCATCTCCCCAGGTTCACCAAGGCAGACACTTTGTACCCCCATCCCCGGTAGCCACTGTCACCACGGATGCCTCCCTGATCGGGTGGGGGGGTCATTATCAGGGCAGGATGGTTCATGGGACGTGGCAGCCGTTCGAATACCACCTGCACATAAATGTCCTGGAGATGAGAGCAGTGCTTTTAGCGTTGCAGGCCCTCAACGACTTTCTTCCCGTAGGGACAATTGCAGTCCACACAGACAACATGTCTGTAGTTTGGTATATCAACAAACAGGGCGGAACCAAGTCCTACCCCTTGTGTCGAGAAGCGCTCAGACTATGGCAATGGGCAATCTCCTCTCATCGGTTTCTGGTAGCAACGCATATCCCTGGGAAAACCAACATTGTAGCGGACAGATTGAGCAGAGCTATTCTCATGCCTCACGAGTGGTCTCTCAAGCAATCTATAGCGGAAGAGATTTTTCTGGATTGGGGTCGTCCATGTTGCGATCTTTTTGCTACTCCCCAAAACAGCAAATGCCCAGACTTCTTCTCTCTCTTCCCTCTTCCAGGCCATCCCCCCAGAGACGCTCTGACCCAGGATTGGCCCCAGGGACTTCTTTATGCCTTCCCTCCATTTCCTCTGATCCCTCAAGTTATCCAGAAGGCAACCGTTTTGAGAGCCAAATTGATTCTCATTGCCCCTTACTGGCCTCGACAAGTTTGGTTTCCGTTCCTCCATCGTCACCTTTTGGTGCAGCCGTGGCATCTGGACCCAGTGCCAGATCTTCTGATTCACCAATCCGGTCAGCTGCACCGGTCTATCCCTTCTCTCAACCTCACAGCATGGTTGCTCCACTTCCTTCCTTAGCCAGGCTTCCTTTGATCTCTAACCCAGTTAGAGACATCATAGTAGCTTCTTTAAAATCCTCTACCAGGAGGATTTACACAAGCAAATGGAAACGTTTCTCTTATTGGGCTAAGGCCAAGAGTATTGATCCTTTCACTGCCCCTGTTCAGGCAGTCCTGGACTTCTTAGCAGAGATTTTTCATGCAGGCTCCTCTTCTTCCACAGTCAGAGTTCAATTGGCTGCTATCTCGAACTTTCATGTCGGGATCGCAGATCACAATATTATGTCCCATAGGCTCTGCAGGGCCTTCTTGAAAGGAATTTTCCTGCTAAAGCCTCCAATCAGGAATCCTCCTCCTCAGTGGGATCTAAATTTAGTGCTGACATCCTTGATTCTTCCCCCCTTCGAGCCAGCTGTTTCTTGTTCCCTGAAATTTCTTTCTAGGAAAACTTTATTCCTAGTGGCTATTACATCGGCCAGGAGGGTGTCTGAACTTCATGCTCTTTCGGTTCAACCCCCCTATTTGGTCTTTCACAAAGACAGAGTATCATTGAGAACTAATCCGACCTTTTTGCCTAAGGTCGCCTCAAAGACCAATTTGAATCAATCCATTGATCTCCCTGTATTTTTCCCAAACTATTCAGACAGAGCCGAACAAAAACTACATTATCTTGATGTCCACCGCCAACTCAGATATTATTTGGACAGAACAAAAAAATTTAGGAAATCTGATCAACTTTTTGTTTCCTATGCGGATAATAAGAAAGGCCTTCCTGTTTGTAAAGTGACCTTGTCTAGATGGCTTTCTTCGGTCATCTCTGAAATTTATCTGCTCAGGGGAAAACAGCTGTGCTCAAAACCTAAAGCACATTCAACTAGGAGCTTAGCTACTTCTACAGCCTTTCAAGCTAGACTTCCTTTAGACACTATTTGTGCAGCGGCCACTTGGGCCACTCCTCATACTTTTGTTTCCCACTACAAATTGGACTTGGCCTCCAGGGACAGAGCCAGTTTTGGCTCTACAGTCCTCAAGAGTCTGTTCCATTGAGCCACCCAGGATAGAGGTGCTAGGGACGCGGTCCCATCAAGCAAGAATGAAGGCGAGATTGACAACTTAACATTAAGAAGTTATGTACCTACCATAACGTTCCATGTTAGTTGTCTTCTCTCGCCTTCTTTCTTGCGACCCTCCCTCCTTCCCCCAGGCCTGGACAGACCTTTCTATAAGAAATTATTATGCTGAAGACCATTCAGATCTGGTCCTTCTTCCATCCTGTAAGTTTTCTTTCTTCCTTTTGGAAGTGTTTTTATGCTTGGTGCTATTGCCCTTTGTCATCAAACGAGATCTGGGTACTTACCGCCTTGCATCATGGGATATGGGGCTGCCTCGAGCTGGTAAAAGTGACTCTCGAGCTTAGCAAGTGCCGAGTCGGAGCCGAGGATCGGCTCCGAACCCATCAAGCAAGAAAGAAGGCGAGAGAAGACAACTAACATGGAACGTTATGGTAGGTACATAACTTCTTATTATCTTATGGTAGGAAAAAGTCAGCACTGTCAGAGAGAGGAAGGGACAATGTACATGCACACAAACATATATTATCTAATTGTAGGAAAAAGTCAGCACCCTCAGAGAGAGGAAGGGACAATGCACATGCACGCAAACATATATTATCTTATGGTAGGAAAAAGTCAGCATCCGAGAGGAAGGGACAATGCACATGCACACAAACATATAATCTGAAGTAGGAATGTTCATTTGTCTTGAACCTGTGGGTTACAGATCCGATATCGGATCCGAGCCGGCAACTTGTTTCAAGCTAATGGATCCGAGCTCCTAGCCCCTCCCTTCACCCATAATCTCCTGCTAACCCTCCATGACCTCAGATCTAGTTTGCCGCGCTTGTGATGGCTGGATCTTTTTGAGCTCTGTCAGATAAGTCAAAAAAAGTTAACTTTTTGAATTATTTCTGGTCAGGAAATACTTTTTTTGTTTAAAGTAATATTTGTATAGTGTGTCTGTGTAAAAAGGGAATGGCTGAGGCCCCAAAAGCCATATTTTCTAAATGTACCGAGTGTGGCCATAAGCTCTCCCCGGCTGATGGCCACACTTGGTGCGTTCGGTGCCTTGGGGTTGAACACCTCACCTCGGGCTGTACTATCTGTGCAGCGTTCAACCCCAGGGCACTGAAAGAACAGATTTCGAAGCTGGTCCTGGCGGGACTTCTACCCCCGGATTCAACTTCGGCCTCCGCTACTTCTGCTACTCCTGTGGCTCCATCACAGCCTGTGATGGTTGCCACTCCTGCCCCCCTGCCTCCGACTGGGACTCAAACTCCCGCTAA
This sequence comes from Protopterus annectens, assembly GCF_019279795.1. NCBI lineage: Eukaryota > Metazoa > Chordata > Ceratodontiformes > Protopteridae > Protopterus > Protopterus annectens. Next base: position 366,862,196 of record NC_056743.1, read on the forward strand.
AGTGTCTGAGGACAGGGAGGCCAGGAGGGAGAAACGGAGGGAGAAGCACCACAAGCGGCGGGCCGAGACCTCCGTTTCGGCCCCGCCAGCTAAGCGGTCTTCTCCCTCCATTGCTTCTAGGTCTCCTCCTCCTCGGCTCCGATCCCCTTCTTTCTCCCCGGGGCCTGAGGAGGAGGAGACCTGATCTACGTCGAGGTCATCGAGGCGGCATTCCAGGCCTGCCTCGGTGGCCTCTTCGAGATCTACATTCAGTTTATCTGATGCAGACTTGGACCGGATGATGCGAAGGTTCATCCAGGCCCAGCTGCAGATGGGAGTGCTCTTGCCTCCCCCCCACTCAGTTGGGGAGCTCGACACCTTTTTTCCACCCAATTGCTCCTTCTTCGACCTGCTACCCGGGTTCGGAGCGCTTGGAGCCGAGCAGCCTTGGAGCCGGGGGTGGGTCGGCGCCGACAGTACTTGGTACTTCGGATCCGACCCTACCCTTGAGTCTGTCGGATCCGACTTCTCGGAGCCGTGGTCCGAGCTTCGGATCCGGGGGATTCAGTGTGCCTTCGGCTCCGTCCAGGTCGGAGCACACTGGTCCCTCGGATCCGACGGTCTCGGCGCCGGCTCAGATCCCTTCATCGGATCCGAGTGGGAGCCGACTTTCGGATCCATTGGAGAGTGGCTCTCCCTCGGCATTCGATGTTGTGGAGAGGGCTCTGTTGAGAGCATCGGACCCCGGTCCTTGCATCGACTCCTCCCTGCACTCCCTCTCTGCTGGGCCAGGCTTCCATCACCCGGCCAAAGGGACAGCCTGCTTCGATGTCACAGATAGTTCCATTGGAACAAGATGTTGCTGGCAAGGCCTCCTCGGACAGTCCCCCCGAGGAAGCTCCCTGCAAGCATAAGTGCAAAAGGAGGCACGTGGACTCCCCTGAGTCCTTAACCGAGGACACAGACTTGGAGGAAGGGGAAGGCTCCCCAAGATCACCCCCTGAGGATGTCTCCTTTGGAGACATCATGGAGTTGCTAAGAATCAGAGGGGGGTGGTCTGCCCCCAAGTCTTCCTCTGACGAGTCCGTGTTTCTGGAGGCATTCGAGGCAGGCCCGTCTACCTCCTGGGTGTCCCCTCCAGCCGATCCCCTGGTGGACCTTATTACCACCAGGGCATGGAAGGATCCGGACACCGTGGAGCCAATACCCAAATGACTGGACAGGATTCTTAGCCCCCCCTCAGACCAGTCTCATTGGAGTAAGGGCCCCCCTGTAGATGCCATGTTGACGGTGGCAGCCACAAAGAGGGAATTGGCTCAGGAGAGTCCCTCAGTCCATCCACCGAGCAAAGAGTCCTGTTTGATGGATCGCTTAGGGAAGCGAGTCTTTAGTTCAGCGACCTTCTCAGTAAGGTATCTGAACTATATGGCACATGTCATCAGGATGCAGCGGGATCTTATCAAAGAATACGCTGCACCCCCCCCTGAGTCCATGTCGGAGGAGGATAAACAATTGTACTCCACCCGAATGGCCACTCTGAGATCTATTTCAAACACCTCTATGCGGCTATTGTCCCACGCCACAGAGGGAGCCGCTAGGGCCAGCGGAGCAGGCCTAGTCATGAGACGTCAGGCCTGGCTCCGTCATTGCGACTTTACGGAGCCCTTTAAAGCGTCCTTCGACGCCTTTGATGGTTCTGCCCTTTTTGGCAAAACAGTTCGCGAGACGCTTGTCCAGAGCGAGAAGGACGGGAAGACGTTGTCTGCCGTCGGAGTCCGCTTCTCTGCTCCCCAGCGGTCCTCTTCAAGGAACCAAAAGGGGCAGAAGAAGATGTGGTTCCGAAAATCACAACATTCCCAACCAGCTCCGGACAACCAGTCCTACCTTGGCAGAGGTGGACAGGGAGGACGTCGCCCTAGGGGCAGAGGGGCTCCGAGAAATTTCGGGTCCAGAGAACCTTTCTCTGAACGGCTCGCGCAGCAGCCCTGAGGGGTTGCCCAGCTGCTCCACTCTGGAGGCAGTCGGGGGGGCGTTTTTCTAAGCATCTAGCGGCATGGGAGTCCATCACAACAGACCGCTGGGTGCTTCGCATCATATCCAGAGGGTACAAAATACCAATTCTCCATGTCCCCCAATCCAAGAACCTCCCCGATGTACCACCCGATCACAGGGAGGCCGCAGCCGCAGAAATACAGCAGCTGCTAAGAAAAAGAGCCATCCAGCCCGTCCCCCAAGACCAGCTCGGATTAGGGTTCTACTCCAGGTTCTTTTTGGTGCCAAAAAAGACGGGGGATCTGAGACCCATCCTAGACCTTTCCCGCTTGAACCTGTCAGTAATCAAGGAAAAATTCCGAATGGTCACTCTTCAATCTATCCTCCCCCTCCTGAGGGAGAACGATTGGATGTGCTCTATAGACCTCAAGGATGCGTATTACCACATCTTAATGGACCAACGATCCAGGAGGTTCCTTCGCTTCCGGCTGGGAGCCAGTCACTATCAGTTCAGGGTCCTTCCCTTTGGCCTCACCACAGCCCCCCGGGTGTTCACCAAAGTGTTAGCAGTGATTGCGGCCCACCTGAGACTCCAGGGAATTCAGGTCTTCCCGTACCTGGACGACTGGCTCCTGACCGCACCAACAAGGCATCTACTTTGCTCAGCCAGTGACTTCTTTCTCCATCTAGCCCCACAACTAGGCATTACTATCAATGTCGGCAAATCCCTACTGGCTCCAACACAGATCATAGAATTTATAGGTGCCAGAATAAACACCAGAGATTTGCAAGCCTTCCTAACTGCGGAGAGAATCAGAAATCTTCAACTTCATGTGCGGACTATCCTTCATTCAGAGGCTTCACCAGCGGAATTGATCCTGAGGGCACTAGGCTCCATGGCAGCAGCGATTACACTCCTTCCATGCGCCTGTTTGAACATGCGAGTCCTGCAATGGACTCTGTTAGTGCAATGGTCCTTCCTATCCCTCCCTCTCCACCATCCCATTGCTATCAGCAAGGCTTGCAGAAGGGTGTTACTATGGTGGCTCCAAGCATCAAACTTCCATACGGGCCCTCCCTTCTGCACCTCTCCCCCCATCGCCACGGTGACCACGGACGCTTCCCGCCTCGGGTGGGGGGAGCATTGCTCAGGCAGGACAGTCCAAGGCATGTGGAATGATACAGAGACCTCCCTGCATATCAACGTTCTGGAGATGAGAGCGGTGCTGTTAGCGTTGCAAGCACTAAAGAGCAACAATGCACATGCACGCAAACATATATTATCTTATGGTAGGAAAAAGTCAGCACCCACAGAGAGAGGAAGGGACAATGCACATGCACACAAACATATATTATCTTATGGTAGGAAAAAGTCAGCTCTGTCAGAGAGAGGAAGGGACAATGCACATGCACACAAACATATATTATCTAATTGTAGGAAAAAGTCAGCACCCTCAGAGAGAGGAAGGGACAATGCACATGCACAGAAACCTATATTATCTTATAGTAGGAAAAAGCACCCACAGAGAGAGAGGGGCAATGCACATGCACACACATATCTAATTGTAGGAAAAAGTCAGCACCCACACAGAGAAGAAGGGCCAATGCACATGCACACACACATATATTATCTTATGGTAGGAAAAAGTCAGCACCCTCAGAGAGAGAGAGGGGCAATGCACGTGCACACACACATATATTATCTAATGGTAGGAAAAAGTCAGCACCCACAGAGAGAGGAAGGGACAATGCACATGTGCACAAACATATATTATCTTATGGCAGGAAAAAGTCAGCACCCTCAGAGAGAGGAAGGGACAATGCATGTGCACACAAACATATATTATCTAATTGTAGGAAAAAAGTCAGCACCCTCAGAGAGAGGAAGGGACAATGCACATGCACACAAACGTACATTATCTTATGGTAGGAAAAAGTCAGCACCCTCAGAGAGAGGAAGGGACAATGTACAAGCACACAGACCTATATTATCTTATGGTAGGAAAAGCACTCAGAGAGAGAGAGAGAGACGATGCACATGCATACAAACATATATTATCTAATGGTAGGAAAAACCACCCACAGAGAGAGAGAGAGGGACAATGCACATGCACACACACATATTATCTAATTGTAGGAAAGTCAGCACCCTCAGAGAGAGGAAGGGTCAATGCACATGCACACAAACATATATTATCTAATTGTGGGAAAAAGCACCCACAGAGAGAGAGAGAGAGACAATGCACATGCATACAAACATGTATTATCTTATGGTAGGAAAAAACTCAGCACCCACAGAGAGAGAGGGGCAATGCACACAAACATATATTATCTTATGGTAGGAAAAGCACCCACAGAGAGAGAGAGAATGCACATGCACACAATCATAAATTTTCTTATGGTAGGAAAAATCACCCACAGAGAGAGAGGGACAGTGCACATGCACACTAACATATATTATCTTATGGTAGGAAAAAGTCAGCACCCTCAGAGAGAGGAAGGGACAATGCACATGCACACAAACATGTATTATCTAATGGTAGGAAAAAGTCAGCACCCTGAGAGAGAGGAAGGGGCAATGCACATGCACACTAACATATATTATCTTATGGTAGGAAAAAGTCAGCACCCTCAGAGAGAGGAAGGGACAATGCACATGCACACAAACATGTATTATCTAATGGTAGGAAAAAGTCAGCACCCTGAGAGAGAGGAAGGGGCAATGCACATGCACACTAACATATATTATCTAATGGTAGGAAAAAGTCAGCACCCACGAGAGAGGAAGGGACAATGCACATGCACACAAACATGTATTATCTTATGGTAGGAAAAAGGCAGCACCCTCAGAGGGAGGGAGGGAGGGACAGTGCACATGCACACAAACATATACTATCTTATGGTAGGAAAAAGTCAGCACCCTCAGAGAGAGGAAGGGAAAAGGGCACATGCACACAAATATACATTATCTTATGGTAGGAAAAAGTCAGCACCCACAGAGAGTGGGAGGGACAATGCACATGCACACAAACGTATATTATCTTATGGTAGGAAAAAGTCAGCACCCTCAGAGGGAGGGAGGGACAATGCACATGCACACAAACATATATTATCTTATGGTAGGAAAAGGTCAACACACTGAGAGCGAGGAAGGGACAAAGCACATGCACACAAACATATATTATCTTATATTAGGAAAAAGTCAGCACCCACTTAGAGTGGGATGGACAATGCACATGCACACCAACATATATTATCTAATGGTAGGAAAAGCACCCACAGAGAGAGAGAGAGGGACAATGCACGTGCACACACACATGTTATCTAATGGTAGGAAAAGGTCAGCACCCACAGAGAGGGGGTTGGGACAGTGCACATGCACACAAACGTATATTATCCAATTGTAGGAAAAAGTCAGCACCCTCAGAGAGAGAGGGACAATGCGCATGCACACACACCTATATTATCTAATTGTAGGAAAAAGTCAGCGCCCTCAGAGAGAGAGGAAGGGACAATGCACATGCACACAAACGTATATCATCTTATGGTAGGAAAGTCAACACCCACACAGAGAGAGAGAGAGGGACAATGCACATGCACACAAACATATATTATCTTATGGTAGGAAAAAGTCAGCACCCTCAGAGAGAGGAAGGGACAATGCACATGTACACAAACATATATCATCTTATGGTAGGAGAAATGTTAAGACATTGTTCACTGTCCCGGAATTACTGAATTGTGAGCACTTATTTATATATGCTTCTATATTATGTGTTTTTTCTCCTGTTGTATCACATGCTATTAACTTTATTCCACAGCACTGGGAATTTGCCCCCAACAGTGTGCACTACCTCCTGAGCCTATGGCAGCGGCTGGCCGCCTCAGTTCCATATGTAAAGGCAACGGAGCCTCACTTACTGGAGACATATACACCTGAAGTTACAAAAGCATATGTTACATCAAGACTGGAATCTGTTCATATAATCCTAAGGTAAGAGCCCCCTAACTGTATATGCTAACTCCATGATCCTCAGTGCAGACACTAAGCTGAGACAGAGTATGCTTGGTGTCATGTGACCATGTACCATCATGTAGTACACATGGCTGATTACAGCACATTCTGATGATGTGCAAAATATAACAGAAAAAAGTATAGTAAATGATTGAAGCTTTTGATTGATCTTTGAATACTTACATTTTAACTATACATTTGGCCTGTTTGGTAGACCCCCTTTCTGTCCATGTCTTTGTCCTGTAAAATTGTAAGTACAGACTGTAGTAACATATTGTACTGCAGTAGTTATGTTTGAAGCAGTGCAAGCTACGAAATGTTGGAGAAAACACAGCTACAAGTTATGTTAGCACTGGTATTGTTCCAATGCAAGTCAGTAGTAGGACATTGGGTTATCTCTTCATTGTGACTTTAGATATTGGGCAGAGATGAAAGTAAGAAACGTTTGACGTAAGATTTATTTAAGCTACTTCTATCAAATTCCTGGTGTGCTTGCATTTCATCTTGCGGTATGATGTGAACATAGCTATTTTTTTTAAGTCTGTACCTACTTTCTCGAAATGCATGCATGTTTGTGTGTGTGTGTGTACGTACACTGACGTGTGGGCATGTATGTCCACTAATGTGTGTATATATTTTATATTATGTATGTGTGTGTGTATATGTATATATAAATGTATATATGTATGTGTAAAATATATATATGTATATAGTGTTTGTATATGTATTTATTTATTATATATGTGTGTGTATATATATATATATATATATATATATATATATGTGTGTGTGTGTGTGCACACACATATATACACACACACACACGCGCACACATGTGTGTATATATATATATATATATATATATATATATATATATATATATATATATATAGGGTCTACTTTTCTACTTTGAGTCACTGAAAACGCATTTCACTGAATTTCAAAATACTCACGCCAAATCGCTCTAAGCTCAAAACACTGAAAACTCATTTCACTGAATCACATTTCACTGAATGTATGTACTTTTGGGCAAATAAAACGTATAAGCCCTTTTCCCCACTGTAGTGCAATCCTGGTGTTAGTATATATAGTTATGGGGGGGTTGTAGCCCCACTCCTGCTTTTGATTTAATATATTGTTAGCTGTCACTGAAATGAGATTCATAAATATAAAAGCTAAGTAGGTGGGGGGGGCTATGCCGCCACACTCCCGAATGTGGGGGGGGCTGTGCTTCCCACACCCCCATAACTGTATATGCTAACCCCATGATCGCACTACAGTGGAGTAAAGGGCATATACATTTTATTTGCTCAGTAGTACTTAAATTCAGTGAAATTAGTTTTTTCCGTGATTTGAGCTTAGAGCAATTTGGTGCAAGTGTTTTGAAATTCAGTGAAGTGAATTTTCAGTGAATCAAAGTAGACTCGTGTGTGTGTGTGTGTGTGTGTGTGTGTGTGTGTGTGTGTGTGTGTGTGTGTGTGTGTGTGTGTGTGTGTGTGTATATATATATATATATATATATATATATATGTGTGTGTGTACATACATACATGTATATAATATGGGTCTACTTCATGTGACTGAAAAGTAATTTGACTGAGTCTCATTATACTCAACATTTACATTGCTGAAGTAGATCCATGTGTGGGTGTAATGCATATAATGTATTTGTGTCTGTGTATGACATTCGTGTATTTCTTTACCAGCCTAGTGCCCTCATCCATGTAGACACTTTTCAGGTTCAGCCTGTGAGCATAGTGCATCATGTATACAGTGAAAATATTAGCCATTTCAGTGTATTGTAAGAATCATCCACTGTAGTATCTGCTATGTCAAGTTAAGGGTCAGTGTCTTGTAAAAAAAATGTGTGCATTGTACTGTAATCGTCACCATCCCCTGCAGTATCTGCTATGTCAAGTTAAGGGTCAGTGTCTTGTAGAAAATGTGTGCATTGTACTGTAATAGTCACCATCCCGTGCAGTATCTGCTATGTCAAGTTAAGGGTCAGTGTCTTGTAAAAAATGTGTGCATTGTACTGTAATCGTCACCATCCCCTGCAGTATCTGCTATGTCAAGTTAAGGGTCAGTGTATTGTAAAAAAAATGTGTGCATTGTACTGTAATCGTCATCATCCCCTGCAGTATGTGCTATGTCAAGAGCTAAGTGTAAATTGGAGCCACCTATACAGAGCCAGAAGATATAGCAAACCTACTGGCTGACAATTTCATCTCCAACTTTATCCCTCTCCCCCTCAGACTTCCCTCAGGAAATACCATCAAATATAACTCCCCTACTATCACTAGGGAACAAGTCCTTAATGCAGTCTCAGAAGCCAGGAACACTGCATCAGTAGGCATAGACAATATCCTAGGATTCTAAATAGCATGAAACATGACCTGTCACACCCTCTAAAATTGCTGTTAAACTGTAGACCTAAACCAGGCAATTGTGCCTCCATTAGTGGAGCACAGCAACAGTTCCTCCAAGTTCTTGGACTCATGTCAGCCATGATCCCCATGCTCCTTCAAGCCATGTTGCACATGAGAAAATTTCAATGGTACTTAAAGAATGCATGGTCCCAGCACCTACACTCCCTTGACCAACAAATCCCCCTTCTGCCCTGCCTAAAGTCAGAATTGAGGTGGTGGATTCAGCACATCCTCTGAAACCAAGGCATTCCTCTGCAGCTTCCTCCTCCTACGCAATCCATGCACATAGATGCATCAGATCTAGGGTGAGGGCAACTTTAAAGGGTTACAGGGTTCAAGAATCTTGAACCCCTGTCCTTCAAAAACAACACATCAACTTCTGGGAGATGACTGCAGTCTTGCTGGCCCTTCAGGCCTTTCTTCCCATGCTTCAAACAGGCCTTCACATTCTTACAGACAATGCCACAGTCATGTGATACCTGAACAAACATAGAGGGACAAAAGCCTACCTCTTATGCAGGATAACCCTACAGATTTGGGAGCTAGCCACCAAAACACAACCTCTTCTGCAGGGCTCTTACATCACCTCTCAAAAATAAACCAGCGGACTTGCTCAGCAGAACATTTTCCCACCTTCACGAATGGATGTTAAACAAGGAAACCTTTCTAGACCTAGTCCACCGGTGGGGCACCCCTCAAGTAGATCTGTTTGCCTCCCCCCAGAACAGACAACTAAGCAAGTTCTGCAGCATGGATCACACTCCATCAGCCTGGAGAGTGAATACTTTTAGCTTTCCTTGGAAGGGGATGTTCCTCTATGCATTCCTCCCTTCAAACAAATAGTCCTTCTGAAAATCAAGGACCACCAAAAAAGTCTTGCTGGTGACTCCCTACTGGCCAAGGCAACACTGGATGATCTTTGTGTTTCACTGTTGCAGTCATCACATTTGGGTTATCTGCTTGCAGTAGCCCTCAGTCGACCTGATTAACAAAGTCTTGGGTCCTGTGTTGGTTGCTGTCCCTTCTTCCATGACGCCAGGTCATCAGGAGTATAAAACATGCAGCTGACGCCATTACATCAGTCTTACTTGCCATGCGGTGCTCGAAGCAGAAGTAGTTTGCAAGTGCCGGTCGGCCGACTCCTGAAATTTTCGATTTCGAGTTTCAGAACTGAAGTCTTAAACTAAAAGCTAAGTACCCCGTCGGGGAAACTTTTTCTTGCTCTTAACCGATGTCAGTAAAAGTAAATAATTGCATTACTTGTGGAAAACAAATATCTCATAAAGATTTTAATTCGTACTGTATTCCTTGCCTAGGCCCTGACTACGACGTACCTCACTGTCGGTTTTGTGCCTTATTTAAACCACGAACTATCTGTCGTCGGTATATTTACACTTCTAAATATTTTGGTACAATTATCACAATATGTCTTTGGTAAGCCATCCGACTACCGACATTCCGAAAAAACACAAAGATAACGACAGAGACAGGCCGCCGAGGTCTACAGCTGCCGACGATGCTTCTCCTAAGCTAGTCACCAGTACTCAGTGAGGCGCTTTCGCAGCCCCTGATACCCGCTACGTCAGATTTGCAGGCCTCGACTGAGACCCATTCGGAGTCCGGTATGACGCAAGATGCTTCAACTGTGGAACCTGCGGAGGTCTCTACCTTGGATGGGTCCAGAGCTGCTGTGCAGGCACCGGCTTCTGTGGGCGTATTCAGGCCTACTGACTTGCGTATTAAACCGACGCCATCGTCGTCAAGGCGTAAAACTCGTACCATGCCTAGAAAACTGATGCCCAGACCTCATGGCCAGGCCTCTATGCCTAAAAAACAAATGATAAGAATGGCTGAAGACCTTAGTACTGTAATCAGGGGAAGCCAACCTTCCCCCGTCTGAGACCTAGGACTGAATTTGCTTATGATACTTCTGACCAGGATTCTGAAATTTCTGTCTCTTCTTATGACAAGGATTTACCCTTATCTACTTATGAGGATTCTGATGCTGAGGACTCTAGTCCCTCTGCATCCCCCCCAGAGGATTTCTCTTTTGGTGAAACCTTACATACCCTCAGGGAGCATTTTCATTTGGAAAGTCAGGATTTCTCTGATTCTACAGAGGCTTAGGGATTTCTTACTCCTTCCCCAGCACAGGCCTTTAGCAATACCTCCTGTACTAGACATTGTTGATGATGCCTTTTCGGAATCTAGCTTGGCCCCTGACACTCTATCTCCTGCTCCCAGAAAGCCAGATCGATATTACAGGGTCCCTGATTCTCACAAGTTCCTTTTTAAAAATCCTACTGCGGATCATGAGACCATTTCGCACGGACCCAAGGGCATTAAAGCTACTACTGCCAAAAATCCTACCCCCTCTTGAAAGAGACTCCAGGGCGCTGGATAGATGGGGTAAAAAGGTATGCACTTCTGCACCTTTGGCCATTACAGCCTTTAAACTGTCAGTTTCATATATTAAAGTATCAGCAGCATATTATTGGATTGCTTAAACAGAAAATGATGTTGATTCCTGATTGTGCAAAAAACATACTTTGTAATGTGGTTTTGATTCACTAGAGATATCTTGCAGGGCTGCTGTAACTGGATCTGTACTTACATTGCATGCTTGGCTTAAGGAGCAATCCTTGCCAGATCATGTTAAAGCGAAATGACTGGATGATCCCTTAAACCAGGACTGCCTGTTTGGCAACAAGGCAGAAGTTGTTCTTAAAAAAATGGAGGAAAAAGCTAAATCTATGCAAACTGTTAAAGATTTTTTTACAAGTACAACTTCCAAGGTTTAGTAGACATTGGCCTTCCAAGAGTTGGTCCTTTCCTGCCTCTTCCAGACATTCTCAGTCCAAACCCAGAGCTAGTAGAACTCCCAGGCTTCAGTCCCAGGGTACACTCGGGACCAAGCAGTGGGGGGCCTCAACTTCCAAATCTGGGAGTAATAAAACTCCCCCTGTGGTAAACTGTCTCAATGACTTATTTTTAAAACTGCCAAGCACTTCTCAGCTGACTGCCCCTTTTGGGGGAAAGATTGCTCTTCATGCAAAGAACTGGGAACGTATTACCCAGGACAAATGTGTTTTAAATACAGTGTCCCAAGATTACAGATTTCACTTCCACATGTTACCAGCACCAAGCGGGTGGCCAGATCTACCCCCAAATCAGTGGGCAGAGGCCCAAAAGCAATTATCTTCTCTCTCAAGCATGGGGGCTATTCAGTTGATACCAGAAGAGGAAAAGGGACAAGTTTTCTACTCGAGACTTTTCCTGGTACCCAGAAAAGACCATTCATGGCATCCTGTCTTGGACCTGTCTACTTTAAACACCTTTTTGGTGATTCCAAAATTCAAGATGCTGACTCTTCACCAGTTGCTCCCTATGCTAGGCAAAGACGCCTGGTTGGCAACACTAGATTTAAAGGAAGCATACCTCCATATACCAATCAGGGAATCTTGCAGAAGATACTTAAGCTTCAAAGCAGGCTACACGCATTATCAGTTCTCTGCACTGCCCTTTGCTTATCTACTGTGCCCAGGGTATTCACAAAATGTTTAGCTCCAGTCATTGCATTTTGCAGGCAAAGAAATATTCAAATATACCCATACCTGGACGATTGTCTAATTCAGGCAGAAAGCCAGGACATACTTTTGAAGGATCTGGCCTTTGTACAAAGGGTGCTAACTTATCTGGAGTACACCATAAACGAAAATAAATCACACCTGGTACCCTGTCAATAAGTTATGTTCCTGGGAGCAAGCTTGAATACAACTTCCCAGATGGCTTTCCTTATGCCAGAGAAACAAATTAATTTGACAACCTACTTCAAACAAGTGACCACAAAAACCCTGGTATCTGCAAGGCAAATACTACAAGCCTTGGGGTTCATGGCCCCTGCATTTTTCTAATTCCATATGCAAGACTGCATATGAGGAAACTATGGTGTCTAAAAAGCCTATGGTGTCAACACTCTCAGGATCTAGAAACAATGATTCCTGTCATACTTTGCCTACGCCTAGAGTACCTTTGGTGTGCAGAGGCCTGCCACCAAAATAAGGGACTACCATTCACACTACCCCTTGCCACCCTAACAGATGCATCAGAACATGAATGGGGGGCTCACCTGGCAGGGAAGTGCATTCAGGGCAAATGGAACCAGAGTCAAATTAACCTACATATCAATCAAAAAGAAATGGTAGCTGTACAGAATGCTCTGACAGCCTTCAAGGACCACATTCTTCCAGGAGAATTAATGGTAAAGAAGGACAACATCACTGTTATGTGGTACCTAAACAAGCAGGGGTGTACACATTCTTACCCCTTCTGCAAACTAGCCATGGCATTGTGGAACACAGCCCTGAGCTACCAAGTGCATCTACAAGGTCAATTCCTGCCAGGAAAACTAAGCACACTGGCAGATGAACTAAGCAGAAACCTCATGGACCCACATGAGTGGAAACTGGAACCAAGGATTTTCAACATGTTGACAAGCAAATGGGGGGAGCCCAGATATAGACCTGTTTGCCTCCCCCCAGAACTATCAATTGGACAAATTTTGCTCAAGGACTCCCCACAAACAAGCTTGGAAAGTGGATGCTCTGTTTATGCATTTCCTCCTCTGCTCTCCAAATTACTACTAAAGATCAAACAAGACAAACCAAGGATGATTTTGATTGCACCGGACTAGCCACGCCAACACTGGTACCCCCTCATGTGCAGTGTGTCACTGTTGGCCCCATGACACCTGCCTCAGACTCCTACCCTGTTGTCTCAGCAGGAGAACCAGATTCTGCACCCTTAGCTTCAAACACTGAATCTAAGTCTGGCTAATTACCTAATCTCTCCTTTACCATCTCTCAGTAAACCAGTGATGGGTATTATTTTAGAGGCGAGGAGGCCTAGTTCTAGAAAAAAGGCTGAAAAATGGAAAATATTCTGTGCATGGAACCAGTCTCAAGGGATGAGCACAGCAGTGTCCAGTTTACTTCAGATTTTACAATATTTAGCTGAGATTCTTCACAAAGGCCTTTCTTTCTCCTCCATCAAAATTCATGCCTCAGCCATTTCAGCTCATTACAACACAGAACCTCCCCTCTTTTCTCATCCACTGCTCAAAAAACAGTTCCTCAGAGGGACCAAAAATTTACGACCACCCAGGAGAACTCCAACTTCAGCCTGAGACCTTAACTTTGTATTGGAGAAACTCACTCTTCCCCCTTTCGAGCCAGCTGCTACTGCTGACTTAAAATTCCTTTCTTGGAAAACAGCTTTCCTTTTAGCAATCACTACAGCAAGAAGGGTATCTGAATTCCAGGCCCTTATGACAGTGGAGCCTTTTATCATCTTTCATGCAGACAGGGTGTCCCTCAGGACCAATCCCTCCTTCATGCCCAAGGTGGTATCCAGTGTGGCCCTTAATCAGTCCATTCATTTCCCAACCTTCTTTTCTAATCCCCAGAACAAAGGGGAACGGATACTGCACTCATTAGATGTGCAGACAATTTAGATTCTACTTGGACAGGACTAAACCTCAAAGGAAATCTGAAGAACTGCTTGTGGCATTTGCTGTAGGGGCAGAGGGGTAGGCTATTTCAAAGCAAACCATTTCCAGATGGATAGGCCATTGCATTCATTTCTGCTACAAGCACCATGGAAAACCTTACAGGGGATCAGACCCCACTTGACCAGGGCTGCATCTACCTCTACAGCCTTTCTCAGAGGCGTCCATACCAGGGACATCCTAGAAGCTGCTACCTGGAGTTCTGTACATACTTTCACCAAGCATTACCATCTGCTAATTTTCTCTAAATCCAGAGCTGGCTTTGCCACTGCAGTCTTGCAGGGCCTTATAGCTGGTCCTAATGCTATCTAATTTCCTTCTCCCATCCTTAGCTTTTGGAATCTACCGAAATGTGATGACTGCAACAGTGAAACAAGAAGAACATAGTACAGTTTTGTACCCTTACCGTAAATGTAGATGTTCGAGTGTATTCACTGTTGCAGTCCTGGTTACCCTCCCTCCAGCCCCCTTGCTTCTTTTGGCTATACCTCTACTCTCCTTTACTATGCTCAAAAGTTTTTTTGGTGTATTTGTTTTTTTGTTGGAGGTATAACATTTTCTATTTATAGATTTAATTGCTTCCTATTAGGGGGGCACCTGACAACTGGGGCAAGAAAAACTGCTGTAATGGCGTTGGCTGCATGTTTTATACCCCTGACGACCTGATGTCACAGAAGGGACAGCAACTGATGAGGACCCAAGACTTTGTTAATCAGGCCGACTGAGGGCTACTGCAAGCAAATAACTCAAATGTGATGACTGCAACAATGAATACACTCAAACATCTACATTTATGGTAAGTGTACACAACTGTACTTTTCTTTGTATTTCACTAATGCAGTCATCACACTTGGGTTATCCTGCCAGCGGTAGCCCTCAGTCAGCCCGAATACCAGAGGCTTAGTATTTCTGCGTTGGTTGCTGTCGTTCCTGGACTGACGTCAGGTAGTCAGTGGTATAAAAACAGGCAGCCGAAGCCATTACATCAGTCTTTCTTGCCGAAGATCATGAAGCAGAAGCAGTTCGCACAAGTGCCGGTCGGCCACTACCTGAGTTTTCGTTTCTGAAATTGAAGTTGAAGTCTTCTAAAGATAAGTACCCCATTGAGAATCATTTTTTCTTGCTTTAACCGATGTCAGAAAAAGTTAATTGTCTCGCCTGTGGAAAGCAAATACCACACCGAGATTTCAATTCTTAGTGCGTCACCTGTTTAGGCCCAGACCACAACGTCCCTCTCTGCCAATTTTGTGCTTTGTTCAACGCCCGAACTATTAGTCGTCGGGCCCTTATTGTAGCTAAATACTTTAGCTCTCGATCTCCGTATTCCGAAATGGCTTCGGTAAGCCATCCGACTACTGATCTTCTGAAAAAAAACATAAGGATAAAGACAGAGACAGACCGCACAGGTCCAAAACTGCAAGCGACGCTTCCGTTAAGCTAGTCGCCAGTTCGCCGATACTCAGTGAGGTGCTTTCGCAGCCCCTGATGCCTGCATCGATGGATTCGCAGGCCACTACTGAGACCCGTTCGGAGTCCGGGATGCCACAAAACTCTAGTTTGACTACAGAACCTGCGGATATCTCTACCTTGGATGGGTCCGGAGCCGCTGTGCAGGCACTGGCTTCTGAGGAAGTTCTTTGCACTACCGATTTTCTACATAAACCGACGACGACTTTCACATCTGCAATTGTTTCTAAAACTACCTAGTTTCTAAGGCCCAGAGTATGAGCTACTCCTAAAAGACAGACTACCCAAACTCGCATGCCTGCTTCGTTGCCACAATCGCAGATGCTTAAAATGGCGGAAGACCATATCATGCAGATTAGGGAATCCAGTCTTCCCCTACTAAAAGAGAGACTTCCCCCCCCCAGCAGCTTTATCTGACCAGCAGTCGGATGACTCTGAGGTTTTTGATTATGAAGACATCCTCTTATTTGCTTATGAGGATTCAGATGTAGAGGAATCCATTCCTTCTGCCTCTGCTCCAGAGGATTTTTCTTTTGGTGAAACTCTACATATTTTGAGAGAGCACTTACATTGGGAATGCCAGGATTACCCTTTGTCCAAAAAGAGACTCAGGGAATTTTTAGATTTACCACAGCACAGTCCCTTAGCTATCCCTCCTTTTCTGGATGTTGTGGATGATGTCTTTATGGAATCCAGTCTTAACTCCTGATACTTTACCTCCTGCTCCCAGGAAACCTGACTGGTATTACAGAGTCCCTGACTCTCACAAATTTCTTTTCAAGAATCTTACTGCTGACCCAGAGGTCAACTCCCAAGGGCCTAAAGCAATAAAAGCAACCACAGCTAAGGATCCCACCCCCTCGGGCAGGGATTCTTGAGCCTTGGATGGTTTAAAAAAGTGTATACCTCTGCAACTCTTGCCATTAGAGCATTAAATTGTCAGTTTCACATGCTGAAATACCAGCAACATACCATGGAGCTCATTAAACAAAAATTATCTACCTTCCCTGACTGTGCAAAAAATATAGATTTACAGGAACTTATGCATTCTGCAAGCCAAATCAGTAAGCATATACCCTGCAATGTGGGTTTGATGCCCTAGAAGCATCCTGCAGGGCAGCAGTCACAGGTTTTTGTACTGAGAAGGTATGCTTGGCTTAAGGAACAGACCTTGCCAGATCATGTCAAATAAAAATTATTGGACGTACCACTGAACAAAGACCATCTGTTTGGCACCAGAGCAGAAGAGGTTTTAAAAAAGATGGAAGAAAAATCTAAGTCTGTGCCAACAGTTAAAGACTTTTTGCAAGTTCAGCCTCCAAGATTCCATAGGCATTGCCCCTCAAAACATTGTTCCTTTACAGCCCCCTCATGGCCACCTCAGACTAGACCCTCTTTCTCCCCTCTACTAACTTTGATTCTTCCAAATCCTTGGTTGGTATCTGTCTTTCTGCTGATACCTTTCCCCTTTGTTTCTGTACGGTTCTCCCTGAAGGTAAGGTGTTAATCACTCATTGGAGCTCCGTGGCATTTTTGGTAATCAAGTACCTTGTCATTAATTATTCTTCAGTTCTTTTTCACCATGGAGAACACCGGTGACAACACACCTGATATAGAAATGACTCGGAAGGATGATATACAATTATTAAAAGAGGAGATGGAGAGCCTTTGAAAGGACATGGGCAAAGACAGATACCAACCAAGGATTTGGAAGAATCAAAGGTAGTAGAGGGGAGAAAGAGAGGGAACATTCCAACTGTTGAAATGGCGGTTAATGGTCTTACCTGTACATGGAATGGTTTTAACATTTACAATCATGCTGATATAGCAATTACTAAGACACATTTCTCCTTACTATACAAGGGAATGAAGTTCATACCTACCCCCAAGTTTCCATTAGTAGACAGCATAGTTGAATTAAAGAAATTCACCCGGAAGTTAAATCTAGCGGTCTTTTTCAGTAAAACTCCCAGTAATACAATTAGTACTAATGTGCAACATCAACAATTAGAGCTCCAAGTACATTTATACTGGATCAACATCCCACTATAGAGATATATGAGAGAATTGTTTCTAGAGACATTTATAGATTGTACAAAGAGCATAAGAAGGTTACTCAGGAATCCAGCTTAACCCCTAAAGAAAGTGAGGTATTAAAAAATTTACAGACCAGCATCAGCGTCATGCAACCGGATAAGGGTGGGGGATAGTACTTTATGATCATTTGGCATACAGCAACAAGATGCATCAAATATTATATGAATCTGGCAACTATGTGACTATATCTTTGAATGAAATCAGTATAGCACATCAGAGAATAGATAGTTACATTGAAGAATTTTTGATTGATGGTAGAATAAACAAAGATATTTACAAGTTTTTAAAGGTGAAGAGCCCTAGAACAGCTACTATTGTTGGTATACCAAAAATTAACAAAAATGTAATGGACCCCCCGTTTAGACCCATTATATCTGGGAGTAAATCCAAGACTTATCCTATGGGGAAATACATTGATGTTAAACTGAAACATATTTATAATTTTATATCACATCTAGTAAAAGATTCCTGGGACTTCTTGAGGAATTTCCCCACACAAATATGGAATGATGATTATATATTCGTTACAATTGATGTTATTGATCTTTTTTCTTGCATACCGAAAGACATGGGTCTAGAAGCTTTTGGTAACAGTATTAGAAAATATGCAGGAATTATGTGGGATGAAGTGAGTTTATTATTGGAAATGTTGGACATCATTCTGGACAATAACTTTATATATTTTGAAGGGGAGTACTAAAGGCAGACCAGGGGGATAGCAATGGGAGCAGCTTGTGCTCCTATTTATGCCAACCTGGTCATGCTTGATTGGGAGGACTCTATCCTTTTTTCTAGCCCTTATTTTAAGTATATCGCACATTATGTAAGATTTTTAGATGATATTTATATTATATGGAAATCAAGTGAAGAAGTACTATTAGAGTTCATCCAGTTTCTCAATAACAGTAGTGATTTTTTGAAATTCACTTATTCTCACAACAGGGTTGGCATGGCCTATCTCGATAATTTATATATAAGGATGGAGGGAAAGTACATTCTAAAATTTTTAGAAAGGGAACTTTTTCCAATGACTATTTGTCATATGCAAGTTGCCACCCTGAAAATTTAAAAAAGAACATATACAAAGGTCAGTGTATAAAGGCTATGAGGATGACCACAGATTTTGAACATTTGGTAGATGAGATCAATCTCATACATAATATGTTCCTTGAAAGAGGTTACCAACAAAAATTATTGGATGATGTGGACAAATATGTTTTGAGTCTTTGGAACACCAAATATAAACCTCTGTTAGGGTTAGGCAACAAACTCATCCCAGGAAATAACGTAAAAGTGGGGCATAATATAAAATTAGGTGAAGACAAGCGAAGTGCACTAATTTTGATGTACAATCCACAAAGTGGAAATGTCATACAGATTATTAAGAATTATTGGTACATATTACTTGGTGATGAAACAGTTAGGAGCAAAATAGGAGAAAAACCAAGTACAGTGTATAAGATGGGAGCTAATATTAAAAGGTTATTAGAAAAGGGAAATACACTTAGTATCGAAAAGCGTAGAAATGATACTCACCATACTAAGAAATGTGGTTCATGCAGCCAGTGCTGTCATATTATTGATAAGAAGGAAATTACATTAAACAACGCTATTAAATCTAAGATCAGGTTCATTAGAGGGAATTGCAATTCAAAGATGTTAGTATATATTGCTGTTTGTCTAGTATGTTATAGTTACTATGTGGGAAAAACTGAAAGAAGTTTAAAAAAGCGTATATATGAACATATGTATAACAAAGAAAAAAGATGAAAGAAGTGCACTGTTTAAACATATAGAAACTAATGGTGATGATCACTATTTTAAATTTGGACTGATAGACCTGGTCAAACATGATCCTAGAGGTGGAGATGCTAAAAAAGTTTTAAGCTATAGTGAAGCTTGGTGGCAAATATTCACCTATGTCACCACTCCACCAGGACTCAATGACTATATTTCATTAAAGGCCATACTTGAAGTCAATATATAGTCAACTAGTACAATTATTTAGTCAGATTTAGTTAGTTCATTGATCTAGGATCACAAGTGTAGCTTACATTATTATTGACTTCGCATGTTATATGTATGCTATTCATAAGAGAATCAACTGTTAAGAATTGCACAAAGTTTTAGTTACTGCATATTAGTTTTAATTTAATTACAGTTTTATGATGGATTCACACAAGAATGAGATGTACAGATTGTTTAGTTTATATGGTTGATTAGTATTCAATTGGATATATTTGGATACTTTGTTGCTTTAAATTTCAGCTGATGGTTTGGCACCAAAGAAGTTTCAAAAGACGAACAATTAATGACAGAGTAGTTCTGATGAAGCTCGAGAGGTTTGAGTGAAAGCGCTTAACTGTGACAGTTCGTTTGTTTTACATGTATTTTACAAGTTCTAATATATCTTAAAAGTATTTTAGTATTGTGCAACAAGCGTTTTGTTTTTCGTTGGTTTGTTTGTCAGTACGCTAGTACGCTTGTCAGTGTGTAGTTTTACATTGGGCTGCTTGGACTTCTACAAGCAGCTTTTTGCCGTTTAGTCAATAAATTTAGTTTATAGCCGTTATTCGTGTGATATCTTTTGGGGAGACAACACACTGTATTGGAATTGACGGAGAATTGTCTTGTCATATTCGAGATTGGAGAAAGCTTCTCAGTGGATTATTATATATTTTTTTGCAAGTAATTCTGACTTTTTACAGAGTTTGGCCTTTTTGTGACATTACAGCAAACAAAAGGTGTTAGATCACTCATTAAAGCTCCGTGGCATTTTTGGTAATCAAGTACCTTGTCATTAATTATTCTTCAGTTGTTTTTAAATTAATGCATTCTTTTTCAAAATCTAAAGTTGGTGTCCTATATACTCTGGACCCAAATACCTTATTACTATGGTCTTTATAAATGGTAACATCTAAGTAATTTAATTCTTCCTTGGTAATATTGTAGGTAAACCGAAGAAATTCTGTAGTACCATTAATGTACTGAATGAACTCAGTTAACTTTTCAGCACTCAACCCAAAAGAAACATAGGTCATCAAGGTACCTTTTATAAAGGCACCAACAATCCTTAAACCTGGAGTTAAGGAGAAATTTTTTCTCCCAAATATTTTGTACAATATTTGCATAGCTGGGGGCACAACAAGGAACGAATAATGTGGTGAAGCAGTTGAGCGTTTTGTGCATTGTGTCTTTTGTAGATTCCTATGAACCTTAAATTTGGTTCGTGTATACCACACGTGTTTTTGGCTTCTGAGGTGCTTATTTGATAAGATTGTAATACGTCAGACTGAAAAAAAATGTCAGACTTTTTGGTGTAAATATGTGTGTGTGTAAACAAGCTTTGTGAATTTGCCATAGAGAGCTGACAATTATCTGTGTTGCATGCTTGTAGATCCGAAAGGAAAATGTAATAGTAACATGCGTATTAACTAACAGCTTGTGTATTTATTGTACTTAATACAATACAGTAATAAGACTAGTTGGTCACAATAAATAGTTATGCATGCAAGTAAATGCAAGTAACAGCAAGAAATCAACAGAAGACTTGTATCATTTTTCGCAGATGACCCAGTACTAGAAAATCATATGCTGACAAGTGGAAAAGGTATTGTTCTTGGATCCCGATCCAGACTAAAGAAGCTGACCCAGCACAGCCCTCCTTACCTCTCATCCTGGATTTACCTAACAGACCTACTCCACAGGGGCCTATCCTTCTCTTCCAATAAAATCCATGCCTCTGCCATCTCTGCACTTTACAGCACTGAGCCACCTCTCTACTCACACCCTCTCATCAAACAGTTCCTGAGTGGGGCTAACAACTTAAGTCCACCAAGAAGAGCCCCTACCCCTGCTTGGGACCTTAACTTTGTGTGTGAAAAGCTCACGATCCTCCCCTTTGAGCCTGCAGCTTCAGCAGAGTTAAAATTCCTCTCTTGGAGAACAGCCTTGCTTCTGGCCATCACTTCAGCTAGAAGAGTGTCTGAGCAACAAGCGCTTATGGCTGTGGAACCTTTCATCATTTTTCATGCTGACAGGGTCTCCCTCAGGACTAACCCAACTTTCATGCCTAAAGTGGTGTCCAGTGTGGCTCTCAACCAATCTATTCATTTGCCCACCTTTTTCCCTAAACCTCAAAATATGGGAGAATGAATCCTGCACTCTTTAGATGTGCACAGACAGCTCAGATTCTACCTGGTTAGGACTAAGCACTTTAGGAAATCTTACCAGTTACTAGTCATCTTTGCACCAGGGGCAGAGGGCAAAGCCATATCAAAACAAACCATCTCCAAATGGATAGCACACTGCATCCATTTCTGTTACAAACACCATGGGAAACCACTCCACAGGGGGGGGGGGGTCAGAACACATTCTACTACGGCAACTTCAACCTCTACAGCCTTTCTCAGAGGGGTCCCTACCAGGGACATCCTGGAAGCTGCAACATGGAGTTCTGTTCATACTTTCACCAAGCATTAACACCTGCCTATCTTTTCAAAATCCAGGGCAGGCTTTGCAACTGCAGTCCTGCAGGGCATACTGGCCAGCCCCAACTCTTCTTGACTGCCTCCACCCATTCTTCAGCTTTGGGAATCAACCCAAGTGTGATGACTGCAACAGTGAAACACGAAGAACATAGTACAGTTGTGTACACTTACCATAAATGTAGATGTTCGAGTGTATTCACTGTTGCAGTTCTGGTTTCCAACCCTACAGCCCCTTGTCTCTCTCTCTCTCTCTCTCACCCTTACAGGGCTATTCGTATTTACTTTCTACTGGTGGTGTTACTTCACCATTACCTAGCTCACTATTGGGGGCTTCTGACATTTGGGAAAGAACAAGTGATGTAATGGTGTTGGCTGCCTGTTTTTATACCACTGATGACCTGACGTCAATCCTGGAGCTACGGCATCCGACGCAGAAATACTAAGGCTCTGGTATCTGGGCTAACTTGAAGGCTACACAACTGTGATGACTGCAACAGTGAATACACTCGAACATCTACATTTATGGTAAGTGTACACAACTGTGCTTTCCCCTTCTTCACTCTTTAGCCAAAGGCAATCACCGCAAGTTACCCTATAATGTGGACCTACTATCTCAGCAAAAGGGATCTCTCATTCACCCTCTGCTGCAAATGCTAAACCTAACACTTTGGGTGACCAACTTATAATCCCTTACAGACAGCTGCATTCTGAGGACGTGCTTTCAATCCTGAGGGAGGCCAGGAAATCAACTACTAGAAAGACATACCTATCTAAATGGGAAAGATTTGCAAAATTGTGTCTTCTTAAGGACAGGGACCCTATGCAGGCAGACCCCGTCCCCTAGTCCTTAGCCATATTTGTGATCTCATTATGGCTGGACTTAACTTACTCATCTGTGAAAGTCCACCGTCTTAGCCTGCTTACCCTTACAGCCACCCCTGCTTTCCAGGCTGGACGTTAAACTTTTCCTGAGAGGGGTACTACATATTAGACCACCAAGAAAACCCATCTCTCCTCCCTGGGACCTCAACTTCGTGCTAGAAAAACTCACCCTACCTCCTTTTGAGCCGGCTAGTTCGGCCTCCTTACGAATGTGTACTTTGAAAACCATTTATTTAGTGGCCATTTCTTCCACTAGGAGAGTGTCAGAACTATAGGCCCTCATGGCCTGCTCCCCCTTACACCACCTTCCATAAAGACAGAGTTAACCTTACACACAAAACCCTTCCTTTATGCCCAAGGTGGTAAATGAACAATCCCTAAACCAGTCCATCCACTTACCTACCTTCTTCCCATCTCCAACCAACAGTGCAGAGAGAATCCTTCAATCCCTGGATATACACAGTTGAGATTCTTTTTAGATAAGACTAAGTCCTTCTGAAAGTCTGACCAACTGTTTATCTCCTTTCACCCCAGGGCTCTGGACAAGGCATTCTCCAAACAAACCATTTCCTGCTGAATTAAGAAATGTATCCTTTTTTTGTTATTCACACCATGGGAAGGTCTTACCTCAAGGTGTAAGGGCTCACTCCACCAGCGCCATAGCTACCTCCAAGGCCTTTCTCAAAGGCCTGGACACAGCTTCTATCCTGGAAGCTGCTACTTGGTCTTCAGTTCACACCTTCACCAAACACTACAAACTAGACCAAGTCGCTAGGGCAGGCTTTGCTAGAACAGTCCTGCAAGAATTCCCGGAATCCTTTACCTCCTCCCATTTCTCCTCCTAAGCTGTGGTACTGCAACATTGGAATAGAAAGGCATAGAATAGTTGTGTAAAATCTTACCATAACCGTATATGTCATTCTCTTCCTTGTTGCTGTATTACTTCCCACCCTCCATACCCCCTATTCTTCTCTTATTACAGGGTCTGGCCCTGGTCACTGCTTCCACCCCCCCCCCCCCCCATAATGCTTATCTGTTCAGCCTTATAATGGCATTTGTTTCTTTTGTTGACATCTTGTTCTGCTTACAGGCCACTCCTCTGGGCTTCATGTTCTGAGGTCTGTGTGCCCCGACATCACATTTAAGGACCATTGTTTATGGCCCTACTTGTGACGTCCCATGCACCTACAGCAGCCAGGCAAAAAGCTTTTGTATATGAGCCGATGGCAGATTGCCTGACACTAAAGTGAATACTGCAGCACGGAAGAGAAGGACATCTATGGTTATGGTAAGATTTTACACAACTATTCTTTCTAAAGACTTGAACCTTGCCTGTGATATAAGTAGGACCTGCTGGAGAGAGTTATGTATCCCAGAGACTACCCCATTTCTGGAACATCCCTATTCAGATGAAGCACAGTTCCTCCCTAACCCAATTCAAGTGCAGCCTGGACAATTGGTTGGAGACGAGGAAATTCATCCCTGACTTGTCACCTGTGTCTCTAATGCACACAGGTAACCTGTAGGGTCATCTGCTAGGCCCCTGCTTTAAATGTTTAATCTCCCACGCCCCTGCTTATACTTATCAAGGGTACCAGAATTTGTCAGAGATTTGGGATGCATGGCTAAGCTTAAAAAGCCCCTTGTGGTCATTAGCCTAATAAACACCTATGAACCCTAACATTTAGTGTATTTTAAGAATCGTGTACAGTGTAGTATAATGGTTATCATCCACTGTAATATTTGCTATGTCAAGTTAAGGGTCAGCGTACTGTAAGAAATGTGTTGTGCGGTGTAGTACACTAATCAGTGAGGGTAGACACTTTGCAGGTGTCCAGACTGTGCTAGCACAAGGTACCTGTGTGCTGCCACTTAATGTGATAGATGCATGTTGTACTTATTCATGTGGCTGCATAACAGGTTTCTGTGATCCACAAGTGGTGGGCACAACTTTGATTAGAAATTTGTAATTTTGTCTTAGTTTGCACCCAGCTTATTCACTATAGTGATAAAGCCTTGCAGAAGGATGCCTTTTTCTGGCCTCTTGGCTGTAGTAAGCTGGTTTCCAGGAAAATTTCAGTTCATGGACACAAAGTTACTGGATGCAGAGTAGTATTGCAGAACCAAGAAAAAGGGCTGTGTACACCTGGAACTTTTGATAGATGAGTTTTGCATCTACATTATACTGTTCAGATACTTCTTCATTTTTCTTAAGGTGATATTGTTTGAATAGTTAAAGGTTCATAGGTAGGTACTAGGCTATTAGCCTAGCCAAAAAGGTACCCTGGCTTTCGCCACCCAAGAAAATTATTTGATATATTAAAATTTCAAAATATTAAATTATTGTTATCACTGGTGGACTGTACTGGTCAGTGTAATATTTTAAATTATCGCATCTTTTTCATAATATTCCTCTGCTTTTTTTTCTTTACACTTACATCATTTTCAGTCTTATTTAGGGTGTGTTGCTTTGGCCAGATGGGAATGCACAGCGTTGGTGACTTTTTAAATTATTTTTTCCTTTCATAAAGTCTTACATGCGATCAACAAATGCTTTATTTTTCATGCATTTGCTGCTATAATTAGCGCAATGTCAATCAAGACATGGCTCTTCAGTTTTGATTAATAAGAGCATGACCGGTATTAAAAGCTCCTTGGAAATGCAAATAAATGCTCTGCATTCCCATACTACTCATATCACTTTCCCAAGCCCTGTTTTTCTTACAGATCCTGTTCATGGAACCTTTGGAATTTTTATTTATTTTATTTTTTGCGACACTAATGGTATGTGAAAAAACAGCCACAAAATAACGCTTCTTCCCCTCTCCCAAAAGTCTGGTTTGCAGATCTGGTTCATGATGTGGTAGCATCAGCTGACAGTTACTTGTGGATCTGTTTCATGACATGATAGTCAGCTGACATTGCAAAACATCTCTTTCCCCTCTCCCAGGACCCTGTTTCCTTTGTTTATCTGGTTCATTGTGCCTTAGCATCAGCAGTCCTTGCTGAGCACCTCTAGCATGCAGTTGTGCCACCACAAGGCATTCTTTAGTTATGTCAGTAATCTGCATAATAATACGCAGATTTGCTCTGAGCTACAGCATAGCAGCACCACTTATACAGAACCAACTGATATTGCCAGTATCTTGGCAGACAGGTTTAGTGCAAACTTTACTCCCCCCCCGGGGCCCATCCATATACCCAAGGAATACCAACTCCCTATTATCACGACTGCACGAGTAGAAACCGCACTGATCAAAGCTAAGAATGCAGCTTCCATGGGACCAGATAATATACCAGGTTGTGTCCAACACAATTTACAAAAAGAATTGGCACCACACCTGAGTGCCCTCTTCAACTACAGCCTCAGTTCTGTCATTGTCCCCACTGAATGGCACACTGCTACGGTCCACAAAGGGGGTGCGACTACTGACCCTGGGAACTACCGCCCCATCAGCCTGACTAGCCTGATCTGTAAGGCTATGGAACATATTATTATTGGATCTTATAAATAAGGATATAGGGAACCTTCAAACCCTGGACCCCATGCAGTTTGGGTTTGTGAAAGGCAGATCATATCTGCTCAGTCTGATAGACCTCTTTGAAGCTGTCACCAGAGCGGTGGATGAAGGCAAGGCTGTGTCCACACAGCCTACCTTGATCTAGCCAAAGCCTTTGACACCATCCCACATTCTGGAATCATTGATAGGCTCACTAGTCTGGGCATTAACCCATACATCACTAGATAGGTTGCTAACTGGCTCACTGACAGAACCTACACAGTGGAAGTAGCTGACTCCAAGTCTGACTACCGGACAGTTAAAGTGGAGTCCCACAGGGATTGGTTCTGGGTCCTCTCGTGTTTGGTATTTACTTCTCTGAAGTCCAAGCAAACACCAAGGGACTCATATGTATATATGTATATGTATCTTTGTTTAAAAAAAGTGTTGTTTTAGAATAACTTCTTCAGCTTTCGTTTTTTGACTGTTTAAACCCATTTTCTCTTCAGGGTTTACTACGGTCTCATCTGCATTGAAAACTTCTGATAAACCGGAGAAACCTATGGGTTTCAAAAAGGTGTACTACTTGTGGGCATAAGATCCCCAACTCTGATGCCCACTAGAAGTGCGTATATTGTCTCGGAGCTGCTTACCTTGATTCGTCTTGTGCTATTTGCACAACATTTAATCCTAGGGAGCTCTCAGATGAAATTAGCTGCCAGGTTGAAGAGCAAAGTCAGTTCAACTCGTTGCACCCTTCTGGACTCAGATTTGGTTTCCTGTGGCCTCATTTAATTCATCAACCTTGGATTCTGGACCCAGCTGCAGCTCTCCTGTCTCACCCAACAGGCATGATACATCCAGACCTTATGAATCTCAAGTTGACAGCTTGGTTTCTCCCATTCCAGTACTAGTCAGACAGCTGATGTTCTCATCCCGTTTCACCAAATTTTATCTTCCCTTAAACCATCCACAAGGAAACTTTATGCTAGTAAATGGAAAAGATTTGTACACTGGACACGTCAAAACTCTGTGGACACTTTTTTTCTGCCCCTATTCATGATGCTCTAGATGCTACTGTTTAACCAAAGGGCCAGTTCTTCAACAGTTGAAGTCCAGTTGGCACCAGTTTCTGATTTTCATATTGGATTTGATTGCATTTCACTGACTTCTCATAAGTCATTTGAAGCATTCTTAAGGGGCACGGTTGTACTCAGACCACCTTTTAAAGAGCCCATGCCTCCATGGAATGTAAATCTTGTGCTGCAGTCCTTGGCCCTTGCACCCTTTGAGTCTGCACGATTACTATCTTACAGTTTTGTCTTGGTAAACTTTATTTTTGATTGCCATTACTTATGCCAGATGAATTTCAGAAATCCAGGCCTTGTCATTGAAACCTCCGTATCTGATATTTCTTAAGGATAGTTTCCTTACGAACTAATGCATCCTTTTTACCCAAAGTTGTCACACACTAACATTTAACCAATCCATTAACCTACCAGTTTTCTTGCCAAATTATTTAAATGGGAGATTAGTTATTAACAGTTATTACATTCACTTGATGTTCATAGGCAATTACATTTCTTTTTACATAGAACAAAAGGTTATCAGAAATACAGATCATTTATTTGTATCCTTTGCTGATCTGAAATTGGGTAACCCTGTATCTTAAGTCACTTTAGCTAAGTGGCTTAAAGAATGCATCTTTTATTTACAACATATTGGGAATAACTGTACCAACGCAAATAAGTGCTCATTCAACTAGATCTGTAGCAACTTCCTCAGTTTTTCACTCCAGAGCTTCCTTGGATGACATTTGTGCAGCAGCAGTTTGGACCCCCCCATACACACATGCACACTTTTATCCCTTATTGCAAGCTAGATGGTATCCAGAGGTAGGGCATCTTTAGGCTCAGTGGTGCTTAGAAATATGCTTCCTTAAGTCCACCCTGGGATTTAGGTAGCTGGGGCTCTGTCCCATAAGTTGAGGACAGAATGAAAATTGACAACATTCGATAAAGAAGTCATGTACTCACCATAATCTCCATCTGTGTTGTCCATTTTCATTCTTCAACTCCCCACCCACCGACCCCCAACCTTTTGGTTTATAGAAGATCGGGCAGGTGTAAGAAAATGTCTGCCTCTTCCAGACTTAGTTTCAGATTTGGCTTTGTCACTTTCTTTCTGATATATTTCCAGCTGTAAATGATTTCATAAGAGGTGTGTTTTTCATTAATAGCTTGCAAACAAGATCTGAGGTGATTGGGGTTGGCACATTATGAGGAAGGGAGAGGGTTAAGAGTTCAAAGTTGCCAAGAGCTTTTGCAGTGGCAGAGTTGGATCCAACATATCTGATCCAAACCCATCAGTTGAAGAATGAAAATGGAGAACACTGATGGAATGTTATTGTGAGTACATAAGTTGTTTTTTAAGGAGACCTTGGCTAAGTCTGCAAGATCATCTACTACTTCCTTTCCTTTATCAGAGCCGCTGAAGAAAAAATCTAAAATGGATACTAAATCTGCTCAAGTCCTCTGTCCTTTGGATCTGATGAGAAAATCTTTGGATCCAAGGTCTTCCGATCCAAAGATTCTTTGAGGACAATATATTCTCTGAGGTTGTGGACCTAGTTCCTTCTAGGGTTCCCTCTCCCTTCCTGGAGAGAGACCGTTCAAGGTCACCATCCCTTGCATCATCTCGTTCTTCCAGGAACCTGAGGACGATGTGGACAGGATGATTATCTCAGCTCAGATTCAGATGGGTGTTCTCCTGGCTCCTGTCCTCTTGATTCAGGGAGCCTTGCCATCTGTTACACCACCATTGTCTACGCTTATGATAGCTCCATTGGTTTGAATCCCTGGATCCAAACCTGTGTTCGTCCAGCTCAACTCTTAAGATTCCTTTATCTTCAGATTCAAAGACTTCTCTGAGCACACGGGCTCTGACTTTTTCGGATCCGGATGACTGTTGGAGCTGAAGCGGACTTGTCAGGTGTGAGGTGTTGGAGGCAACTCCGAGTTTTATGGAGCTTTGGCACTGTCGATAGCTTGGCTCCTGCTTCTGCCTCGGGGTGGGTGGGGATTACTTTCAGGGCAGTGGGAGGCAGTGATCCAAAAGCCTGTCTTCTCTGGGCTGCTGTCTTCTTTCTCTCCTAGGCAGTATTCCTTCAAAGTTGTGAAAAGAATGTTTTCTATTCTGACAGGATGGACAGATCCACCCTCTTTGGGATTTCCAGTCCAGTTCCCAAATGTCTGTGAGCATGGAGCCACAGTACGCCACAGGGACAGCCAGCCCAAGGCCTCCAGATCACCCAGTAGGGTATTACAATTTCTTCCTGCACTTCAGTGGATTATCCCACAGAGGAAGTGCAAAAGGAGGCACTTGGAATCTCCACAAGAGTCATTCACTGAGGGTAATGATTTTGATGAAGAAGGGTCCCCACAATCACCTCCGGAAGATTAATTTGGAAACATTCTTGAGATCCTTTAAACAGAGAGGTGATGGACCACACCAACCCTTCACCAGAGGTATCAATATTTCTGGAAGCCTTCGGAGCTGGCCTGTCTACCTCATGAGTTACTCCAGTAGGCAGGCATGGAAGTTGGCTGACTCATTTGAACCGATTCCTAAGAGTCCAGATTTGATTCTGGCTCCACCTGTTGGGAAGAAATTCTGGTGTAAGGGGATGCCACTGGATGCCATGGTCATGGTGGCGGCCATTAAGAAGGAACATGCTGAGCAAAGTTCCTCTGTCCATTCCCCCTAACAGGGAGTCTAGGGCAATGGACTGGTTTGGGAGGCGTTTATGCTTCAGCGACGTTTGCCCTTAAATCCCTTAACAATGTGGCACATTTTACCAGACTACAAAGGAATTTGATCAAAGAACTTTCAAAATTCCTTTCAGGAGCCAATGCTGTCCATGTTCAGTCTTATTTAGCCTTTCATTTGGCTGCCCCCAATCCATTTCAAATTTATCCATGAGGCTTATCTTGCATGCAGCCAAAGGTGCCTCAGGGGCAGCAGGTTCATGCATATCCATTAAGAGGTATGCCTGGATGTGCTTATGTGATTTAATGGAGCCTTTCAAGTCCTCGTTCATCAGTAGTCCATTTGGCAGCAATTCCTGTGCAGTGGGTATAGGTTTTTCAATCCCTCAAAAATCCTTTTCTAAGAATCAACAAGGTGGTTGGAAGATGTGGTTCAGAAAATATCAGGATGTTCTTTGTGTTTCATTGTTGCAGTCATTACATTTGAGTAATCTGCTGGCAGGTTGCCCTCAGTCTGCCTGAATTCCAAAGTCTTGGGTCCTGCGTCAGTTGCTGTCGCCTCTTCCATGATGTCAGGTCGTCAGGGGTATAAAACAAGCAGCCGACGCCATTTTCTTTAGTCTTTCTTGCTGCAGAAGCAGTTCGCAAGTGCCGGTCGGCCGACTCCTGAAATTCTCGAGTTCGACTTTCAGAGCCGAAGTCTTCACTAAAGCTAAGCACCCCATTGGGGAAACCTTTTTCTTGCTCCATACCGATGTCAGAAAAAGTTAATAATTGTATTACTTGTGGGAAGCAAATACCTCATCAGGATTTCCATTTATACTGTATTCCTTGCCTAGGCCCTAATCACAATGTGCCTGGCTGTCGGTTTTGTGCTAGATTTAACCAACGCACTATTAAGCGTAGTTATATTTTTGCCTCAAAATATTTTGGAAACAGATTTAACTACCCTGAAATGTCGTCAGATAGCAATCCGAATACCGGAGTGCACAAAAAAAAAAAAACAAAGAAAAGGACAGAGACAGACCGAGGTCCAAATCCTACTAAGCTTCTCCTAAGCCAGTCAGTGAGGTGCTTGAGCCCTGATGCCCCGAGACCCATGTGGAGTCCGGCATACCACAAGATACTCAAAGTATTATACCCACGGATGTCTCTCCCTCGGATGGGTCCGGAGCCGCTGAGCAGGCATCGGCTTCTGAGGGTGTATTCAGGCCTCAACATTTTTATATAAAACTCATGACAGCTGCAAAACCAAAGACAAAAGAAACTTCTAAAGCTAAAAGCACAGGCCGCTATGCCTAAAACAGATGATCAAAATGGCTGAAGACTTAATTACCTTGATCAGGCTCCTGATAAGAGGCCTAGGCAAGACACTGATTATGAATCTTCAGATCAGGTTTCTCTTTCTTCTGATTCCTCTTCTGATCAGGAATTATCTATTCCTCCCTATGAGGATTCTGATGCAGAGGAATCTATCCCATCTGCATCACCTCCTGAGGATTATTTATTTGGAGAAACCTTGCATAGTTTGAGGGGAGCATTTTCACTGGGAGAGTCAAGATTTTTCAGAATCAATAAAGAGGCTCAGGGATTTCCTCCTCCTCCCTCAGCACAGACCTTTAGCCATACCCCCTGTTTTAGACATTGTGGATGATGTGTTTTTGGAGTCAAGCTTCACACCTGCCTCCTTACCTCCAGCTCCCAGGAAGCCTGACAGATATTACAGGGTCCCTGACTCTCTCAAATATTTGTTTAGAAACCCTGCTGCTGACCCTGAAACTATATCACACGATCCAAAGGAAGTGAAGGCCTCAGCAGCAAAAAATCCTACCCCCTCTGACAGAGATTTAAGGGCAGTGGATAGATGGGGAAAGAAGGCTTATACATCTGCAACCTTGGCAGTTAGGGCCCTAAACTGCCAGTTTCATAGGCTCTAGTATCAACAACATGTTATGGGATTGCTGAAACAGAAAATTATGTTGATTTCTGAATGTGCAGAAAATAAAGAATTGCAGGAATTATTGCATGCAGCTGAACAAGTTGGAAAGCATACTTTGGAATGCGGTTTTGATTCCTTAGAGGCCTCCTGCAAGGGCTGCAGTTACTGGATCTGTGATTAGGAGGCATGCCTGGCTAAAAAAGCAAAATTTGCCTGATCATGTTAAAGCTAAATTACTGGATGGATCTTTACAGCATGATACTCTGTTTGTATTAAGGCAGAAGAGGTTTTTAAACTGTAAAGACTTCTTACAAGTGCAGCCACCAAGATTCAGTAGACACTGGCCTACAAAAACTGGTCCTTTCCTGTGTCTAAAGGTTCTAGATACCAGGCACAAGATTCTTACAGGTCAGAGCAATGGGGTGCTTCTACCTCCAAATCTGGAGGAGATAATGCGCAACCCTACAGAAAACAGTCCCAATGACTTGCCTCTGCCATCACCAAGCACTTATCTTTTGGCAGCACCCTTGGGGGAAAATTAGCACTTTTTGCTCAAAATTGGCAGTTAATAACCCAGGACAAGTGGGTGCTAAACTTAGTATCACAGGGATAAGATTCCATTTCCACACTCTGCCAATGGCAAACGGTTGGCCGGATCTGCCAAAAAAATCAATGGGCAGAGGCACAGAAACAGGTTACGTCCCTCATGGATATGGGGGCTATTCAGCCAGTACCAGAACAGGAAAAAGGACAAGATTTCTACTCAAGACTGTTCTTGGTATCCAGAAAGGACAAGGCCTGGAAACCAATACTGTATTAATTTTGAACACTTTCCTGGACATTCCAAAATTCAAAATGCTACCTTTGCAGCAGCTTTTGCCCATGCTGGGCAAGAATGCTTGGTTGGTGACATTAGACCTAAAAGAGGCATACCTGCATGTCCCAGTAAGGGAATCGTGTAGAAGATGCCTCCGTTTCAAGGCTATCTTAATGCATTACCAATTCTCTGCACTGCCCTTTCGCTTATCTACTGCGCCCAGGGTCTTTACAAAGTGCCTGGCACCAGTAATTGCATTTTGCAGACAAAGAAGTATACAAATATATACTTACGTGGACGACTGTCTCATTAAAGCAGAGAACAAGGACATTCTAAAGCACCTGGCATTTGTGAAAAGGCTTCTAAGATGCCTAGGGTACACAATAAACGAAAAGAAATCACAACTGGTACCCTCTCAAAAGATAACATTTCTGGGTGCAAGCTTGAATACAACTGCCCAGGTGGCTTTCCTCAAGCCAGACAAACAAAGGCAACGGACTACTTACTTCAAACTGATGGCAATAAAAACCCAGTTATCTGCAAGACAAACTCAGCAGGCTTTGGGGTTCATGGCATCCTGCATTCTACTGCTTCCATATGCAAGACTGCATATGAGGAAACTGCAGTGGTAACTAAAAAGTTTATGGAGTCAGCATTGTCACAGTCTGGAAAAAATGATTCCTCTCATTCCCTGCCTACAACAGGAGTTTCTATGGTGGGCAAAGGCATGTCACCAAAAACATGGGATGGCCCTTCACTCTACCGCCTGCCAGCCAAACCTTAACAGATGCATCAGATTATGCCTGGGGGGCCCACCTGGCGGGAAGATGCAATCAGGGCATATGGACCCCAAAACAAATGCATCTGCATATCGACCAAAAAGAGATGTTAGCTGTTCAAAATGCCCTGACAGCCTTCAAGGACTTACTTCATCCATGACGACTACTGATAAAGACAGACAACACCACGGTTATGTGGTATACAAACAAGCAGGGCGGCATGCATTCATACCCCCTTTGCAGACTAGCCATGGCACTGTGGGACACAGCTTTGACTTACCAAGTACAACTACAAGCTCAATTCCTGCCAGGAAAACAAAATACTCTGGCAGATGACTTAAGCAGAAACCTTATGGACCCTCACGAGTGGAAACTAGATCGACAAGTCTTCAGCTTGGTAACAAAGAAATGGGGGAGCCCGGGCATAGATCTATTTGCCTCTCCTCAAAATTATCAATTGAAAAGATTCTGCACAAGGACTTATCACAGACAGGCATGGAAAGTGGATGCCCTATCCTTCAGTTGGAAAAAACCTATCAATTTACGCCCTTCCTCCTCTGCCTCTTCTTTCCAAGGTCCTACTAAAAGGCAGACAAGGGAAACCAAAGATGATATTAATTGCCCCGACTGGCCGTGCCAATACTGGTACCCAGTCCTAAGGAACTTGTCTCATACCCAGCTTGGACCTTACCTCAAAGACCTCAGTTACTGTCCCAGCAAAACAATCAGATCCTGCACAGTCAGGTCCAAACACTGAACCTGGTGGCATGGCTGATCATGTAGTTATACAAACAACACTTCTCAGTAAAGCTGTGATGGATGTCATTTTGGAAGCCAGAAGGCCTAGTACTAGAAAATCTTATGCTGATAAATGGAAGAGATTCTGTGCTTGGAATCAAGCACAAGGAACTGATACAGCAGAACCAAATATTCCTCAGATATTACAATACCTAACTGAGATGCTTGACAAAGTTCTATCTTTCTCATCAATCAAAATCCATGCCTCTGCCGTTTCAGCTCATTACAGTACAGAGACACCAATCTTTTCTCATCCTTTACTAAAGCAGCATCTTAGAGGAGCCAAAAATGTAAGGCCTCCTAGAAGATCACCATTACCTGCAAACGACCTCAATTATGTGTTGGAAAAGCTCACCCTTCCTCCATTTGAACCAGCTGCTACTGCAGATCTAAAGTTCTTATCATGGAAAACAGCTCTGCTCCTAGCAATTACTTCAGCAAGTAGAGTCTCAGAGCTACAGGCCCTCATGGCTGTGGAGCCTTTTATCATATTTTACCCAGACAGGTTGTCTTTGAGGACCAGTCCTTCATTTATGCCTAAGGTGGCTTCCATTTTGGCTCTTAACCAAACTATTCATCTGCCAACCCTTTATCCAAATCCACAGAACTAGGGGGACAGGATTCTGCATTTATTGGACGTACATAGACAGCTAAGATTCTACTTGAGCAAGACTAATGCTCTAAGAAAAACTGAGCAGTTACTAGTGATATATGCTGCAGGATCAGAAGGAAAGGCTATTTCAAAGCAGACTGTTTCAAAGTGGATAAGCCACTGCATTTGTTTATACTACTTACACCATGGTAAACCTATGCCCAAGGGCATCATTCCACCAGAGCTGCAGCTACTTCAGCAGCCTTTCTAAGGGGAGTACCAACCAAAGACATTCTAGAGGCTGCTCCTTGGAGTTCTGTTCACACTTTTACAAAGTATTATCATTTGCCTCTCTACTCCAAGTCCAGGGCAAGCTTTGCCACTGCAGTTCTGCAGAGCCTTATAGCCGCCCCTAATGCTGTTTACCTCCAGCCTCCCAACCATAGCTTTGGGATTCTACCCAAATGTAATGACTGCAACAGTGAAACACGAAGAACATAGTACAGTTGTGTACACTTAGCATAAATGTAGATGTTCGAGTGTATTCACTGTTGCAGTCCAGGTTACCTGCCCACTATTCCCCTTTTATTCTGGAGTTTCTCTTTCCTTGGCTATCTTCTACAACCTATGTGATGTATTTGCTTGTAGTTGAAGGTAAAGTTTGTATTGTTGCATGTATATATAGCATATATATATATATATATATATGTGTGTGTATATATATATATATATATATATATATATATATATATATATATATATTTTTATATTTTTTTTATATTTTTTTTTTTTTTTTTTTTTTTGCTACCTTTTTGGGGGCACCTGACATGGGGGGGGGCAAGAAAAACTAAAGAAAATTGCTTCGGCTGTTTGTTTTATACCCCTGACGACCTGACGTCATGGAAGAGGAGAACAACAACTGACGCAGGACCCAAGACTTTGGAATTCAGGCCGACTGAGGGCAACCTGCCAGCAGATTACCCAAATGTAATGACTGCAACAGTGAATACACTCGAACCTCTACATTTATGGTTAGTGTACACAACTGTACTTTCTTTTCCAGGACACACGTTGAGATAGAGTTCCCCCTCCTGCCCTTACAGGAACTAATGGGCGATGATGGACCTGCAGCAGAGAAGGCTTGCAAAACCAGGGGTCCAGAGATTCTTTCTCTGATAGATCCTACCAGGCTTCTGAAAGTACCCTGATTGTCTACCTCTGGAGGTAATTGGGGTTGACTATCCCTGCACCAAGAGAGCCTGTCTAGATGTAATAAAAGATATTTGAGTGCAGGGGATTATTTCCCTTTTTCCTGACACCTCCAACTGTACGCAAGATTGACAATGTTCCATCCAGTCAGAGGAAAGAAATAGCAATAGATATACAAAAGCTGCTAGAAAGTCATCCAAAAGGTCGCACCAGACCTGAAGGAATCTGGAACTTACTCAAGATTATTTAGTGCCCAAGGAAACAGGACTGGAGATCAATTCTGGACCTCTGCAAATTGAGCAAATCAGTTCAACGTACAAAGTTTTGGATGGTCACAGTTCAGTCAATTCTACCCTTTCTGGATAAGGACAGCTGGATGTACTCCATAGAACTTCAGGATGCATAATATCACATTGAAATGGACAGGCACTCCAGAAGCTATTTATGTTTCAGGCTGGGAGCCAGGCACTGTCAGTTCACAGTACTGTTCTTGGCCTCACCAAACCCCCCCCCCCCCAATGTTCACCAAATATATGGTGGGTAGTAACAGCTTACTTTAGACTGCAGGGATTATTTTCATAACTAGATGACTGGCTCATTACCACCCCCACCAGGCATCTACAACTATTAGCAAGAGATCAGATGATCCAGATTTCTTCTCATCTGGGGATGACCATAAATTACAAGAAATCTCATTTACAACCAATTCAAACTTTGGAATTCATAGGAGCAATCTTCAGTACGACTTCAGTGACAGCTTCTCTTCCTCTTTTAAGAGTACATTCTATATCAGGCTCCAGGTCATAAAAATAATTTGCAATACCAACATTTCAGCCCTCTTAATTCTTCAAGTCTTGGGGTCACTGTCAGCTGCCATTATCGTAGTCCCTCTAGCAAGATTTCATATGAAATTATCCAATGGATGTTAACACCATGGTAAATTTTTTCCAGTGCATGTCGACACAGATAACAATCACTCAGGCATGCAAGCATTACCTTTGGCGTTGGATTCGATCAGATAAGGTTATGCAAGGTTGTTCTTTCATTCTCCCTCAACCCAAGTCCATAATGACACCTGACACTTCCTAGATTAGGTATGGGAGCCACTTCCTGAGGAAAACAGTCCAGTGTACATGGTCCACCAAAGATGCCAGCTTGCATATCAATGTTATAGAGATGAGAACAGTGCTTTTAAAGTTGCAGACCTTCCAATTCTCCCTTGAGAGACAATTGTAATCAACGCAGACAGTATATCAGTTTGGTACATCTCCAAGCAAGGAGGAACTAATTGTTATACCTTGTGTTGAGAACCGCTGAGTGCGGCAATGGGTGATCTCATCGAACTGCTTTCTAATGGCAACTCTCAGTCCGGGGAACGCCAATGTGTGATACCAGACAGATTTAGCAGGTCCATTCTCCTACCTCACAAGTGGGTTCTCAACAAGAAAGTGACTGGTATGATTTTCCCTCACTGGGCTCAGCCTTGCTGCGATCTTTTTGCATTTCCCTTGAACAAGTGCAGCAGCTTCTTTACCCTTATCCCCTTCACCAGGGAAGTCACTGACAGATGCTATACTCCATGATTGCCCCCCCCCCCATCTCCTTTATACCTACCCCCCTGACTCCCTTAATTCTTAAATTGCTACAGAAAGCTGGCTGGTTGAAAAGAAAAGTAATCCTTATTGTTCCTTATTGGCCTCGACAAATTTGGTTTCCCTTTTTTTGGCCTCGACAAATTTGGTTCTCCTTTCTTTGACTTCATCTAATTTTACCCACCTTGGATTCTGCAGCCAATAAGACATTCTGTCTCACCCAACAGGCATGATTCACCTGGACATCCCAAAGATCAAGCTCACAGTGTGGTTTCTCCAATTACTTTAACAGCCAGACAGTCGTTGCTGTCTTCCCCCATCTATCATATACTTTTATCTTCCCATAAGGCTTCTACAATAAAACTTCACAGAAGTAAATGGAAAAGGTTTGTTTCCTGGACACAACAAAAATGCATTGATCCCTTCTCATCTCCTATTCAGTGTGTGCTTGATTTTTTGGCAGTGATCTTTAGTGAGGGAGTCAGTTCCCCAACAACTGAAGTTCAGTTAACAGCAATCTCTAATTTTCATTGTGGATTTGAGAATTCATCTCTGACTACTTCTAAACTTTGTAAAACATTTTTGAGAGGCACACTCCTGTTGAGACCCCCATATAAATACCTTACTCCACTATGGGATTTGAATTTGGTACTGCGAGCCTTGACTCATTCCCCCTTTGAACCAGCAGCAAAATGCGATCTTAAGATGTTCGTGTTACACTGCTGCAGTCATTACACTTGGGTTATCCTTCCGTCAGGCGGTTCCCCAGTCGGCCTGAGTTCCAAAGTCTTGGTCCAACGTCGGTTGCTGTCGCCTCCTCCCTGCCGTCAGTGTGACGGGTATATAAGATGCAGCCGACGCCATTTTCTTAAGTCTTTCTTGCCGCGCGGTGCCCGAAGCAAAAGCAGTTCGCAAGTGCCAGTTGGCAGTCTCCTGAGATTTTCATTCTGAATCCAGAACCGAAGCCTTCTACAAAGCTAAGTACCCCATTGGGGAAACTTTTTCTTGCCTCAGACCGATGGCAGTAAAAGTTAATAACTGTATTTCTTGTGGGAAGCAAATACCTCATAAGGATTTCCATTAATATTATATCCCATGCCTAGGCCCAGACCACGACGTCACTGGTTGTGCTAGGTTTAACAAGCGCACTATTAAATGTCGGTTTGATTTTGCTCAACATTATTTTGGTAGAAAATTCAATTATACCATGCCGTCGGAACTTCCGACGACTGGAATACACAAAAAGCGTAAAGACAAGGATAGGCATCCGAGGCCTAAAACTGACGACGAAGCCTCTTCTAGGCCAGTCGCCGGTTCTCCGGTTTTCAGCGAGGCGCCTTCGCAGCCCCTGATGACCACTTCCGTAGAACCACAGGCCGCCTCTGACTCCCACGTGCAGATGGCTGGGCCTTCGGACTCGCAAGTTATTCAGCCTACCGAGACTAACCTTTCAGAGGGATCCCGGAGTAGCTGAGCAACCCACAGCTTCAGAGGGTGTCTTCAGACCTACTCAGTTAAGCATTAAACCCTCAGCTAAGTCTAAGCCTCCTTTAAAATCAAAGAAACAAATACAGTGTTCTCCAGGACAGGCCTCCATGCCTAAGAAACAAATGCTCAAAATGGCCGAAGACCTAATCACTCTGATCAGGGGGTCCCATCCCCCTCCTGATAAAAGGTCTAGACAGGATGCAGACTATGACTCATCCGACCAGGTGTCCATCTCTTCTGATTCATCCTCAGACCTAGTATACTCTTTACCCCCTTATGAGGATTCTTATGCTGAGGAATCAATTCCATCAGCCTCACCGCCTGAGGACTACTCCTTTGGGGAAACCTTGCATACCATGAGGGAGCATTTCCACTGGGAAGGCCAAGATTACTCAGAATCCAAGAAAAGGCTCAGAGACTTCCTTTTATTACCTCAACACAGACCCCTTGCTATTCCGCCAGTGTTGGATATTGTGGATGATGTGTATACTGAATCCAGCTTAAATCCTGATTCCTTACCTCCAGACCCTGTTAAACCTGACAGATACTACAGAGTCCCTGACTCACATAAATTTCTGTATAAAAGCCCTGTAGCTGACCCTGAAACTCTTTCTCAGGGACCAAAGGAGTTGAGGCTTCATCAGCCAAGAATCCAGTTCCCTCTGACAGAGATTCCAGAGCATTAGACAGATGGGAAAAGAAAGTATATACGTCTGCAACTTTAACAATGAGAGCCTTAAATTGCCAGTTTCACATGCTAAAATATCAGCAATTTTTACTGTCTCAGTTAAAACAGAAAGTGCTTCCAGAAACAGATCCTCCTAATGTTAAAGAAATGCTGGATTTATTGCATGCAGCTGAACAAGTTGGAAAGCATACTTTGCAATGTGGTTTTGATTCTCTAGAGGCCTCCTGCAGAGCAGCAGTTACAGGCTCTGTCATTAGAAGACATGCTTGGTTAAATGAACATACGTTACCAGATCATGTTAAAGCAAAGTTATTAGATGCACCTTTGCAGCAGGATGTGTTATTTGGAGTTGAGGCAGAAGAGCTATTAAAGAAAATGGCGGATAAGGCAAAATCTATGCAAATGGTTAAGGATTTCTTACAGGTTCAGCCTCCTAGATTTAGCAGAAACTGGCCAACTAAGAAGTGGTCCTTTCCAATTACAGACGGACCTTAAAGGGGAAGATACAGACGCCCAAGAGGTAGAGGGCAAACACAAGGTCCTTATAGGCCTCGACAATGGATTGCATCAGGCTAGAAAGAAGGGGAAGACAGGCCCCAACCATATAAAAAGCAGCTCCAATGACTTCCCACTACAGCTGCCAAACAAATGCCTCTTGGCAGCCCCTTTGGGAGGAAAACTGGCACTTTTCTACTACAATTGGCAAATGATCACCAAAGACAAATGGGTTCTCAACATTGTATTTCAAGGTTACAGGTTCCACTTTCACACTCTGCCAAGGTTAAAAGGAATGCCAAATCTGCCACGAAATCAATGGGCAGAGGCTCAAAAACAAATTACAGCACTCATGGATATGAGAGCTATTCAGAAGGTACCATCACAGGAGCAAGGACAAGGATTTTACTCGGACTCTTTCTGGTACCCAGAAAGGACAAA
Source organism: Protopterus annectens (assembly GCF_019279795.1). Lineage (NCBI taxonomy): Eukaryota > Metazoa > Chordata > Ceratodontiformes > Protopteridae > Protopterus > Protopterus annectens. Next base: position 366,903,218 of record NC_056743.1, read on the forward strand.
GCCTGGAGGCCCATTCTGGATCTTTCATCTCTAAACACTTACCTGGATGTTCCGAAATTCAAAATGTTGACATTACAGCAGCTTCTTCCCATGCTGGGCAAGAAAGCGTGGCTCATTACTTTGGACCTCAAGGAGGCATACCTGCATGTCCCTGTCAGACAAAACTGCAGAAGATACCTCAGATTCATAGCTGGTTCAATGCACTACCAATTCTCTGCACTGCCCTTTGGCTTATCTACTGCACCCAGGGTCTTCACAAAGTGCCTGGCACCAGTAATTGCATTTTGCAGACAGAAAGGAATTCAAATTTATCCGTACCTGGACGACTGCCTGATTCAAGCAGAGAGCAAGGACATTCTTCTAGAGCATCTGGCGTTTGTAAAAAATTAAGTTGCCTGGGGTACACAGTAAACGACAAGAAATCAAAACTAGTGCCCTCACAAGAGATTATATTCCTGGGTGCCAGCTTGAACACAACGGCCCAGATGGCTTATCTCATGCCAGACAAGCAAGGACAACTGACTCAATACTTTCAATTGATGGCAACAAAGACCCAACTCCCTGCAAGAAAAATTCTGCAGGCCTTGGGTTACATGACATCCTGCATACTACTAATTCCATATGCCAAACTGCATATGAGGAAACTACAATGGTACCTAAAGAATGTATGGTCTCAACAATGTCAAAGTTTGGAAACAGTTATATCACTAATCCCTTGCCTTCAACAGGAGTTTCAATGGTGGGCTCAAGCTTGTCACCTCAACAAGGGACAGCCCTTCACACAACCCACAGCCAGGCAAACACTGACAACAGATGCATTGGATTACGCCTGGGGAGCACACATGGCAGGCAAATGTATTCAGGGCATGTGGCCCGCAGAACAAAGGCATCTTCACATCCAATCAAAAAGAGATGCTAGCTGTACAAAATGCCCTTATAGCTTTCAAGGACCTGCTGCATCCAGGACAACTATTGCTAAAAACAGACAACACCACAGTTATGTGGTACATAAACAAGCAAGGGGGCACACACTCCTACCCCCTCTGCAGACAAGCCATGACCTTGTGGAACACAGCTATAAACCTTCAAGTTCATCTGCAAACACAATTCCTGCCAGGAGAGAAAAACACACTAGCAGACAACTTAAGCAGAAACATCATGGATCCCCACGAATGGGAATGGAATCCACAAATATTCAGAATGATAACACGGAAATGGTGGAGCCCGGACATAGATCTGTTTGCATCCCCAATAAACTGCCAGCTACAAAAATTCTGCACAAGGAGTTACCATCCACAAGCATGGAAAGTGGATGCCCTCTCATTCAGCTGGAAGAACCTACAAGTATACGCTTTCCCACTACTACCTCTCCTGCCAAAGGTACTCATAAAAGCCAGGCAAGAAGAGCCAAAGATGATCCTGATTGCACCAGACTGGCCACGCCAGCACTGGTACCCAATCTTAAGGAGCTTAGCACAAGAACTACCCTGGATTTTGCCTCAAATCCCACATCTGCTGACTCAGCACAACAATCAAATACTACACAACCAGCTAAAGACCTTAAACCTAGCTGCATGGAAGATTCCTTAGTCAAGCAAGCAATGCCTCTCTCCAAAGCTGTTATGGATGTCATTCTGGAGGCCAGAAGGCCAAGTACCAGGAAAGCCTATTCAGATAAATGGAAGAGATTCTGTACCTGGAACCAAGCTCACAGCCTTGACCCTCTTGTCCCAAACATTCCTCAGATACTACAATACTTAACTGAGATGCTGGACAAAGGCCTCTCCTTCTCATCCATCTAGATCCACGCCTCTGCCATCTCTGCTCACTACAACATGGATCCACCAATTTTCTCTAATCCTCTGTTAAAACCGTACCTCAGAGGGGCTAAAAACATAAGACCGCCCCGTAGAGCACCTACTCCAACTTGGGACCTCAACTTTGTTTTGGAAAAACTAACTTTACCTCCTTTTGAGCCAGCTAACACAGCAGAATTAAAATACATCTCTTGGAAAGCTGCTCTGCTACTGGCAATAACATCAGCATGAAGAGTTTCAGAATTACAGGCACTAATGGCAGTGGAACCTTTCCTCATCTTCTACCAGGACAGGGTGTCTTTAAGAACTAACCTTACGTTTATGCCAAAGGTGGTATCCAGTGTGGCTCTAAACCAAACTATTCACCTGCCAACTTTTATCCTAAACCTCAGAATAAAGGGGAGAGACTACTGCACTCTTTGGACATTCACAGGCAGTTACGCTTCTACTTAGACAAAACCAAAGTTTTCAGAAAATCTGAGCAATTATTGGTAGCATATTCTGCAGGAGCACAGGGAAAAGCCATTTCAAAACGGACCATTTCAAAATGGATAGGACATTGTATACATTTCTGCTACACATACCATGGAAAACCTGTACCTAGCAGCATTAGATCTCACTCCACCAGGGCAACAGCCACTTCAACTGCCTAACTCAGGGGAGTACCTACCAAGGATATTTTGGAAGCAGCAACTTGGAGTTCTGTACATACCTTCACCAAGCATTACCATCTGCCTCTATACTCTAAATCCAGAGCTGGCTTCGCCACCGCAGTGCTGCAGGGCCTTATAGCCACCCCTAATGCCTTATAGAACCAGCCACCCTACCTCAGCTTTGGGATTCTACCCAAGTGTAATGACTGCAGCAGTGTGACACGATGGACATAGTACAGTTTTGTACCTACCATAAATGTAGATGTTCGAGTGTATACACTGCTGCAGTCCAGGTTACCCTCCCTCCTTCCCCTCTTACTGGCTGGTACGTACCTATGTCTTCTACCCTTACTGCCTATGGGGAGTATTTGCTGGTAGCTGTAAGTTGTTTTTTGCTTTTCTTATGTATGTTTTATTAGCAATTGGAATTGCCTACCTATTTAGTGGCACCTGACATCTGGGACAAGAAAAACTGAAGAAAATGGCATCTGCTGCATCTTGTATACCCCTGTCGCACTGACGTCAGGGAGGAGGCAACAGCAACTGACGCTGGACCAAGACTTTTGAACTCAGGCCGACTGGGGAACCGCCTGACGGCAGGATAACCCAAGTGTAATGACTGCAGCAGTGTATACACTTGAACATCTACATTTATGGTAGGTACAAAACTGTACTTTTCTGACCTGGAAAAGTATCTTTCCTAGGGGGTATTACCTCTGCTTGAAGAAGCTCAGTACTTCAAGCATCACCATCTAAACCTCAGTACTTGAACTTTCATAAGGATAGAGTTGCATTACGTACCAATGCATCTTTCTTTCCCAAGGTGGTGTCAGAATCCACTATCGGTCAATTGGTTATTTTGCCAGTCTTCTTTATGAAATTTGTAAAGGTGTTAGATGTTCACAGACAATTACATTTTTACTTGCATAAAACAAAAGAAATTAGAAAGACAAACCAATTAGTTTACTTTGCAGATTCCAAATTGAGCAAATCAGTGACAAAGGTGACTTGAACCAGATGGCTGGCTGACTGCATGTCATTCATGTACAATAAATTAGGCGTATTCTTACCAAGACCTCTAAGAGCCCATTTAACTAGGTCCATGGCTGCAGCTTCAGTATTTCTCTCTAGAGTTTCCATGGATGACATATGTGGGAAGAGCAGCTTTTGGTTCAGCAGTGCTCAGGAATATCCTTCCCTAGAGTCTACCCTGGACTTTAGGTAGCTGGGGACTGTGTCCCAACAGTTGAGTATAGAATGAAAATTGGCAACATCACATAAAAACGGTACATACTTACCATGAGGTTCCATTTCCCACCCAGCAACTCCCATCCTTTGCTTTAATTGACTTCTGGAAGAGTTAGAGAATTTATGGACACCACTGTCCTTAATATTGAGCTCCAGATATGGCCTTTCTGTCAAGAAAGTTATAGTGATTCTTTCTACTTTATGTAAGATGTTAAACAACATCTGAGGTATGTTAGGGGTTGTTGCATTATAGGTAGGGGAAAAGCTCAAGTTTTTGGTGGCCATGACCTTTAGTAACGGCCAAGTTACATCCAGGAGTTGGATCTGAACCCAACAGTTGAGGAAGAATGAAAATGGACAACTCAGATGGAATGTTATGGTAAGTTCAAACTTCTTTTTTGTCTATATCAGTGGACTTGGGTTTGTTGAGTCTTATTTTTGATTTATTTTTTTATTTTTTTTATTTAGAAGGGGGAATGTCAGAATTAGTTGTTTTAAATTAATGAAAATGCAGGGGTTTTATTTTTCTATTCGTTATGATGTTTCTAGTATTGGTTTCTTGGTCTTGGATGTTAAAATATACAGAAAGATGAAGAAAATTGTATTTAGCAGTTAGTTATAAAAATGTTTCCAATGCTATTTTGCATTAGTCTAGTATGCACCCCACATATTTAAAGCATAATGTCATCAAAGGTCAATTTGTAAGGTTAAGACATTTAACTATAGACGTAGAACTTCTGGAGAGTTTTTCAAAAGCATTGGATAACAGGTTTGTAAACGGTAGTATGAAACAATACACAAAGGACAGTATTCTGCCCAGTAGTACACAAGATTGGTCCCTTTCAGTGCCTCTCACCTTCTCTTGGGACATTGGAGATAAGCAGGGTGATTATAAACAGTTGGAGAATGTTCAACGCAAGTGAAGTATGGTGGTGAAAGAGAAGCCCTTTTTTCCTTTAAAAAAAACTTAAAAGACAAGGTGTGAAGGGAAAATGAAGGGTACTTTGAATTGTTTCATGTGTCAGAAAGTCTGTATTTCATAGACATTGGACTGATGGAACTTATCCCACAGCAGGCTTTTTCACTTGTGCTTCTAAATTTGTAGCTTATTTTGCAAAATGTTATTCTTTTGAGTCATTCTATACTAGGAAGACTAACAGGGAACTTAAAAAATGTTTGAGCACTAATATGCTATTAAAAAAATATTGCCTTAGGCAAACATTCCATCGAGTTTCAGAGTTTTAAACGGTTTGTTCTTTGCGGTATTGGTTATGTGCCTAGTGACTTCAGTGGAGACAGAGAAGGGAATTGGAATATAGGGAACTAAAATGGCAGATTTTGTTCTATGCTTACAATCCTCGTGGTTTAAACAGTAGTATCAACTATAAGGTGGTATTGAGTTTCAGACAAAACTTTAACAAATGTAAATAAAAAATTTATTATTGAGATTTAAACATTTGGAAGTAGTGGTGTTCAATTTTTATGTATTTTGAAAAAACAATGAATATTTGTATTAACATTTTAATTGTGTGGTATTGTGATTATTTAGTGTGAGTATTTAATTGATAAGTATTTCCTGATGTATTATTGTGAAGAAGACAGTATAGGTTGTAAGTGCACAACCATTAATTAAAGGATACAGTTTTTTGCAACCAGTTGTCTGTAGTGGTTTTGTGTTAAAATCTTTCCAACTGTTCTCAAGTTTGCGGTGCCAGCTATGTTTCAGTTATTGTCTGCATGTTATAGTCCTGCTACTTATTCCCCTAACAGCAACCAGGTTAAGTATGGCGAGTAGTCATTTGCTGTGCAAATCGGGCAAAGTTACCTTACGCTGTAATACTACCTCTGCTCTTTCTTGACAAACCAACATATGTCCACCCCTGTATGCTAGTCTTCATTAAACAAAGTTATCACAACCTTGCTTATCCTCATAATGCCATAACACTTTACCTGGTACTCCATATTTAGAAACACCTCTTAGCAGTACTGTATTCAGGCATACATCTCAACTGTACAGATTTTCACAGAATGTCCAGATGTTTGCCTCCTATTTTTTGGTATGTTCCTCAAAGTTCTTTTTTTCTGGTAAATCATTGGCAAATCATTGAAGATTGAAGACAGAAAATGATAGACATTTGAGTTTCAAACTTCATACCCTTCAGATAATCCATGTTAATGTAAAACATGTTATTCCATCAACTTTTTAAGTTTGCAGGAGCAGTATTTAAAAATGTTCCCCAATTTTGGGCCTTTGTCCCTTCATTATTTATGGCTTTGTCCAGATTTCTTGCTCTAACAGATTGAGAGGTATGTGTTCAGGCTGCACTTAATCCCCAAGCGTAGCTGTCTCCAGTCCCTCAAACTTGCTGGTTTAAACCGTACAGTTACCTACAAAAAAACTGCTGCAGTTTTCTACATTTGTCTTTGGCATATGGTTAGAGTCACATAAAAGACAGATGGTCCACAGGGCTGTAATGCCTCTCAGGATGATAGAACTGAGAAAAATGCAGCAGTGTCTTGTTTACCACTAAGAATCCTTTAATGTGCTTATGTTGTAGTCTCTGACTTGTCGGTTAACCCAGTAGACTGTTACTGTCCTCATATGCTTACAATGAGTGCAATTGAACAGATAGTGTTCTGCACACTGTACTTCTCATCGGCCTGCTTTACTCACACACTTCTGGATTGTGAGTAGTATCCACAGTACTTTATACTGCCCCTGTACTCCTCATCAGCCTGCTTCATTCACACACCTCAGAAAACACACACGTCTGGATTATGAGTAGTATCCACAGTACTTCATACTGCCTCTGTACTCCTCATCGGCCTGCTTCACTCACACACACCAGAACACACACATGTCTGGATTATGAGTAGCATCCACAGTACTTTATACTACCTCTGTACTCCTCATCTACCTGCTTCACTCACACACCCTAGAACACACCCACTTCTGGATTATGAGTAGTATCCATAGTACTTTATACTGCCGCTGTAATCCTCATCGGCGTGCTTCACTCACACACCCCAGAACACACACAATGTCTGGATTATGAGTAGTATCCACAGTACTTTATACTGCCGCTGTAATCCTCATTGGCCTGCTTCACTCACACGCCCCAGAACACACACACTTCTGGATTATGAGTAGTATCCCTAGTACTTTATACTTTTAGATGCCTTCAGCTGGGACTGTTACCTACCTTATGATACTGAGATGCACCCTCAGTGCAGCTGTTCTGCTCACTTAACATAAACTGATAAGGATCAAGTTCAAGATTTGTTTGATATCTAAGCCAGGTTCTCAACCACAGCCATATCACATGACACTAAATGAACCAAGCGAAGGTTTTCACTAGTAGGGAGAATATCCTTTCCTCCTTGACTGTGCCATAATACACCTTGATTTGACTGTAACATAAACGTATTCATTAAATAACTTAACTTGATTAAATGACACCCCAACTTTAGTCAGTACAACTCAACTCCGCTATATAATTCTTCTCAGTTTTCCTTGATTTTTCTCAGCTTTGTCTCATTTTAAGTTGAAGAATGTGTGGCAACGTCCTGTTCCAAAGAATAGCCCTCTACATCTGAAGTATGATGAAGGAACATGGCTTCATGGAAGGAGATAAGCAGCACTGACCCCTCCAAAAGGAAGTCTACATGTAGACAACTGTGCAGTAGGCCTCCTGTCTACCACTGTTTATATTTTGGGGCTAATAACCGACTGGATTGTGTTTGCACACTATATTTCTGTACACTAGACGTACTTAACATTGTACCACAGCACCCAGATAAAAGTCCCTATTTTCACTCAGTGGCACTAGTACAACTCTTCCAGCTCTTAGGCTGTCAGACATGTCCTTAACTCAACCTCTGCTTGCCAGCAGATAGTATGAGGAGACACAATGCTCAGCATATCTACCCAAATCAAGAACAGCATGCTTCTGACTCTTGGAAGCAGCACAGATGCCATGTTATTCAGGACTACTTTAAAGAAACACTTTAAATTAGTTGATTTGAAACTGTGCACCTTTATGAACCTGTTCTTGAGTCATATGTTCTTCATGTTACTTGTGTATCTGTATATTAGTATGTTTTTCCTTTTGTGTGTAAATCTAAATGTATCAAAATGTTTCTATACATAATGAAGGGTACTGACTGTATTCTGACAATCTGATTTTGTCCACTTCATTTCATTAACCTGTTTTGGTAACAGTTTCGATCTTCAGAACAGATGAGCCGCTTTCTTTCCAGCTTGAGACTCCTGCCTTGAGCTCCTCCTCCCAACCCATAATGCCCCACTTCCCCAGAATACCTCATATCTCATTTGCTGTGCTTTGATTTTGCATAGAATTCCTCATTCTTGAGCTTCATCTTCAAGAACATTTTAAGTCATTTTTGTTGTTCTTCCTACTCTATTCTTTTTATCTGTCTGAAACTGTCTAGTTTTTGCATTTCTGTCAGGTCTTTCCTAGCAAAAAAAAAATTGCCTTTTCTTCTCTTCTTTACCCTTATGACTGACCAAAAAACTTTAGGTTTTAAAAAGTGCACTTCCTGTGGGCGGAAGATTCCCCCATCTGATGCCTGTTGGGAGAGTGTACTGCTTGGGGCCTAAACATTTGGAAGCCCCTTGCGGTATTTGTAGGGCTTTCCATCCTTGGGCTCTGGAGGGACAGCAGGAGCAAAATGGCTTTAAAAGATTTGCTCCCTCCTCTTTCCACCTCGGGGATGCCGTCTATGCCAGGGACTCAACCCCTTCCTAAAAAGCCCAGGGAGTCCCAGGAGTCTAGGGGATTTCTCTCCCACGTGATCCTCCTCCAAATCACCTAACAAAAAGGCGAAGTCTTCTGAGCCTATTTGCTTAGCTATGAGTGTGGTTGCCACTGCCTCTCCTCCTCCCAATCATCCTCTGCTCCTGGGCTGAATGGTGTTCCCACTGCATCAACTCCTACAGTTTCAGTGCCAGGATCAACTCTGCCACCACATGTAAGGTGGTCTCGGTCTCATTTCCCTCAGAGATCCTCCAGACTTCCATCCATCACTTCTGGGTCTTCCCGAAGTCTGATCTCCAAGGACGGCGGCAAGGTCATGACACAATTTCACAGATCCAGATGGGGCTTGTGTCTGCTCTGTCCACATCTGGATCTGTGAGACTTTCCCCGTTCCAGCCAGTAACTCTTTCTGCGATCTGAACCTTGGTTTTGGAGTCAATTCAGTTGGGTCCAAGTGACAGTTCCAGGTGGTTTGGAACTCTTCCACTTTCAAGGTCGTGGAGAAGGTTATTTCCATTCCTAGGAGACCCTTGGGATGTACACTATGGAACCTTCCCCTCCTCATACTGGACTTGTGTCTGAGGTCTCTGAGCTGCTGCGTGAACAGCCAGTCCTGGAAAGCTTCCACACCTTTCCCATGGTGGATCCCCTGCCTTCTTACGACACCTCCCCAGAGCCCCTACCAGGAGGTCCTGCAGAAGAAATCATGTAAAAGGAGGCACATTGATTCCCCTTTGGAATCGCGCACTATGGGTACTGATTTAGAGGAAGGTGAAGGGTCTCCCAGATCACCACCCGACGAGGTCTCCTTCGGAGTCATTCTTTAAATTCTTCGCCAGAGGTACGGTTGCTCTGCCCAAAACCCTTCCCTGGAGGGAACCTGTACTGTCTGAGTTTTTCGGGTACAGCCCATTTACTTCCTGGGCACCCCCCCCCCCCCGGCTGACCCGCTCTTCCAGCTGGTGTTGTCTAGGGCTTGGAAAGCACCGGATACAGTGGAACCTATCCTCACATGCGCAGATAAGATGTTGAGTGCCCCTCTTCATAAATCTTTCTGAATTGTAAGAATCCATGTACATGGTTGTGGTGGCAGCCCCCAAGAAGGAGCTGACTCAAGAAAGTTTCTCTGTCCTCCACCCCCCCCCCCCCCCCGAATAGAGAATCCTGGGCAATAGACAGGTTTGGCAAGAGTTTTCTCCTCATCTCCTACTGTGTTTAAGGCATTGAACTATTTGCTTCATTTTACTAGGCTACAAAGGGACTTAGTAAATGAACTTTCTAGCTCGGTCCCAGGGTCCACGTCTGCCAGGGAACAGAAGTCCTTTTCCTCCAGGCTGGCCACCCTACACTCTTTAGCCAATGCATCCATGAGGCTAATCTCTCACGCTGCAGAGGGTACCTCAAAGGTGGGCAGTTTTGGCATTGCCATAGGGTGCCATGCCTGGAGGTGACTCTGTGATTTTGCAGAGCCTTTAAAACAGTCCAGGGGGCTCTGCCTTGGTCTACACTGTGCCTTTCCTCCTGTACCGTTGATCACCAAGTTCCTACTGAAAGCTCTCAGGTTGTGAAGCAAAGTAATCCTCATTGCCCCTTTTTGTCCTCTACAAACCTGGCTCACCTTCCTTTGGTCTCACCTGGTTTGCCACCAGTGACATCGGATCCCAGTCCAGGTCTGCTGTCTCATCTGTGGGACATCCACATCCAGACATTCAGGGACTGAAAATAACCGCATGATGTTCTTCATGTTTCACTTTTGCAGTCATTACATTTGGGTAATCTGCTGGCAGGTTGCCCTCAGTCGGCCTGAATTCCAAAGTCTTGGGTCTTGCATTGGTTGCTGTCTCCTCTTACATGACGTCAGGGGTATAAAACATGCAGCCGACGCCATTTTCTTTAGCCTTGCATGCCGCGCGGTGCCCGAAGCAGAAGCATTTCGCAAGTGCCGGTCGGCCGACTACTGAAATGTTTGAGTTTCAGAACCGAAGTCTTCACTAAAGCTAAGTACCCCATTGGGGAAACTTTTTTCTTGCTCCATACTGATGTCAGAAAAAGTTAATAATGGTATTACTTGTGGGAAGCAAGTACCTCCTAAGGATTTCCATTTATACTGTATTCCTTGCCTAGGCCCTGATCACAATGTGCCTGGCTGTCGGTTTTGTGCTAGATTTAACCAATGCACTATTAAGCATCGGTATATTTTTGCCTCTAAGTATTTTGGAAACAGATTTAACTACCCAGAAATGTCGTCGGATAGCAATCTGACTACCGGAGTACATAAAAAATGCAAAGAAAAGGACAGAGAAAGGCAGTAGAGATACAAAACAGACGACGAAGCTTCTCCTAAGCCAGTCGCCGGTACTCAATGAGGTGCTTTCGCAGCCCCTGATACCTGCTACCTTCGAGTGCCAGGCCTCTACCGACACCCATGCTAAGTCCGGCATGCCTCAAGATACTCAAGGTATTGGACCGACGGATGCATCTCTCTCAGATGGGTCCGGAGCCGCTGAGCAGGCACCGGCTTCTGAGGGTATATTCAGACCTCAACATTTGTATATCAAACCGACGACAGCTGCAAAACCAAAGACAAAAGCAACTTCTAAAACTAAAAAACCGACACATGAGCCACGTGCACAGGCCTCTATGCCTAAAAAACAGATGATCCAAATGGCTGAAGACCTTATTACTTTGATCAGGGGTACCCATCCCCCTCCAGATAAGAGGCCTAGGCAAGACACTGATTATGAATCTTCAGATCAGGTTTCTATTTATTCTGATGCAGAGGAGTCTATACCATCTGCTTCTCCTCCTGAGGATTATTCATTTGGGTAAACCTTGCATGCTTTGAGGGAGCATTTTCACTGGGAGAGTCAAGACTTCTCAGAATCTAAAAAGAGGCTCAGGGATTTCCTCCTTCTCCCTCAGCACAGGCCTTTAGCCATTCCCTGTTTTAGACATTGCGGATGATGTGTTTTTGGAGTCTAGCTTGACCCTTGACTCCTTACCTTCGGCACCCAGTAAGCCTGACAGATATTACAGGGTACCTGACTCACATACATTTTTATTTTGAAACCCTGCTGCTGATCCTGAAACTATTTCACAGGTTCCAAAGGGAGTTAAGGCTTCAACAGCAAAAAAAATCCTACCCCCTCTGACAGAGATTCAAGGGCACTGGACAGATGGGGAAAAAAGGTTTATACATCTGCAACCTTGGCAATCAGAGCCTTAAACTGTCAATTTCATATGCTTAAGTATCAACAAAATGTTATGGGGTTGCTGAAACAGAAAATTATGTTTTCTGAATGTGCAGAAAATAAAGAATTGCAGGAATTATTGCATGCAGCTGAACAGGTTGGAAAGCATACTTTGCAATGTGGTTTTGACTCCTTAGAGGCCTCGTGCAGGGCCGCAGTTATTGGATCTGTGATTAGGAGGCATGCCTGGCTAAAGGAACAAAATTTGCCTGATCATGTTAAAGCTAAATTGCTAGATGCACCTTTACAGCATGATACTCTGTTTGGTATTAAGGCAGAAGAGCTTTTAAAGAAAATGGAAGACAAAGCTAAGTCTATGCAAACTGTTAGACTCTTACAAGTGCAGCCACCAAGATTCAGTAGACACTGTCCTACAAAGAATTTGGCCCTTTCCTGTATCAGACAGAGCACAAAGGGGCAAATCCAGACGCCCTAAGGGTTCCAGATACCAGGCGCAAGATTCATACAGGTCAAAGCAGTGGAGCGCTTCTACCTCCAGATCTGGAGGAGATAAAGCGCAAACCTACAGAAAACAGTCCCAATGACTTCCGTCTGCCTGCACCAAGCAGCTATCTTTTGTCAGCACCCTTAGGGGGAAAATTAGCACTTTTTGCTCAAAATTGGCAGTTAATAACCCAGGACAAGTGGGTACTAAACATAGTATCACAGGGATACAGATTCCATTTCCACACTCTGCCAATGGCAAACGGTTGGCCAGATCAGCCATAAAATCAATGGGCAGAGGCACAGAAACAGGTTACGTCTCATGGATATGGGTGCCATTCAGCCAGTACCAGAACAGGAAAACGGACAAGGTTTTTACTCGACTGTTCTTGGTATCCAGAAAGGACGAGGCCTGATGGCCAGTACTGGATTTATCAATTTTGAACACATACCTGGACATTCCAAAATTCAAAATGCTGACTTTGCAGCAGCTTCTGCCCATGCTGGGCAAGAATGCTTGGCTGGTGACATTAGACCTAAAAGAGGCATACCTGCATGTCCCAATAAGACAATTGTGCAGAAGATACCTCAGATTCAAGGCTGGCTTAATGCATTACCAATTCTATGCACTGCCCTTTGGCTTATCTACTGCGCCCAGGATCTTCACAAAATGCCTGGCACCAGAAATTGCATTTTGCAGACAAAAAAGTATACAAATCTACCCTTACTTGGATGACTGTCTCATTCAAGCAGAGAGCAAGGACATTCTTCTTCGACACTTGGCATTTGTGAAAAGGCTTCTAACATGCCTAGAGTACAGAATAAATGAAAAGAAATCGCAACTGTTACCCTCTCAAAAGATAACATTCCTGGGTGCAAGCTTGAATACAACTGCCCAGATGGCTTACCTCACGCCAGACAAGCAAAGGCAACTGACTACTTACTTCAAACTGATTGCAACAAAAACCCAGTTATCTGCAAGACAAATTCTGCAGGTTTTGGGCTGCATGGCATCCTGCATCCTACTGATTCCATATAGACTGCATATGAGGAAACTTCAATGGTACCTAAAAAGTTTATGGAGTCAACATTGTCACAGTCTGGAAACAATGATTCCTCTCATACCCTGCCTACAACAGGAGTTTCTATGGTGGGCAAAGGCATGTCACCAAAACATGGGACTGGCCTTCACTCTACCCCCTGCCAGCCAAACCTTAACAGATGCATCAGATTATTCCTGGGGGGCCCACATGGCAGGAAAATGCATTCAGGGCATATGGACCCCAAAACAAATGCATCTACATATCAACCAGAAAGAGATGCTAACTGTTCAAAATGCCCAAACAGCCTTCAAGGACTTACTTAACCCAGGACAGCTACTGATAAAGATGGACAGCACCATGGTCATGTGGTATATAAACAAGAAAGGGGGCGCACACTCATACCCCCTTTGTAGATTAGCCATGGCAGTGTGGGACACAGCTTTGACCTACCAAATACATCTTCAAGCTCATTTCCTGCCAGGAAAGCAAAATACTCTGGCAGATGATTTAAGTAGAATCCTTATGGACCCTCACGAGTGGAAACTAAATCCACAAGTCTTCAGCATGATAACAGAGAAATGGGGGAGCCCAGACATAGATCCTTTTGCCTCTCCTCAAAATTATCAATTGAAAAGGTTCTGCACAAGGACTTATCACAGACAAGCATGGAAAGTGGACGCCCTATCCTTCACTTGGAAAAACCTTTCAGTTTATGCCTTTCCACCTATGCCTCTTCTTCCCAAGGTCCTCCTAAAAGTCAGACAAGAGAAACCAAAGATGATACTAATTGCCCTGGACTGGCCCCGCCAATGTTGGTACCCAGTCCTAAGGAACTTGTCTCAATACCCAGCTTGGACCTTACCTCAAAGACCTCGACTACTGTCCCAGCAAAACAATCAGATCCTGCACAATCAACTCGAGGCACTGAACCTGGTGGCATGGCTGATCATGTAGTTATACAAACAACTCCTCTCAGTAAAGCTGTGATGGATGTCATTTTGGAAACCAGAAGGCCTAGTACTAGAAAATCTTATGCTGATAAATGGAAGAGATTCTGTGCTTGGAATCAAGCACAAGGAACTGATACAGCAGAACCAAATATTCCTCAGATATTACAATACTTAACTGAGATGCTTGACAAAGTCATATCTTTCTCATCAATTAAAATCCATGCCTCTGCCATTTCGGCTCATTACAATACAGAGCCACCAATCTTTTCTCATCCTTTATTAAAGCAGTATCTTAGAGGAGCCAAACATTTAAGGCCTCCTAGAAGATCACCATTACCTGCTTGGGACCTCAATTCTGTATTGGAAAAGCTCACCTTACCTCCATTTGAACCAGCCGCTACCGCTGATATAAAGTTCTTATCATGGAAGACAGCTCTGCTACTAGCAATTACTTCAGCAAGAAGAGTTTCAGAGCTTCAGGCCCTCATGGCTGTAGAGTCTTTTATCATATTTTACCCAGACAGGGTGTCCCTGAGGACAAATCTTACATTTATGCCTAAGGTGGTTTCCAGTGTGGCTCTTAACCAAACAATTAATCTGCCAACCTTTTACCCAAATCCACAGAACAAGGGGGAGAGAATTCTGCATTCCTTGGACGTACGCAGACAGCTAAAGTTCTACTTGAGCAGGACTAAAGCTCTAAGAAAAACCGAGCTATTACTAGTGACATATGCTGCAGGATCAAAAGGAAAGGCTATTTCAAAGCAGACTATTTCAAAGTGGATAAGCCACTGCATCAGTTTCTGCTACTTACACCATGGTAAACCTGTGCCCAAGGGCATTAGGTCTCATTCCACCAGAACTGCAGCTACTTCAACAGCCTTTCTCAGAGAAGTACTAACCAAAGACATTCTAGAGGGTGCTACTTGGAGTTCTGTTCACACCTTCACAAAGCATTATCATTTGCCTCTCTAAGTCCAGGGCAGGCTTTGCCACTGCAATTCTGCAGGGCCTTATACCCGCACCTAATGCTGTTTAGCTCCAGCCCCTCAACCATAGCTTTGGGATTCTACCCAAATGTAATGACTGCAGCAGTGAAACACGAAGAACATAGTACAGTTGTGTACACTTACCATAAATGTAGATGTTCGTGTATTCACTGTTGAAGTCCAGGTTACCCGCCCGCCATCCCCCAGTCATTCTGGAGTTTATCTTTCCTTCTCTTTTTTCTACAACCTATGTGGTGTATTTGCTTGTAGATGAAGGTAAAGTTTATATTGATGCATATATATATATATATATATATATATATATATATATATATATGCTACCTTTTTGGGGGCACCTGACATCTGGGGCAAGAAAAACTAAAGAAAATGGCATCTGCTGCATGTTTTATACCCCTGACGTCATGGAAGAGGAGATGGCAACCGACGCAGGACCCAAGACTTTGGAATTCAGGTCGACTGAGGGCAACCTGCCAGCAGATTACCCAAATGTAATGACTGCAACAGTGAATACACTCGAACATCTGCATTTATGGTAAGTGTACACAACTGTACTGTTTCTCCACTTCTGATGATGGCAAGATTTCCCAGGCTGTCTTCCCCTTTTGGAGAAATTTTGATTTCCTCTTTATAAGTGTCCCACATGTAAAATTTATAAGAGCAAATGGTAGAGATTTTCCTTTTGGGCTGAACTAAAATAGATTGATCCCTTTACAGCCCCAGTGACAGTTGTGCTAGACTGTTTGGCTTCCCTTTTCATGGATGGTGCTGGTTACTCTGCTGTTGAAGTTCATCTGGCTGCTATATCCAGTTTTCACGTGGGGTTTAATTTCTTTTCACTTGCTGCTTATAAACTTTGCAAAGTTTTTCTCAGGGGAACCTTCCTGCTCTGACCACCAGTGAAAGATCCTACTCCCCCTTGGGATTTAACTACGATTTTACAAGCTTTGGTCCATCCCCTTTTCGAACCCTCTGCCACAGTGGATTTGAAATTTCTCTCCAGGAAGAATCTGTTTTTAGTAGCTGTTACTTTTAGTTGCATAGTTTAGTACTAGGCTATCTGCCCTGGGGCATATATAAGCCTAGCCATAGTGATGTGGCTTTCGCCACCCCATGTAATGGTACAAAAGTGTACAGACTAGATTTAGAATACTGTGCCTCTGTCTAGTAGTGACACAGTGAAGACCCCCTTACATAATAGAATTAGTTTACTGTGCCTCTGTCTAGTAGTGACACAGAGATGACCCTGGGTAAACTCACGATCTCCCATCCACTGCCAAGATTTCTCTTGAAGAGAGTCAGTGAGGGGCTCTGCCTAACATGAACTGGGATTCTGTTCCAGAGTATGGGAAGCCTCTAAGTTATGAATCTGTCCCTCCAGCATGTCCTTTTCATATTTGTGCTGAGGTTTAAATCTTTAGCTCTCGTGGTTCTGATGGATTTGGATTTTTTGAGGTGGAGCATGTCCATCAATTCCTGATTGGACATGGCCTTGTACGTCAGGCACAGATCACCTCTGAGTAGGTGGTATGCTACTGAATAGAGCTGGAGTTTCTTTAGTCTGGCAGCATATGACATATGTTGGAGAACCTTGATCCTCTTGGTGAGGTACTTTTGGGGTCTCCCTAGCTGTTGCAAGTGCCGGGAGAGGTACATAACAAATGGGGCATTGTACTCAATCATGGGCCTGATAACGGAGGAGTATAGGGGTACAATGACCTCCTTTGATCTGGATGTGAATCCCTTCATGATAAAAGGTGGGCAAGGTAGAAAGTCTTTCTAACCACTTTGGCAACATGGGTGTCAAATGAGAGGTCACTATCGACTTGGGTCCCCAGGTCTCTGATTACTTTTTCCGTACTCAGTGGGTTACTGTCTATGTGATAATTTGTGGGTACTTTGTTTTTCCCAAAGGGGATGACTATACATTTTTTGGCATTTAGTTTAAGCCATGACTCCGGCACCAGTTGTCCGTTTCAGTGAGGCCTTTCTGTAGGATGTATGTGTCAGCTGGTATATCGACTATGGCGCCTAGTTTGCAGTCATCTGTGAACTTTGTCAGCCACAATCCTCCCATGTTTGCTTTCACATTTGAGAAATAAATGCCGACCAAGAGGGGTCCCAGGACAGAGCCCTGTGGGGACACCACTTGTGACTGGCTTTGAGTCGGAAGAGTGTCTGAACTACAAGCCCTTTGGGCAAAATTTCAATATTTGATTTTCCACAAGGGCAGAGTGACCCTGTACTAATCCTTCCTTTTTACTTAAGGTGGCTAAGGAGAGTAATGTTCATCAGTCCATCAATTCTCTGATCTTTTTTCCTGATTATCAGTATAAGGAGAACTACACTTTGCATTTGCTTGATGCACATAGATGGCTTTGTTTTTGTATACATAGAGCGAAGCTGATCAGTTATTTGTCTCCTTTTCAAATGCAAAGAGAAGTAGAGCAGTTACTACATTTACAGTAATGAGATGGGTGAAAGACTGCATTACCTTCATCTGCTCTTTCAAAGGGTATTCCTTTACCAGGACAAGATAAGGTCCATTCTACAAGGTTGATGGCTACGTGTCAGGCTTTTATTGGTCTACAGTTTCAATTGAAGACATTTGTGCTGCTGCTACTTGGTCAAACCCCCACACTTTCGTTACACTTTACAAATTGGGCATCATATCCAGGAGTAGAAGTGCCTTTAGGTTCTGCTGTACTCTAGAATATCCTTCCTTGATGGCCACCCTGGATTATAGTAGCTGGGGACCTTATCCCACAGTTTAATGAAGTGGACAACATCAGATAAAGAAGTTATGATCTTTGCATAACGTTCCATCTTCATTTCCATTAACCTTCCCACCCTCCCGTCCTCTATCCAAGTCTTAGGGAAGTCTGGTAGATTTTATAAGGAATCTCTCTTCCTTTGGTTGAGCTCCTGATGTTCTCTTTAATTGTTGTATGCAGACTTATTTGATCTCTGTGCTATTTTAAGATAGTATAATGTTAGCTGTTAAACCTTTTTTGGCAAACTCAGTTTGAGGTATTCTGCAGGATCGGGGCATTATGGGTAGGAGGAGGAGCTCAAGTCGAGTCTTGAGCTGAAAGAAAACTGTCTGTTGGTTCCGAGGATCTGAACTGTAACCCACAGGTTAATGGAAATGAAGATGGAACGTTATGGTAAAACATAACTTTTTTGCTCTACTGCACTTAAATGTGTATAATTCCTGCTTATCTCAGATGTAGTTACTTATGCTGTACGTTTTCTTTGAGTGTTTCTCTACAGCCGCTTCTTAAAATGTGTTGTTTTTGTTCCATTATTTTTTCCAAGGGCATAAAATGTGCCCCCTTTACCTATGGGGCCCCAGATGTTCTTCATGTTTCACTGTTGCAGTCATCACATTTGGGTTATTTGCTTGCAGTAGCCCTCAGTTGGCCTGATTAACAGTCTTGGGTCCTACGTCGGTTGCTGTCTCCTCTTCTGTGACGTCAGGTCGTCAGGGGTATAAAACATGCAGCCGACATCATTACATCAGTCTTTCTTGCCGTGCAGTGCCCGAAGCAGAAGCTCGCAAGTGCCAGTCAGCAGACTCCTGAAATTTTCGTTTTCGAGTTTCAGAACCAAAGTCTTTAACTAAAAGCTAAGTACCCCATTAGGGAAACTTTTCCTTGCTCTAAACCGATGTCAGTAAAAGTAAATAATTGCATTTCTTGTGGAAAGCAAATACCTCATAAAGATTTTCATTCGTACTGCATTATTTGCCTAGGCCCTGACCACGACGTACCTCACTGTCGGTTTTGTGCCTTATTTAAGCCCCGAACTGTCCATCTGTATATTTTCGCTTCTAAATATTTTGGTGCTTTGTTTAATTATACCAATATGTTTTCGGTAGGCCATCCGACTACTGACATTCTGAAAAAAACACAAAGATAAAGACAGAGACAGGCCGCCGAGATGCCAGTTACTCAGTTGAGGTGCTTTCGCAGCCCCTGATACCCGCTACCTCAGATTCGCAGGCGTCTACTGAGACCCATTCGGACTCCGGTATGCTGCAAGATGCTTCAACTGTGGAATCTGCGGGTGTCTCTAACTTGGATGGGTCCGGAGCTGCTGTGCAGGCACCGGCTTCTGAAGGTGTATTCAGGCCTACTGACTTTCATATTAAACCAACGCCATTTTCTTCTTCAAGGCCTAAAACTCGAACCATGCCTAGAAAACTGACGCCCAGACCCGCATGGTCAGGCCTCTTTGCCTAAAAAACAAATGATAAGAATGGCTGAAGACCTTATTACTTTAATCAGGGGAAGCCAACCTTCCCCCTCTAAGAGACCTAGGACTAAGTTTGCTTATGGTACTTCTGACCAGGATTCTGAAATTTCTGATGTTATGTAGTCCTATCTCGCCTACATTCTTACCCATGGGTTCGGAGCCGAATATTGGCTCCGACTCGGCCTATTTACTAGCTCAAAAGTCTCTGATTGGCTGGGCTAAGTGTGTATCCCATAGTACACTGCTTTGCATCCCCAGATCTCGTTTGCCGCTTGTAGAGCTCGGACGTGGTCTCACTTGGCTGTGGCTAAGTACTCTTTTTTTTACTTATTTCTCTTGAGAAATTGCTTGCTTCATACTTCAAAAGCTATTTTAATAGCTATTTTTGCTGCGGTAGTTGTGTTTCCGTGTTTAGTAGTGTTTTTTGTGGTATCCCTAACAGTTCCCACGGGCTAGGCCCGTTTTAGAGGACCTAGTCCTCCCTTAGTGAGTAGTTCATCTGTTTCTTATTGTATATTGCTTTTTGAGAACTGTTTAAGTTAGATGTTCTCTCTCTGTGTTCTCGTTGTTATTGTTTGTTGGTTTAGAGCTTTGCTCTTCCCTGTGGTACTGTCTGCTGTTTAAGTAGTGGGCTTCCCGCCCTTTTTTTGGTAATTGTTAACTGTAGTTACGCTGTGTGCCTTAAACATCCGTTGGAAGTTGTTAACTCTTGGATATGTCTAAGGATCAGAAAGAACATAAGCCTTCTGGCTTTAAAAAGTGTTCAAAGTGCAGATATAACATGTCCATCACGGATGGACACTCTGTGTTTACTGTCTTGGAGCCATCCGCTTACAGGAGTCATGTAGTTTTTGCCACGCCTTCAGTCCTAGGGTGCTCCAAGAGAGGAAAAACAAATTGATTTTAAAGGGACTGCTTAAACCATCTTTCGAGGAGGCTATAGATTCGGCTCCCAGCTCCCAGTCGAAATCTAAGTCCTCCAAGTCCAAGAAAAGCTCTCCGGCTCCATCAGCATCTTCGGAGCCTCCGGAGAAAATTACTATATTGGACACTGCTTCCTCGGCTCCACCGTCCTGTGACCCGCAGCAGGTGTCTGTACTAAGCGAATCAGCGTCCACTCCAATCATTCTTGAACCTATTCGGAGCCAGTTGCAAGTGTGAGGCTTGTTTCACCAGATAAGAGGTCTCAGTCTCCATCCATCTCCTCCAAATCCTCCAGGCTCTCTGATTTGGATGTGGATAGGGTGGTGCAGAGGCTCCTGCAGTCGCCGGTGTTGTCTAAATTGTTTTCGGCTCTGACCCAGTTGGCTCCGGAGCCAATTTCTATGGTTGTTTAATCGATTCCTCCTCCGAGCACATCCTTGCTGTCGGAGCCGGTATGTCCCGCTCCGAGTGATGTTCCTGCGCCGGCTCCAATACCCCCTCTTGGTTTTTCGGTGCCGACCTCAACTCCGACCATGTCGGTTCCGTCCACAGGGTTTGAGACTCTGGTCTCCTCTGTCAGGCCCGAAGGGGATGCCTCGGGGCATCTTTCGGTTCCGAGTCTCCCCCTTGGAGCATCAACTGGGGGGAACCTGGTCCCGGTCATGGCCTTGGAAGCCAGTCAGTCCTCGGACTCGGGGACACGCCTTCGAGGCCATGCGGAGCACGCTGGTCAGGTCTTCAGCAACGTCACTCGGGTCGGTCATGCCATCCCCCACCACTCCGGCGAGAGCTTCTGACACCCATCTATCCTTGGACAGCAGAGCACCAGGCCCTAAGGATACCTCCATGAGCGGTCCCCCACTTTCTGAAGGTCCCTCAGAGCCTGTCCCTGAGGAACCTCCCAGAAAGAAATTGTGCAAGAGGAAGCACATAGACTCCCAGGACGAGTCTCTCACTTCCGATACTGACCTCAAGGAATCGGAAGGGTCCCCCAAGTTTTCCTCTGATGATGTTTCCTTCTCCGATATCCTGGAGATACTGAAACAGAGGAGACTGGCCTTCCAAAACCCCTTCCGAGGAGGAGTCAGTGTTCCTTAAGGCTTTTGGCACTCAACCTTCCACCTCCTGGGTGTCTCCACCCTTCGATGAACTTCTTGACCTTATTTGTCGAAGGGTGTGGGAAAACCCTGATTCTGTGGAGCCAGTACCTCGGCGCCCCAACAAATTTCTCTCCGCCCCTCACGGAAAAGAATTTCTGACAAAGGGAGTCCCGGTAGATGCCATTGTGTGGCGGCAGCCACCCAGAAGGAAGTTGCAGAGTCTTCCTCTTCGGTCCATCCTCCTAACAAGGAGTCCAGGACTATGGACCGGTACGGGAAGCGTACCTTGTCTTCAGCCACCTTCACCTTAAGGTCGCTGAACTACTTATCTCATTTCACTTGGCTCCAGAGAGATCTCCTTAAGGAGTTGGGAGATACTCTTGCAGGTAACATACCTGAAGTGGTGGCTCAGACAGTCAACGCACAGGTTTCTACCCTCAACTCCATCGCAAACTCGTCCATGCGACTCATTTCGTATGCGGCCGAGGGAGCGAGTAGGGCGGCCAGTTCAGGTATAGCCCTTAGAAGGCAAGCCTGACTGCTCCTGTGTCACTTTGCGGAGTCCTTCAAGTCTTCCTTCACTGATGCCCCTTTTGATAGTTCCTCCTTGTTTGGGACCAAAGTGAAAGACACCCTCACCAGGAGCGAGTAAAAGGGAAAGACCCTGTCTGCTGTAGGGGTCCGTTTTTCCCTCCCGTTTAGGCCTTATCCCAAGGCTCAGCGAGGGGGAAAGATGTGGTTCAAGAAATCACAAATGTTTTTTCCTGCCGCACAAGGTGAAACCCCCTCCCGAGGCAGGGGAGGGGGGAGTTATTCAGGGAGACGTCGCCTCAGAGGCAGAGGGGGCCCCCGCAATTCTGGGGACCGCGACTCCTTTTGTGGCTCCCCATACTCTCATTCCTGAGGGTGTGCCCGACTGTGCTTATCCGGAGCCAGTCGGGGGTTGAATTTCCTTGTATCCGGAAGCCTGGGAAAACATCACCCAGGACCGATGGGTATTAAGGATAATTTCCGGAGGTTACACCATTCCATTCTGTTCAGTACCCCTTCCCATCAGAAGAATCCCTGACATTCCACCCAGTCAAAGGGATCAAGCAGCCTCAGAGGTTTCTCAGCTGCTAGAAAAAGGAGTCATCCAACCAGTCCCCTCAGACCAGATCGGATCAGGGACTTACTCAAGGTTCTTTTTGGTGTCGAAAAGAACAGGGGACCTGAGACCCATACTAGATCTCAGTCAACTCAACCGTTACGTACACAAGTCCAAATTCCGTATGGTCACCCTACAATCTATTCTCCCATTGTTGGGAAAGGAAGTCTGGATGTGCTCCATCGACCTGAAGGATGCTTACTACCATATCAAAATGGACAGGGATCCAGGTGTCATCTACGCTTCTGGCTGGGAGCCAGACATTTCCAGTTTCGAGCCCTGCCCTTAGGTCTCACCACAGCCCCCAGGGTGTTCACCAAGTGTATGGCAGTGGTGATGGCTCATTTGAGACGTCAAGGATTCCAGGTGTTTCCGTACCGGGATGACTGGCTCCTCACCGCCCCCACCAGGCATCTACTAATTCAGACCAGGGACCATCAGTCTATGTCACCAATTAGGCATTACGATAAACTGGAAAAAATCTGACTTGTTTCCCTTAAAGCGTGTCACCTTTATAGGAGAAGAGCTGGACACCATTCAAATGCAAGCGTTCCTACCACAAGAAAGGATTACAGGGTTGCAACAACAAATTCTCATGCTAATGCCTCTGAGACATGCAAAGGGAAGAATGCTTCTTCAACTCCTAGGGACCATGGCAGCTACTATCATGTTGGTCCCGTTAGCGAGATTACACGTGAGAATTCTTCAATGGCTTCTCTTTGTCCAATGGTATCTCCAAAGACTTCCGCTATCCCATCCAATCCTAATGACAGACATGCAAGCAGGACCTCCGTTGGTGGCTGTGCACCAACAACTTGAACGTAGGAAAACCCTTTGTTCCACCCGTCCCTGTGGCCACAGTGACTATGGACGTCACCCAGTTAGGGTGGGGGTGGCATTGTCTCGGCAGGATGGTCCAAGGCACGTGGCAGGAGCACGAGATACATTTGCACATAAACGTCCTGGAGATGAGAGCAGTGCTTCTTGCGTTGCAAGCACTTCAAGAAGTCCTCCCTCTAGGGACCATTGTTATACACTCAGACAACATGTCTGTAGTGTGGTATCTCAACAAGCAAGGAGAGGAACCAGATATTATCCACTATGCAGGGAGGCCATGCGCGTGTGGCATTGGGCAATAGCTTCCCAACGGTTTCTAGTGGCAACGCACATCCCGGGGAAGACCAATGTGATAGCAGACAAGCTAAGCAGAGCGATTCTTATGCCCTACGAGTGGTCCCTGAATAGCCTGGTGGCAGAGCGAATCTTCAGCAGATGGGGTCAACCTTGCTGCAATCTTTTTGCCAGCCCCCTCAATGCGAAATGCAGCAACTACTTCTCGCTCATCCCCCCACCGGTGGAATCACCCAGGGACGCTCTAGCTCACAATTGGCCTTCCGGTCTGCTTTATGCTTTCCCTCAGTTTCCCCTTCTCTCAAGGGTGATTCAGAAAGCGCAATCCTTGGGAAGCAGGATGATTCTGATTGCCCCACACTGGCCTCGTCAAGTATGTTTCCCCTTCCTTCAACCCTACCTTGTGGATACTCCTTGGATTCTGGAACCCCTTCCAGACTTACTGACACATGTTGGGACAGTTCCACTCCTCTCTGCGGACACTCCGGCTGACAGCCTGGCTACTCCACTTCCATTCTTAGTCAGATGTCATAATTTTTCACCAGACGTAGTCCATATTTTGTCGTCCTCTCATAAACCGTCCACTAGGAAAATCTACTTTAGCAAATAGAAAAGATTCTCTATTTGGGCTCATTCCAGAGGCTTTGATCCCTACACGGCTCCAATTGATTTTGTTTTGGAATTTTTGTCCATAGTTCTATCAGGGGTCCACTTCAGCCACCATCAAAGTTCAGCTGGCAGCTATATCAAACTTCCACGTGGCGAATGAACCTAGCCTTATGGCTCACAGACTATGTAAAGCATTCCTTAAAGGTACCCTATTGCTTCGTCCTCCAGTATCACAACCTGTTATGCCCTGGGACCTCAATTTTGTTCTTCAAGCCCTCACTCTTCCTCCCTTTGAGCCTGCATCTACCTGCGAGTTAAAGTTTCTAACCTGGAAAACGGCCTTTTTAATAGCTATCACTTCAGCAAGGTGGGTTTCTGAAATCCAAGCCCTGTCCATCAAACCCCCATATTTGATCTTCCATAAAGATAGACTCCCTTAGACCAAACCCGTCTTTTCTTCCCAAAGTGGCTTCCCTGTCTAATATAAATCAGTCTATTGAGCTGCCAGTTTTCTTCCCCAATTTTTCCAACAAGGCAGAATTCAGATTTCACCAACTAGATGTACAATAGACAGTTACGCTTCTATCTCCATCGGACAAAAGAGATTCGGAAATCTGACCAACTCCTTGTCTCCTTTTCCGAAAACCGGCTTGGTTCTCCGGTATCCAAGGTCACACACTCTATAGATGGATAGCCAGCTGTATTTCCTTCATCTGTCACACAGCAGGTAAAACCTTGCCTTTTCCACCTAAAGCCCACTCCACAAGAGCGGTTTCCACATCCACAGCCTATCAAGCTAGATTGTCGATGGATGATATATGTGCTGTGGCCACTTGGGTTTCTCCTCACACTTTTGTCTCTCATTACAAATTGGACGTAGTTTCCAGGTGCAGATCTTCATTTGGCTCCACAGTTCTCAGGAGTATTTTCCTATGAGCCACCCTGGTTGTTAGATGCTAGGGACGCTGTCCCATGGGTAAGAATGTAGGCGAGATAGGACATCATAACATCAAGAAGTTATGTACTCACCATAACGTTCGATGTATGTAGTCCATCTCACCTCACATTCTTACTTACCCTGCCTGGAGGATTTGGAGGAAAAATGTTATCATGCAGAGTCCCTTTGATTAATTTGTTTGGATATTTGTTTTGGATATTTGTTTGTATAGATGTGTCTTATGTATGCAATAACTGAGTTGTTTGCAGCAAACTAGATCTGGGGATGCGAAGCAGTTTACTATGGGATACCCTCTTAGCCCAGCCAATCAGAGACTTTTGAGCTAGTAAATAGGCAGAGTCAGAGCCGATATTTGGCTCCGAACCCATGGGTAAGAATGTGAGGCGAGATGGACTACATACATTGAACGTTATGGTGAGTACATAACTTCTTGTTTACTCTGATGACCAGGATTTACCCTTATCTACCTATGAGGATTCTGATGCTGAGGACTCTATTCCCTATGCTCCACCCCCCGAGGATTTCTCTTTTGGTGAAACCTTGCATACTCTCAGGGAGCATTTTCGTTGGGAAGGTCAGGATTTCTCCGATTCTAAAAAGAGGCTTAAAGATTTCTTACTCCTGCCCCCTATAGGCATCTTGCGGGGCTGCTGTAACTGGGTCTGTAATTAGAAGGCATACTTGGCTTAAGGAGCAGTCCTTGCCAGATTATGTTAAAGCGAAATTACTGGATGCTCCCTTAAATCAGGACCGCCTGTTTGGCAACTAGGCAGAAGAAGTTCTTAAAAAGATGGAGGAAAAAGATTTTTTACAAGTACAACCTCCGAGATTTAATAGGCATTGGCCTTCTAAGAATTGGTCCTTTCCTGCCTCTTCCAGACCTTCTCAGTCCAAACCTAGATCCAGCAGAGCATCCAGGCTTCAGTCCCGGGGACGCACAGGACTAAGCAGTGGGGGGCCTCCACTTCCAAATCTGGGAGTAATAAAACTCCCCCCTATGGTAAACGGTCTCAATGACTTCCTTTTTAAAATTTCCAATCACTTCTCAACTGACTGCCCCTTTGGGGGGAAAGATTGCACTTCATGCAAAGAACTGGAGACTCATTACCCAGGACAAGTGGGTTTTAAATATGGTGTGGACAAGTGGGTTTTAAATATGGTGTCCCAAGGATACAGATTTCACTTCCACACATTATCAACTCCAAGCGGTTAGCCGGATCTACCTCCAAATCAGTGGGCAGAGGCCCAAAAGCAAGTACTCCCTCTGTTAAGCATAGGGGCTATTCAGTTGGTACCAAAAGAGGAGAAGGGACAAGGTTTCTACTCAAGACTTTTCCTGGTACCCAGAAAAGACAATTCATGGCGTCCTATCCTGGACCCGTTTACTCTAAACACCTTTTTGGTGATTCCAGAATTCAAGATGCTGACTTCTGGGGCAAAAAAAAACTGATGTAATGACGTCGGCTGCATGTTTTATACCCCTGACGATCTGACGTCACGGAAGAGGAGACAGCAACCGACATAGGACCCAAGACTTGGTTAAGCAGGCCGACTGAGGGCTACTGCAAGCAGATAACCCAAATGTGATGACTGTAACAGTGAATACACTCTAACATCTACATTTATGGAAAGTGTACACAACTGTACTTTATTGCTGGCCTTGTTGACAGATAAGTTTATTTATATTTCATTAGTTTGGGGTGGAACACTGACCCAAGTAGATAATTTTTAGGCTCCGCTCTCATGTAATAGCGTGGAGTATATTATATAGAAACAAAAGAACAATATGTCATGCTAAATGAAATGGGTAGAAAGAAAGTTCTTATGGAAAAGCTTACTTTGTGCTATAGAAAGTATTTGTAAAATGTACATATATGTAATTTAAGGAAAGGATGGAAGAAGCGAGTGGGAATGTATACAGGATGTACTTCAGGAGCCGTGAAAGAATAGGAATAATAGTAGGATGGTGGGGCGGGGGGGGGCTGGAATTTCTTGTCTTTAAAAGGAGGAGGAGTGCTTTCTGATTAACAGCTCCGTAATGTACTAAAGGGAGTCTTCAGTTAGAGTCATTAAGGTAACACACATAGGTGACTTCTTTTTGTGGATAGGTTTTTAGTTTCAAAGATTCCTGGTAGGTGGGGTGACCAATTTTTTTGGGGGGAGGGAGTCTTACATATGTGGAGGTTAGGTTCAAAAAGCTGTTGTCTGTGCAATATTGCTTACTCCTGGAGGGGGCAGCAGGTTTTGTTAGAATTAATAGCAGATGTTCTTCGTGTTTCACTGTTGCAGTCATCACCTGTGGGTTATCCCTGCTATGGTAGCCTTCCGACAGCCCGAATGCCAGAGTCAATGTCTTTTTGCGTCGGCTGCAGTCTGATGTCAAGTCGTCAGTGTTATAAAGCAAGGCAGCCGACGTCATTACATTAGTCTTTCTTACTGTGGAGCCCACAGCAAAAGCAGTTGGCACGAGTGCCGGTTGGCCACTACCAGAAGTTGAATTTCAGCTGAAAACATCTAAAGCTAAGTACCCCATTGTGGATCCTCTTTTCTTGCACTAACCGATGTCTGAAAAAGTTAACAATTGTCTCTTCTGTGGAAAGCAGATCCCACACAGAGACTTTCATTCTTACTGTGTCACTTGTTTAGGACTAGACCACGACGTCCCCATTGCCGGTTCGTTGCCCTCTTTAATGTGAGAACCATTTGCAGTAGAGCTTCTTTTGTAGACAGTGTTCTGTTTTTGCATTCCGATATGGCGTCAGTCATCCAACAATCCGTGGACATTCCGAAAAAACACAGAGGTAAAGATAGAGACAGATCACACAAGGCTAAGCCTTCTGACGTTGCTACTGCTAAGCGGGTCATCAGTTCTCTGGAATTCAGTGAGGCGCTTTCTCAGCCCCTGATGGCCCAATTCAGTATCTATGCAGGCCTCTACTGAGACCCTTTCAGAGTCCGGTATGCTGCAGAAATAGTCATCCAAGTCTTTGGCTGTCTCCGCCTCGGTCCCAAAGGCAGGGAGTTCTAAGCCAACCTTATATGGCAAACACTCACAATGACTTCCCCTTCCCCCTCTGCCCTCCCTTCACTCATCAAAAACTAGGAGGAAGGCTCTCCCTCTTCAAGGAAAATTGTCTTTCTGTAACAAAGGACCAATGGGTCTTAAAGATAATTTTTCAGGGATACAAATTTCTCTTTCAGCAAACTCCCAATTTCAAGAGGGTACCCAGACCTCCAAATCAGTGGGCAGAGGCATTTAAACAGGTCCAAACTCTCATATCCCAGGGGGGGCAGTAGAACCTGTCCCCTCAGATCAAACAGCCAAAGGCTTTTACTCCGGACTATTCCTTGTTCCCAGAAAAGTGGGCACTTGGCACCCCATCCTGGATCTATCCATTCTGAACACCTCCCTGGTGGTCCCTAGATACAAAATGCTAATTTTGTAGCAGCTGCTGCCTATGCTAACAAAAAATGCCTGGCTAGTGACCCTAGACTTAAAAGATGCGTTCCTCCACATCACCTTCAGGGAATCATGCAGAAATTCCTGAGCTTCAGAGCAGGTTCACAAAACTTTCAGTTCTCTGCACTGCCCTTTGGCTTATCTACTGCCCTCAAAGTATTCACCAAATGCTTGACCCCGGCCATAGCATTCTGCGGACAGAGACATATACAGATTTACCCTTACCTGGATGACTGCCTCATTCAGGCAGAATGCAAAGAAAAACTTCTCCAGGACCTTCTCTTTGTCAAATCACTCCTAACTCCTAGGGTTCACCATCAACGGGAAGAAGTCAAAACAAAACCCCACCAGGAAGATCATTTTATTGGGAGCTGCGCTAAACACAGCATCCCAAATGGTCTTCCTATCCCCAGAAAAGCAGAGCTGCCTGCCTCTCTACTTTACCAAGCTGGCTTCCAAAAGTCACCCCGTGGAAGTTCCTGCAAAGCCCTGGGATACATGGCATCTTGCATCCTTCTCATTCTTCTGGCCAGGCTTCACATGATTAAACTCCAGTGGTATCTAAAGAGCCTTTGCTGCCAGCATTCTGTCCCTAGAGACCTCTCTCCCTCTGATCCCATGTGTAATCCATGTTTCCCTGGTGGGCAGAGGTCTGTGCCAAGAACAATGGTCTTCCCTTCATCCTCTACCATACCAGCCAGATCATCACCACCGACGCCTCAGACATTGCTTGGGGTGCTCACCTAGCAAGGTCTTTGGGATGTCCAGCACCTTCACTTGCACATCAGTCAGAAAGAAATGATGGCAGTACTAAAGATTCTGACATCTTTCAAACCCCATCTCAGGCCAGGGATTCTCCTTATAAAAACAGACAACACCACAGTAATGTGGTACATCAACAAATGGGGGGGGGGGGCAGTCTTACCCCCTGTGCAGGTTAGCCATGAGCCTCTGGCTTACAGCCACCTCCATGGGTCAACACCTAATTGCCCAATACCTACCAGGGGTCAAGAACACCCTGGCAGACCACCTAAGCAGAAACTTACTGGACCCCCACGAATGGCAGCTCCACAGGGAAATCTTTCTGCAAATCACTCAGGAGTGGGTGACTCCGGAAGTGGGTCTCTCTGCCTCGCACCTCAACCATCAGCTGCAAAAGTTCTGTACCAGGGAGTATCACCTCCTAGCGTGGAAGGTGGATGCCTTGACCTTCCCCTGGAACTCCCTCTTTGTATATGCATTCCCTCCTCTGCCCCTTATTCGCAAGGTACTGATCAAAGTAATGGAGGAGAGACCAAAGGCCATCCTCATTGCTCCAGATTGGCACAGACAGCATTGGTACCCCTTACTGCGCAGCCTGACCTTACAGCCTCCCAAGCAGCTTCCCTTGATCTCAGACCTCTTAACCCAGGTGAGGGAGGAGATGCTGCACCCAGACTTAGCCTCTCAATCTTTCAGCATGGCTCATACCGTAAAAGCTAACAAGGAGTCCCTGTTAAGCAAACAGGTCCTAGACATTATCACAGAGGCCAGGAGGCACAGCACCAGAAAATCATATGCAGAGAAATGGAAAAGATTCTGCTCCTGGAGCCAGTCCAAATGGGCCAGTACCTCCCATCCTTCCATCCCTCTTATTTTGGATTACCTAGCTGAGTTGCTCAAAAAGTGGCCTCTCTTTCTCCTCTGTTAAAATCCATGTTCAGCCATTTCTGCTCATTACGATTCAGACCAACCCCTCTTCTCTCATCCTTCCATCCCTCTTTTCTTGGATTACCTAGCTGAGTTGCTCAAAATTGGCCTCTCTTTCTCCTCTATTAAAATCCATGTTCAGCCATTTCTGCTCATTACGATTCAGACCAACCCCTCTTCTCTCATCCTTTGATTAAACAGATGTTCATCGTGTTATACTGCTGCAGTCATCACACTTGGGGTTATCTGCCGTCAGGCGGCCGAAACCCAAAGTCCTGGTCCGGCGTCGGTTGTCGTCGCTTCTCCCCTGACGTCAGTGCGACAGGGGGTATAAAAGAGGCAGCCGACGCCACTTTCTCCAGTCTTTCTTGCTGCGCGGTGCCCAAAGCAGAAGCAGTTCGCAAGTGCCGGTTGGCCAGCTCCTGAGATTTTCAAATCGAATTTCAGCCCAAAGTCTTCTTTAAAGCTAAGTACCCCGTTGGGGAAACTTTTCTTGCCTCAGACCGATGTCAGACAAAGTTAATAATTGTATTTCTTGTGGGAAGCAAATACCTCATAAGGATTTTCATTCTTATTGTATTCCTTGCCTAGGCCCAAACCACGACGTCTCTGGTTGTTGGTTTTGTGCTAGGTTCAACAAACGTACAATCAAGCGTCGGGCAGATTTCGCCCGACATTATTTTGGTAGAAAATTTAACTATAGCATGTCGTCGGATCAGCCGCCATCAGCAATGATTAAAAAACGCAAGGATAAGGATAGGCAGCCAAGGCCAAGACCAGATACCGAGGCCTCAGCAAGG
Source organism: Protopterus annectens (assembly GCF_019279795.1). Taxonomy (NCBI): domain Eukaryota; kingdom Metazoa; phylum Chordata; order Ceratodontiformes; family Protopteridae; genus Protopterus; species Protopterus annectens. The sequence continues at coordinate 366,934,484 of NC_056743.1, forward strand.
CCTGCCGCCGGTTCTCCGGTTTTCAGTGAGGTGCCTACGCAGCCCCTGACTACCCGCTGATTTAGAAATTCCAACGGCCTCCCAGACCGACTCAGCTGGGCCTCAGGAGCCGGTTCCTTCTCTCCCCATGGACGCCAACCCTGACGGTGATCCGGAGATTTTGGACTAGCCTTCGGTTTCTGAAGGTGTCTTCAAACCGACTACTATCTCAATTAAGTCTTATGCTAAACTTAAAACCCCCTTAAAAGTTAGGAAACCGGGTCCACAGACCCCCCCCCCCCAGGCTCCTATGCCTAAAAAACAGATGCTTAAGATGGCTGGGGATTTAATTACCCTTATCAGGGGTTCCCAACCCCCTCCTGACAATAGGCCTAGACTGGAGGAAGATTATCCTTCCTCTGACCAAGCATCCATTTCCTCAGCTAACTCTGAGGACCAGGATTTACTCCTTTCCTCCTTATGAAGACTCAGATGCTGAAGAGTCCATTCCCTCTGTCTCCCCCCCTGAGGACTACTCTTTTGGGGAAAATTTACACACCATGAGGGAACACTTCCACTGGGAAGGCCAAGATTACTCTGACTCTAAGAAAAGACTCCGTGAGTTGTTTCTTCTTCCACAGCATAGACCCCTTGCAATTCCTCCAGTTTTAGATATTTTGGATGATGTTTACACCGAATCTAGTCTAAACCCAGATTCCTTACCTCCTGCACCAGCTAAACCAGACAGATACTACCGAGTTCCTGATACTCATAAGTTTCTATATAAAAGTCCTGTTGCAGACCCCAAAACCATTTCCCAGGGTCCCAGAGGGGTTAAGGCCTCTACTGCTAAGAATCCACGACCTTCTGAAAGAGATTCCAGAGCATTAGAAAGATGGGGGAAGAAAGTGTATACGTCTGCCACTTTGGCCATGAAGGCCTTAAACTGCCAATTCCACATGCTAAAATACCAGCAGTACTTGATTGCACAGTTAAAGCAGAAAATGATCCCTCAGACAGATCAACCTGATTTCAAAGAGATGCAGGATTTGCTGCATGCAGCAGAACAGGTGGGAAAGCATACCTTACAGTGTGGTTTTGATTCATTGGAAGCCTCATGTAGAGCAGCTGTCACAGGGTCTGTAATACGTAAACATGCTTGGCTAAAAGAGCAAGCCTTACCAGAACATGTCAAAGCAAAGTTATTGGATGCTCCATTGCAGAAAGATGTGTTATTTGGTGTCAAAGCAGAGGAAGTTTTAAAGAAAATGGAAGAAAAGGCAAAATCTATGCAGACAGTTAAAGATTTTCTTTACAGGTACAACCTCCTCGTTTCAGCAGAAACTGGCCGTCAAAAAACTGGTCCTTTCCTGCATCAGACAGACCCCAAAGGGGTAGGTACAGACGCCCAAGGGACAGAGGCCAGCCACAAGGTTCTTTCAGGCCTATACAATGGCATACAACAACTCAAAGAGGTGGAAACAAAAGATCTCAGCCCTTCAGGAAACAAACACAATGACTTCCCCCTTCGCCTGCCAAGCAAAATTTCCCTGGCAGCTCCTTTGGGAGGAAAACTGGCTCGATTTCCCCAAAATTGGCGCATCATAACAAAGGACAAATGGGTTCTGGATATTATTACTCGAGGCTACAGATTTCATTTTCACACTTTACCACGGATGAGAGGCATGCCAAATCTGCCTCCAAACCAATGGACAGAAGCACAAATGCAAATTTCAGCTCTCATGGATATGAAAGCAATTCAAAGAGTACCTACAAAGGAGCAAGGTCAAGGTTTTTACTCAAGACTATTTCTAGTACCAAGAAAGGACAAAGCCTGGAGACCCATTTTTAGACCTCCCAATTCTAAACACATACCTGGAGGTACCCAAATTCAAAATGCTCACACTACAGCAGCTTCTTCCCATGCTGGGCAAGGAGTCTTGGCTGGTAACGTTGGAGCTCAGGCATACCTGCATGTCCCTATCAGACAAGATTGCAGAAGATACCTCAGATTTTTGGCAGGTACAACACATTATCAATTCTCTGCATTGCCCTTTGGCTTATCTACTGCGCCCAGAGTATTTACGAAATACCTGGCATCAGTAATTGCATACTGCAGACAACGAGGAATACAAATTTATCTATATCTGGACTGCCTGATCCAAGCAGAAAGCAAGGACATCTTATTACAGCATCTGGCATTTGTAACACAGCTGCTCAGTTGCCTAGGGTACACAGTAAACAAAAAGAAGTCAAAGCTAATACCCTCGCAACAAATAATATTCCTGGGTGCCAGCTTAAATACAACGGCCCAGATGGCTTATCTCACGCCAGACAAACAAAAACAATTGACTCAGTACTTCAAAAAGATGGCAACTTTTACTCAGCTCACTGCAAGGAAAATCCTGCAGGCATTGGAGTTCATGGCATCCTGCATTCAACTAACCCCATATGCAAAGCTGCATATGAGGAAATTACAATGGTACCTGAAAAGTGTATGGACTCAACACAGGCACAGCCTCGAAACAAGTATACCTCTCATTCCCAGCCTTCAAAAAGAGTTCCTATGGTGGGCTCAAGCATGTCAAATAAACAAGGGTCTTCCTTTTGTCTTACCTCCAGCAAACCAAACTATGACAACAGATTCTTCAGACTACGCCTGGGGAGCACACATGGCAGGACAGTGCATACAGGGCAAATGGTCTGCAAAACAAATGCATCTACACATCAACCAAAAAGAGATGCTAGCTGTGCAAAATGCACTGACGGCCTTCAAGGACCTCTTGCATCCAGGACAACTACTAATAAGGACAGACACCACCACAGTTATGTGGTACATAAACAAACAGGGAGGAACACACCCCTACCCTTTATGCAGACAGGCAATGACCTTGTGGAACACAGCATTGACTTACCAAGTGCAACTGCAAGCACAATTCCTGCCAGGAAAGGAAAACATATTGGCAGACGAATTAAGCAGAAATATGGCAGATCCTCATGAGTGGAGACTACACCCACAAGTATTTTCAATGATAACTCAAAGCTGGGGACGCCCAGACATAGATCTATTTGCCTCCCCCAACAACTGCCAACTACAGAAATTTTGCACAAGAACGTATCATTCTCTAGCCTGGAAAGTGGACGCCCTATCATTCAGTTGGACAGCATTGACCGTCTATGCCTTCCTACCACTACCTCTATTGACCAAGGTATTACTGAAAGTCAGATCAGAGAGACCACAAATGATCCTCATTGCTCCAGACTGGCCACGTCAGCACTGGTACCCATTACTAAGGAACTTGACTCACAGCCCTCCATGGTTCTTACCTCAGTTCCCACTTCTGTTGACTCAGCAAAACTCTCAGATCCTTCACAGTCAGCTCAGGACTTTAAATTTAGCTGCATGGAGAATACCTTGAATTATCAATCAGCACTTCCCTCAAAGGACATCCTGAATGTCATTTTGGAGGCCAGGAGGCCCAGCACCAGAAAAACTTACTCAGACAAATGGAAAAGATTTTGTGCATGGAACCAGGCTAAAGGCCAAAATCCTCTGATACCAAACATTCCTCAAATACTGCAATACTTAACTGAGATGCTACACAAAGGCCTTTCTTTCTCATCCATTAAGATCCATGCTTCAGCCATTTCAGCTCAATATAATACGGATCCTCCCATATTCTCACACCCTTTACTAAGGCAGTTTCTCAGAGGGGCTAAAAATATAAGACCCCCCAGGAAACCCCCAATGCCAGCTTGGGACCTCAACGTCGTTTTAGAAAAATTAACACTGCCTCCTTTCGAACCAGCCTTCTCAGCAGAACTACAATACTTGTCATGGAAAGCAGCTCTGTTGCTGGCTATCACCTCAGCACGCAGGGTCTCAGAACTACAGGCACTTATGGCAGCGGAACCTTTCATCATTTTCCATCGGGACAGAGTCTTTTTACGAACTAACCTTACCTTTATGCCAAAGGTAGTATCCATTGTGGCTTTGAATCAGACCATTCATTTACCCACCTTTTATCCAAACCCCCAGAATAAAGGAGAAAGACTCCTTCACTCTTTGGACATTCACAGACAGCTATGTTACTATTTAGATAAGACAAAGACCTTCAGAAAAACTGACCAACTCTGCTGCAGGTTCACAAGGAAAGGCTATTTCAAAACAGACCATCTCCAAATGGATTGCACATTGTATCCGCTTTTGCTACTCACACCATGGGAAAGCAGTGCCTGTTAATATTAGGTCCCATTCTACCAGGGCTACAGCAACCTCAGCAGCCTTTCTCAGGGGGGTTCCAACCAAGGACATTCTGGAGGCAGCTACTTGGAGTTCAGTGCACACCTTTACCAAGCAATACCACCTTCCATTATACTCAAAAACCAGAGCTGGTTTTGCCACTGCAGTTCTGCAGGGCATCCTAGCTTCACCTAACCCAGTTTAGTACCAGCCACCCATCCATAGCTTTGGGATTCAACCCAAGTGTGATGACTGCAGCAGTATAACACGAACATAGTACAGTTTTGTACCTACCATAAATGTAGATGTTCAAGTGTATATACTGCTGCAGTCCAGGTTACCCTCCCACCATCCCCTCTGCATACCAGGGTGTTAGTTATAACTCCATGTACATCAATCAATTGGATGCTTGTCTATATGGTGTATTTGCTAACAGCTAGTACTTTTGTTTATCTACTAAGGTACTTCTACATAGTTATTTGTATTGCCTTCCTAGTTGGGGGCACCTGACATCTGGGGCAAGAAAAACTGAAGAAAATGGCGTTGGCTGCCTCTTTTATACCCCTGTCGCACTGACGTCAGGGAAAAGCGACGACAACAGACGCCGGACCAGGACTTTGGGATACGGCCGACTGCGGGACCGCCTGACGGCAGATAATCCCAAGTGTGATGACTGCAGCAGTATATACACTCGAACATCTACATTTATGGTAGGTACAAAACTGTACTTTCCTCAGAGGGGCTTCTAATATCAGACCTCCCAGAAGGCCTACCATGCCACCCTGGGACCTGAATTATGTTTTAGAAAAACTAACCTTACCTCCTTTCAAACCTGCTGCTTCTACAGAATTGAAATACCTCTCCTGGAAGACTGCCTTCCTACTAGCTATCAACTCAGCTAGAAGGGTATCAGAACTTCAGGCTCTTTTGGCTGTTGAGCCCTTCATCATTTTCCATGCAGACAGAGTTTCCCTGAGGACTAACCCCTCTTTTATGCCCAAGGTGGTATCTGATGTGACCCACAACCAAGCCATACACATACCCACCTTCTTTTCCAACCCTCAAAACGGGGGAAAGAATTCTGCATTTGCTAGACGTGCACAGACAACTCCGGTACTATCTAGACAATACTAAACCATTCAGAAAAACAGACCAAGTACTTGTCAGCTTTGCCCCTGGGGCAGAGGGGAAGCCCATTTCCAAATGAATATCACACTGTCTAATTCTGCTCCTGACTACATGGGAACTCCTCCCCCCCCCCCCAAGTCTATCCATACCCATTCTACTAGGGAAGTCTTCACTTCCACAGCCTTCCTCAGAGCAGTCCCCACCAGGGACATCTTGGGAAGCTGCCACTTTGACCTCTGTCCAGACCTTTAGAAAGCATTACCACCTACCTCTTTTTTCTGATTTTAGGGCAGGGTTTGTCTCTGCAGTTCTGCACGGCTTGCTGGCACATGCCTAGGGCTCTAACCTATCCTTCCACCCCTCTCCTCAGCTTTGAGAATCCTCCCACAGGTGATGACTGCAACAGTGAAACACGAAGAACATAGTACAGCTGTGTACACTTACCATAAATGTAGATGTTGGAGTGTATTCATTGTTGCAGTCCTGGTTTCTCTCCCTCCATTCCCCATATAGCATCTTCCCCTAGGTGGACATAAGCTCCCCACAGTGGCTTTTAGCCACCAGGACCACCTTTCCTTATTTCCTTGTGCTTCTGATGGGTTAGGGCAAGAAAAACTGATGTAATTGACGTCTGCTGCCTTGCTTTTTAGCACTGACAACCTGATGTCAGACTACAGGCGACTGCAGCTGATGCAAAAAAAATTGACTCTGGTATTCGGGCCGGTCCACAGGTGATGACTGCAACAGTGAATACACTCTAACATCTATATTTATGGTGAGTATACACAACTGTACTTTATTGGGATTCCTTTTTCAAATTGCCATCAGAATGCCTTCTCTGCAGCTGATCTACTTTCGGGAGAGAGGAAGTGGGATGTTTTCTTTGACCAGAAAACTAGAGAGTTCATTTTGGATTTTATGTGAATATGGTGTTAGCAGCTTGAGGCCTTGGTAGAGTCACATTCCAAGGTATTTGAAGTGTGGAGTTGGATTGATTAGTTGGAGGCTGGTATATTGAATTGTCAAGTCTTTGGGCAAATTGGTAAGTTTTTGCCAAATTGGTGCTGTTTTTTCATCCTTTAGTGTGTGTTTATTGGTCAGCCAGGTGGGAAGAAGTACTTATCTTTTGCTGGTGGATGGGAAGATAGCCCTGTAAATAACTACGTTCTCAGTACAGAGGGTAATACTGAATGGGGGGAGATCCTTTGATTAGTAATGAGCAGGGAGGGGAGCTGTGCAGATAATATTGACCCCTTTGTCACCCTGTTGTGTAGGGGTGAGGAGGGTGAGATGGAGGAGTCCACTTTTTCTAAATTAATAGGATAATCCCTGAGCTGGTAGGACATCTTAGCTTTTGCACAGACAAGGGTGTTCAGTAGTTCATGGTCGACTAGATAATGACAGGCTTTGCACAGATCAGATGATATCTGTGAGGGTTTATAAGGCTGTTAGTGTGCTCTAACCAGACCAGAGTCCATGTTGATGAAGGCACAGAGAATGCAGTGTTCCTTTAATGTGTTTTGAGATAGTTTACCTGGAATGGGCACTGCCATCTCTAAACTCTCTGGAGGTAACCATAAACTCCAAGAAGACCTGTCTCCTGTCATCTCAGAAGATTGTTTTCATTAGTGCAAAGCTGGACTCTCCAATGTTTTCAGTTCTTGTCTACAGAGAAGTGCAGATATTGTGGTTTTGACGGGTTGGATGAGGGAGCAATGGAGCATCTGTCAGACTTGGTGACTGCCAGAATCTTTGCTTTTTTTTTCCCCCACATGAGAATGCAGGTACAGTGGAGTCTGAGGTATCACTAATACCAGAGTCTCCATGCAGTCTCAGATGTTGTTAGTGTCAGATGATGTCCTCCTATTTCTCTGTTGCAGTATTCTTAACATGAGGGAGTTGCCTGCCAAAAAGACTCGACGTCCGCCAGTGTACAAAAAACTTTTACTATTGGGAGTGTGTGGTATGTAGCATATTGACTGCTGTTGAATTTCTGCAGTAAAAGTGATGTAACACACACCACCCTCTGAAGTTGTTTGCTGCCAGTCCATATACTTCACCCCGTATGTACGGTCTGCTTGCCGAAGTGGTTGTCCCACATTTCAGATAAGTGCCCCTTTGGGGAGTCCTCTTTACCTTTTTTGTTGTGGTTAGGTTTAATGCCATCCAGGAAAGAATGTTGTTGTAGACATCAGATTCCACATAGATAACCACCATCAGTCTCTTTTTTTGTCTCTGGCCTACCGACGAGCACAGATTTTGTCATCTGCCAGGCCTTTTTGTCTAAAACTTTGGGAAGTAGGTTAGCTTCCCTTTCCATTGGTTTAGAGAGTCAGCGCATGAAACTCCTTGTGAAGAGTGCTATGGAGGGTCCCGCAAGGCATGAGGCCAAGGTGCTCATGAAGTGGAGGGCCAGTAAGCCTACGCCTGAAACATCTGCTGCATCTCCAGTGGCAGGCATCTCTCCCAAGGCAGTTGCTAACCTGGAGAAATCCTCAGCCCCTATGCCCAGTCCACAAGCCGTAACAGAGGCCGCCTTGGATTAGGATGATAGCATGTCCTTGGAGGTACTGCAGGCATCCATTGTGGATGTCCAGGGGGAGCCGAGACTCATGATCACAGACGGCCGTAGGGGAATTTCCCCAAACTTTAGTTAGGGAGGACGTGGATTCAGACAAAGAAGCCAGGGTGCATCCAGTCAACCATTCCTACATAGAGTGGAACTACATGCTGAAAAGAAACAAAAAAACAAAGCATTTATCACCACCCGCTGGTCCACTTCAGGATTGGAAAAATTTTACACAGGGTATTTTTAATGGCATCATGTCTCTTCGGTCTCCCTCTGGGGTTTTAGTCCTGGCCACACCCTGGGTTAACTCTCCACAGAAAAAGGTCAGGGAAGAGGCTTTTTCCTAGTAGGAAGAGTTTTCAGAGGATGAGTCCTTAATTTACTCATCTCGTATCCCCTCCCTAGTGGATTACGCTTTCTTGGAGGACTTCAATGGCACTGACTCTCCAGTGGAGGAATTTACCTTCAGTGAGACCTTGGGTAAGATCAGGGAGTATTTCAAATGGGGAAACTATCAGATGTCTGGTGAGGTCCAAAAAAAGTTCTACAAAGTACTTCAGGTAGACATTCCTAGTCCCTCAGCTGCTGTTCCAGCCTACTTGCCTTCATAGATGCTTTTGCATCTTCCAGTAAAGCCCCAGACTCCCAGTCCCATGAACCTAAGAATCCAGATAGATTCTTCAGGGTGCCTGAGGACTATATGTTCTTGTTCAAAGCCCCTTCTGCTGACCATTGTGTCATCACTGTGGCTTCTAAGGCCTCTAGGTTGGTTCCCTCCACCAGCCTGCTTTCCTCTGACAAAGGCTACAGACAAATGGATCATCAGTCCTTGACTTTCGCTCTCCTGTTGAAATTTAAAATTTCTAAGATAAGTGCCCCATTGGGGAAACCTTTTTTTGTCTTTTTTACTACCTTATTCCTTACTGAGGTTGTTGTCATCCAAGAAGGGGACGTGTGACTGAGGAAGACAGATTCCACATAGGGATAGTCATACTCCGTTCCTTTTTTGCCTAGGCCCTCAGTATGACTACAAAAACTTCTCCATCTGTGAGCCTTTCATACCAAATACCCTCCATGGTTGGTAGCCCTCCCTCGCAAGCTACCTTGAAAACCAGCGTCTTAAGCTTTAGGCGAAAAGCGTGATGGATCCCTCCTCAGACCTGATGGCTGAGCCTGCTTAAACATGGGTCTGTATTAGAACATTGAATATTTAGCAGTTCGAATCATTAAAGGTAAACTTTTAGTGATCGAACTGTTAAAACATCGAATGTTCGGGAAAAAAAAACAAAACTAAACGGCGTAGGCAGGAGGGGGGGCAAGCCGCCCTGCACCCCCCACACCCGCCGCTACTAAATATACCAACTCCAAGACCGCCCCCCACACCCGCCGCTACTAAATATACCAACTCCAAGACCGCACTACATTTAAGTAAACAGAAATCTCCCCTTACAGAGATTTCCGTTTACTTGTTCGATGTTCTGCAGTTTCGCTATTCTCGTGTCGACAATGTCAGATTCAACATTGTCGGCTTTCGAGAATGTAATATAGACCCCTTAAATGTAAGACCAAGAAAGCCTCTCAAATCAGAGATCTCTCTTGAAGCACTTGAGAGCTTGGAGACACATGCTGACCAGGATCCGGACCCACACGCTGAACCTGTAATTGCAGGCCGCCTTGGCTCCGGATGTTTACAATTCCAGAGAGACCTCTCAGATGTCTGTATGCTATTTCTAGGGAGAACCCAGCCTGATTTTGTCTGAGGGGCCTAGGGGAGTTACCCTGATTATCGTTAATGTGGATGTTGACTCTGATATTAGTCTTAAGTCTGGCCCTCCTTTGCACCACATGGATACCCATGGAAAGAATAAACAAAGAAACAAGCATGTTTCCCCCATCCAGACCCACAGAAGGAGTGACTGCATTTCTTTCAAGGCCTTTTTAAAGCCTTTATGGCACTTAGGACTCCATCAGGTCGCCCTGCATCCCTACCAGCCTGGCCTGCTTCCTCACTGAAAAGACCTAGGCCTCAACCCACTTCAATGGATGATTCCTCTTCTGAAGAGGATGAGGACAGTTGGGATTACTCTTTACAAATCCCCTCTCCTTTCGACTGTGCCTCCGCAGATGAGGATTCTAATGGAACAGAATCCCCCCTGGAGGAGATTTCTTTTGGGGACACTATATCTAGAATGCGTGATCACGTCAGATGGGACAAGTACAGTTATGTCAGAGGTCCAGAAATGTTACTGTGAACCTCCTCCAAGTGCAGTCCCCTAGCCCCTCAACTGTTTCTCCTGCTATACCAGCTTTTTTGGATGCTTTTGCATCCTCATCCACTTATCCAGACTCTCCATCTCCAGCCCTTAAAAAGCCGGACAGGTACTACAAGGTACCCAAGGACTGCCATTTTCTTTTCAAGGCCCTAGTTGCAGATCCTTCCATTATATCTTTTGCCTCTGACAAGGCCTCCAGGTTGCTTCCTCCTCCTCCTTCCCTCCTGCCTTCAAATAGGGACAACAGACAGCTGGAGAGGCTGGAAAGAAGATCTATACCTCAGCCACCCTAGCCTTCAGAGCATTAAACTGTCAGACACACATGACTGAGTACAATTTGTTTCCATTAACAAATATTCTGGTACTTTCTCCATGCAAAATAGTTCACCTAACTTGCAAAGGGCTACTAGCAATTTGTTTAAATGTTAACTTACTAAGAGCTTATTTACTAAAATGTCTTTTCTGTAGATACTCGGCTTAACCATATGTTTTAAATGTTAACTGACTAAGTGCTTATTACATAATGTATTATTCTTTTGCAAATGTTTAATTGTTCTGTACAAATCTTTGTTACTCTTTTGTAACATGTAACTTGCAATAATTTGGAGCGTTTCTCCCTGGGCCTCCGCTGAAAACAAGCTCTTTATGGCTCAGTGGACTTCCCCGGTCATCAAACTTAAAATAAAATAAAAATAAATAATTTGGAACTCCTCTCTCAAATTTCCAAACTTATTTCAGACATGGTGGATTCTGAAAACAAGACCCTGGCATCCTCCCTGCTTGCTACATCTTCCTGGGTAGCTAGATCCTCTATCAAGTGCAGCTGTAATGGTGTCGAAGTCGCTTCTAGAGCTGCTGCTGCTTCCTCTGCTGTCAGAAGATTTGCCTGGCTGAGACTTCAGCCCTTACCTGAGGTCATCAAGGTTAAATTAATGGACGCCCCACTGGACAATACTGCCCTTTCTGGCAAACCCTGTGCAGACCTTTTCAAATCCTTATAAGAGAAAGGGAAAGAACTTATGGACCTTAAATGGATTTTGGTATCCTCTGCACCTAAATTTCGCAGGAACTACCCTGCAAAACAAGTTTATATTTGCAGAAAACCCAGAGCACCACAGACTAGACCCCAGAAAAGAACTAAGAAAACTCAACAGTTTTCTCCTCCTGCCACTTCTTCCCAAATGGATGAACATCCCTTTCATGATCGGATGGGCTACTCAGTGTGACTTCTCCAGCAACCTGCCCAGTCCCCCCCTCCCATCCCAGCACCTTTCCCTTCCCTCCTGGGAAACTCATCACAAAGGGCTCTTGGGTGTTAAGCATCATCAGGAGGGGGGGGGTATTTCATGGTCTGGAAGTGGTGCCTCCCTTCAGAGGTATTCCCATACCACCAATAGATCAGGACCCCCTTTTTCCACCAGTCCTGAAAGCCCTTCTAGAACAGAACACTATTGGACCCCCCCCAGGGCAAGAAGAAAGAGGGTTTCACTCTTGCCTTTTCCTAGTTCCCAGGACGGAAGGCCCATAGAGACCTATTCTAGACCTCAACAACTATCTGATAGTCCCCTTATTGAAAATGCTTACTTTGCAAACAGTATTGCCTCTCATCCTTCGTCAGGCATTCCTAGCTTCCATAGATATCAGGGATGCCTACCTTCATATTCCCATCCATCACAGATGCAGGACATTCTTACGATTCTCTGTGGGATCCTCACACTATCAGTTCTCGGCTTTGCCTTTTGGACTCTACACTGCTCTGAGAGTCTTCACAAAATGTCTAGCTCCACTGATAGACTTTACAGACTTCAAGGGATCTTGATTTTACATGTACCTAGACGACCTCTTGACACAAGCCATTTCTCAAACAGAATTGGACAAAAATCTCCAAAAGGCAATTGCCATTCTAGAAGATCTGAGATTTACCATAAACTTCAAAAATTTGTCCCTGATCCCATCCCAGGATCAAGCCTTTTTGGGCTGCAGATTTCAAACCCAGAGCATGATGGCATCACTTCCACCCTGCAAGACTCAGGAGATTTCACAGCTCCTTGTGGAGACATTCCCCTTGCAACAGACCTCTGTCAGGCAATTCCTTAGACTCTTGGGCCTCATGGCTTCTACCATCCTCCTGCTTTCTCTAGCAAGACTCCTCCTTTTAGCTGCTCCCGTTAAGGGATCGTCACAAAGGATCATCTGTTTCCATTTCTTCTTGTCTCCTGCATCTTGCTATGTCACACCAGCCACCTGCATCTCCTCTCACCACATCCATAAACCTTATCTTAGGCCTTCCTCTTTTTGTTACCTGGCAGCTTCATCCTTAGTACCTTTTTCCCAATATACCCTGCATCCCTCCTCAGCACATGTCCAAACCAAGGTAATCTTGCCTCTCTGGCTTTGTCTCCAAACCTTCCAACCTGGGCTGACCCTCTTAATATACTTATTCCTAATCCTGTCCACCCTTGTCACACCCAGTGCAAATCGTAACATCTTTAACTCTGCCACGTCCAGCTCTGACTCCTGCCTTTTTGTCAGTGTCACTGCCTCCAACCCGTATAACATAGCTGGTCTCACTACCCTCTTGTAGACCTTCCCTTTCACTCTTATTGGTACTCTGTCACAAATCACTTCTGACACTCTTCTCCACCTACTCTATCCTGCCTGTACTCTCTTCTTCACCTCTCTTCCACACTCACCATTACTCTAAACTGTTGATCCTAAGTATTTAAACTCATCCACCTTCGCCACCTCTATTCCCTGCATTCTCACCATTCCTCTGTCCTCCCTCTCATTCACACACACATATATTCTTAGTCCTGCTGACCTTCATTCCACTTCTCTCTAGAGCATATCTCCACCTCTCCAGGGTCTCCTCCACCTGTTCCCTACTCTCACTACAGATCACAATGTCATCTGCAAAACTCCAATGGTTCCTCAAGTCATTATAGTCGGAACATGCCCACCCTCTAGAATTCCAAATCCCCCCTGCTATCCTGTCCAAATAAGGCACTCCAGTGGTGGATAACACGACTCTCTCTAAATCCAGGTCTCCCCATTCACCCACTGCCACCAACTCAAGTCCTTTTCACAGATGCATCAGATATGGGTTGGGGAGCATCCCTGGATCACCACACAATTCAAGGATAGTGGTCAGCCTCCCAAATGAGGGACCACATAAACACCAGGGAAATGAAGGCATTAATTCTTGCCCTTTAGACATTCCAATCCATCATCACGGCAGGGAAATTACGAGTTTACATAGACAACAGAATATGTGGTACATAAACAGGAGGGCATCCTACCTCCTTTGCAGACTAGCCATGCAGGCCTAGGATCTAGCATGCCTCCTGGATGTATCCCTTCACGCAGTCTACTCCAATCAGATTACCGTGGCAGACATTGTAAGCAGATCCAGAACACAAACTCATGAATGGATGCTTCACAAGAATGTGTTCCTGTACACTGTCCACCAGTGGGGTATTCCAGAGATAGGCTTGTTTATGTCCCCCTTAAACAAGCAACTCTTGCAGTTTTGTGCAAGAAAACCCCATCGTCTGGTATGGGGAGTGGACGTTTTATTCTCATGGAAGGGGCAATTCCTATATGCATTCCCTCCTCCCGCTAATTTCAAAAGTGTTGAAAATGCATTGAAAATCTGACAAGTAAAGTCAGAAGTCTTGCTGGTGACTCCTAGCAAAGGACAGTCACCACAAGCTGCCCCAAAGAGTGGACCTACTAACAGAACAAGGGCTCACTCCTCCACCCACACTTGGAAACCCTTCAACTTACCCTGAGGGTGATAGAGCCCTGACTCTGTTCAGACACCTTCAATGTGAGGACGTGCTTCAGGTCCTGCAGGGGGCCAGGAAACCTACTACTAGAAAATCTTACCTCTCCAAATGGAAGAGGTTCTCCATCTGGTGTCTTAACAGAAACCAGGACCTGCTGACGGTGGACCCACCTATGGTTTTGTCCCATCTGTGTGAATTGCTTAATGCAGGATTAGCTTACTCCTCCATAAAAGCCCATTTATCAACTATCTTTGCCTGTTTGCCACTTTCTCCGCCGTTAGCTTCTAGATTTGAAGCTAAACAATTTCTCAAGGGCGTCCGCCCTATCAGACCACCCAGGAGACCTGTATCTCCACCCTTGGACCTCAACTTTGTGCTGGAGAAACTGACTCGGGCACCATTTGAGCCAGATTCCTCTAGTCAGCTTAAATACTGTACTTGGAAAACTGTCCTCCGGGTGGCCATTACCTCTGCCAGGCAGGTATCAGAGTTGCAGGCCCTTATGGCATGTCCTTTCCTGTCTTTCCACAAGGACAGGCTTTCCCTCGGGGCCATCACTTTCTTCATGCACAAAGTTATCAATGGATTATCCTTAAAGCAGGCAGTTCACCTCCCCACCTTCTTTCATTCTCCCCTGAACAGCAGTGAGAGGATCCTCCATTACGCTTGATGTACACAGGCAGCTCAGGTTCTACCTACACAAGAATAAACCCTTTAGGAAATCAGACCAATTGTTTGTGTCTTTTCACCCCAGGGCTATTGGATTGCTTGTGTCTAAACAGACCATCTCCAATTGGATGTCTAAATCCATTACCTTTTGTTATGTTTACTGTGGTAGAGTCCTTCCAGTCTTTCAAAGCCAACTTTCAGAGGGCAGTGTGTTCCTCTAGTGCATTCCACAAGGGTCTAGACCAGTGATGGCGAACCTTTTGGGTTCAGCGTGTCAAAAATTCAGAAAATGCCTAACTTAACTCTGCCAGTGTGTCCCCCCCTCCCCCCAAACAAAAATAAATAATAAATAAATAAGTAAATAAATGAGGAAAAAATCTCAACGGAATCAGGGACAAATCTAGAAATAAGAGACATGGACAGTTTTAAACTAGTACTATTAATTTGAGACCCTGAAAGAAAAATGAATGTTAATAAGTCTACGATTCTAATTATTGCCATTAAGTGTAAAAAGTTGCCATTTTTGGAGAGGTTAAGAGAGACCGCTGAGAGTAATGTAAAACAGCACAGAAATGCAGACTACCTGGCCTTTGAAGAAGTGTAACCACGAAGAGAAATCAGTGTCAGCACTGCCCTTTGCAGACTCTATTGAGACAGTATAACGAAATATCCTTGAGGTTACTAACTTCTTAACTCTGCAGTAATGTTTTTGAAATTGCTCCTGCACAGATTAATTCAATGTACTTCACACGAGCAACGAATGCAAAAGCAGTGTCTTTGGAAACTCAGGTGTTGGTGATTGCTGGTGTGTCACCCAAAATGTTGTGGTGTGTCACCTTTGACAGCATGTCATAGGTTCACCGTAACTGATCTAGATACAAACTCCATCCT
This sequence comes from Protopterus annectens, assembly GCF_019279795.1. Classification (NCBI taxonomy): domain Eukaryota; kingdom Metazoa; phylum Chordata; order Ceratodontiformes; family Protopteridae; genus Protopterus; species Protopterus annectens. Next base: position 366,950,024 of record NC_056743.1, read on the forward strand.
AGAAGCTGCTACTTGGACGTCTGTCCACACCTTCCCTAAACAGTATAAGCTGGTTTCCATTTCCAGATCCAGGGCGGGGTTTGCCAGGGCCGTTCTGCATGGCTTCTTAGAAACTTCCGCTGCCTTACCCCCCCCCCCCCAATCCCATTCTGCTTGAGCTTTTGTACTCTCCCTTATGTCAGGGTTATGGTAAGAGATGAATAGAAGGACATAGATTAGTTGTGTAACAACTTACCATAAAGGTAGATGTCCTTCTCTTCTCTGCTGCAGTATTCCAACCCTCCCTCCTTCCCCCTGCTTCTGGCTTTCTTGCAAACATTGATTGTCATTACCTTAGACTGTTTCTTCACCTGGGGCTTCAGTTCTGAAGGTGGTGCATGCGTACACCTCTTTTATGGCTGACGTTTGTTGGTAGCCTATGTCAGATGTACCACGCACACAAGGTAGTAAAAGTCTTTGGCATACTGGCCGACGTCAGGTCGCCGCCTTGGCAGGCAACTCCCTTATATCAGGAATACTGACACAGAGAAGAGGAAGACATCTATCATTATGGTAAGATGTTCTTCGTGTTTCATTGTTGCAGTCATCACCTGTAGGGTTATCCCTGCTGTGGTAGCCCTCGGCCAGCCTGAATACTAGAGTCAATTTTTTTTTGCATCGGCTGCTTTTGTGCACCGGCTGCTGTTGCCTGTAGTCTGACGTCAGTACTGTAAAGCAAGGCAGCCGACATCATTACATAAGTCTTTCTTGCTATGGAGCCCGTAGCAGAAGCAGTTCGCACGAGTGCCAGTCAGTCACTACCAGAAGTATAATTTCAGCTGAAAACGTCTAAAGCTAAGTACCCCATTGGAGACCCTTTTGTCTTGTTCTAACCGATGTCTAAAAAAGTTAATTGTCTCACCTGTGGAAAGCAGATCCCACACCGAGACTTTCATTCTTAATGCATCACTTGTTTAGGCCCAGACCACGACGTCCCTCGTTGCCAGTTCTGTGCCCTATTTAATGCGAGAACCATTCACCGTAGAGCTCTTTTTATAGACAGTTATTTTCATATTCCGTCTTTGAATTCCGATATGGCGTCCGTCAGCCAACCATCCGCTGACATTCCGAAAAAAACCTAAAGATAGAGACAGGCCGCACAAAGCTAAGCCTTCCAACGATGCTACCGCTAAGCAAGTTGTTCTCCGGAATTCAGTGAGGCGCTTTGCAACCCCTGATCCCTGACTTGTTTTCTACGCAGGCCTGCCGAGACCCTTTCGGAGTCCAGTATGCCTGAAAAATCCACTTTGTATTCCGAGCCTTTGGCTGTCTCTCCTTCGGTTGGGTCTGGAACTGCAACACAGGCACCGGCTTCCGAGGAGGCCGTTCGCACTTCCGATTTTAGAGAAAAAATGACGTCTAGTTTTCCGACTACCGTTCCTCAAAGACCGACGGATTCTGTTAGGCCTCGAAGCCAGGCCACTCCTAGGAAATCTGCTTCTAGCCACCATCTTGCTGCTGTTCCCCACCCCAAGCTCAAATGCTTAAAATGGTGGAGGATCTCATCTCCATTATCTGAGGTACTCAAGCCCCCCCACTTCTAAAAGGAAAAGGGTTCCTTCTCCAGAAATTGACAGACCAGGAGTCTCAGTATTCTTATTATTCTGCCTTTGAAGAGGAACAGCAGCCCTTAACTGTTTGAGGATTCAGATACAGAGGAATCCATCCCCTTTGCCTCCCCTCCAGAGGACCTCTCCTTCGGGGAAACCGTTCACTCCCTCGGGGAGCATTTTCAGTGGGAATCTCAGGACTACCCACAGTCAAAGAAGTGACTGGCCATCCCACCTATTCTAGAAGTGGTGGATGATGTTTTCCTTGAATCCAGTTTAGCCCCTGATGCCCTGCCTCCTACCCCAGCTAACGCTGACCGGTACTAGAGTACCGAATTGTCACAAATACCTGTACAGGAACCCTGCTACAGACCCTGAGGTCATTACACAGGGACCCAAAGGAGCTAAGACTAGTTCTGCCAAGAATCCTCTTCCTTCTGACAAAGACTCCAGAGCTCTAGACAGATGGGGTAAGAAAGTATACACCTTTGCAACCTTGGCTATCAGCGCACTCAGTTGTCAGTTCCATAGGTTAAAATATCAACAACACATTTGGAACAATTAAAACAGAAGATTGCTACCTCCCCTGATGATGCCAACCCAAAAGAGCTGGCAGAATTACTTAATTCTGCTCGTCAAGTGTCCAAGCACTCATTACAATGTGGATATGACACCCTAGAAGCTTCTAGCAGGGCAGCAGTGACAGGATCTGATATTAGAAGACTTGCGTGGCTGAAGGAACAACCTCTCCCTGATCATGTCAAGTCTAAACTTATTGATGCACCCCTAGATAAGGGAACGCCTGTTTGGTGAAAAAGCAGAAGAGGTGCTTAAAAAGATGGAAGACAAAGCAAAATTTATGCAAACAGTAAAATATTTCAAGTTCAACTGTCCAGATTCAGTAGAAACTTCCCCCGTAAACACTGGGCCTTTCCTGCACCCAGCAGACAGGGCTAAAGTAAGTCCCGCAGGAACAGGACTTCCAGGCCCCCATCCCAGGGCCAGCAAAGAAGCAAACAATGGACCACTTCAGCTTCCAAGGCAGGGAGTTCTAAACCAAGCTTCTATGTTAAGCACTCACAATGACTCTCCCTCCCCCCTCTGCCCTCCTTTCACTCATCTAAAACTGGGAGGAAGGCTTGCCCTCTTCAAGGACAATTAGGTCTCTCTAACCAAGGACCAATGGGTATTAAAAATAATTTCTCAGGGATACAGATTCTCCTTCAGCGAACTCCCAACTCCAAGAGGGTACCCAGACCTCCCCCCAAACCAGTGGGCAGAGGCATTAAAACAGGTAAAAACCCTAATATCCTCAGGAGGCAGTAGAACCTGTATGTAACAACTTGAAGAACAGCAGCAAGAAGAAGTCCGCAACTGGCCACAGCACAAACACAGGTTTAATAAAAAATTCAAAACTCTAGCGCCTCTGCTTACAGCCTTCCAGGAGTAATTCAAAACATACAGCTTTACACAGACTTTTTATATAACACCATTCATCAATTAATTATTCAATTACATAGTAATTGTAATACTGCGGTGGTGCTGCTGCGGTAGCGTTGTCGCCTCACAGTTAGACGTTGCTCGTTCGATTCTCAGAGCGTTTTCTGTGTGGCGACATGCGTGAATGGGCGTGCCTTCGTTGAAGGTTGTGCATTAGGCCTGGCAAGCCAGCACGTAAAACTCTACTGCCAGTCATTACGTACCGGAGTTCCGCTGTGGCGACCCCTAACCGAGAAAAGCCGAAAGACTATCATTATCATAGTAATTGTTTCCAGGTAATCTCTAAATTTAAGCCTACAGGTACCATAGTACTGAACTTTAAAATATTAACAGATTCTTTAGAAAGAAGTTTGTCCTTAATATCACGTCACCAATTTTCATAAAAACTTGCTCTAAAACAGAAGCTTTTACCAAAGAATGATCAGCGTTATGAACTGTTCTGAAATGCATTACTTTGTTTTACCATTCTTTATATCTCTCATATGTTCCTGTATTCTTACTTTAAATTTCCTTTTGCTTTTTCCTATATAAATTAAATTACAAGGGCAGCTAAGAGCATATATTATCCCTTCACTGTTACATGAAATGCTACCACCAGGAGAAAACTTAATACCATTTATTTTCTTAAAATTTGAAACACAGAAACATATAGAGCAACCACCACAAGGGTGAGTACCCCTCATGGCAGGAATTATGTGCAGAGTCTCATTAGGCATAGAGAAATAGCTAGAAACCAAAAAATCTTTCAAACTTTTTCTTTCTTTGTAGGAAATACAAGGGCTGTTTGCTATTATTCTCTCCAATTCCATGTCCTGAAGTAAAAATTTCCAACCGCTATGTAATATTGTATTAATCCTGTTGCTCAGACTATTATACACTGAAACAAAATGTATCTGATTTTTGCAAGATTCAGTATTATTCCTTTCTCCATGCATGACATTTTGACACTGATTTAACCCCAGTCTAAATGCTACATCTCTTTGTAAAGACTTCTTAACCACATTGTAGGTATAACCCCTGTTAAACATGTAAAAGGTGTACCTACACTCTCTTACAAAATCCCCCCAATCACTACAAATTCTGTGCATTCAAAGAAACTCCCCATAGGATAGGGCTTCCAGCAAATGTTGGGGATGAAAACTAGCCCCATGCAAAAAATGGAAATTATCTACAAATTTCCTGTGTACTGATGTCTTAATGCCCCCACCATTGACACCCTCTGGAACTAAATAAAGGAAATGAACCATGCTACCACACTGTGTCATCAAATTTCACACCATAAACATTGTGTTCTAAATCCAACGGAAAATTCATAACATTATGCCTACCACCTTTACAAACAAAAATTAAGTCATCTATGTATCTGTAATAGGCAATAACATTATTTTTCACAAACTCATGCTTATACAAATATTCAAGCTCAAAAAGTGCCAGGAACAAATTTGCATACATGGGGGCAAAAGATGCCCCCATGGCAGTACACTGCAACTGGTGGTATACACATCCATCAAAGACAAAACATTTATTTGATATACAAAATTGTGTAAGCTCTATTATGTAACAGGACAAGGGAGAATTGCCCAAAAAATAATTCAAGGCTTTAATGCCATCCTGATGTCTAATACTAGTGTATAAACTTTTCACATCCATAACCACAGTACATATCACTACTCCACTTAATGTCCTGTATTTTGTCCAAAAAATTGAGTGTGTCTTTTATAAAAGACTGTCGCTTCATAACATGAGACTTTAAATATTCATGTATAAGTAAGCCTATATTGGTCAAAAAATATCTATGGACACCAACAATAGGATGACCAGGAGGGTTCTGCAAACTTTTATGCAATTTAGGCAAACAGTAAAAGGCAGGTAATTTACACCCACCCACATCAGACTTTGTATCAACATCCTCTTGGGTCACATAACCTAGACTAGCAGGGCAGCAGTGACAGGATCTGTTATTAGGAGACATGCGTGGCTGAAGGAACAACCTCTCCTTGATCATGTGAAGTCTAAACTTATTGATGCACTCCTAGATAAGGAACGCCTGTTTGGTGAAAAAGCAGAAGAGGTGCTTAAAAAGATGGAAGACAAAGCAAAATCTATGCAAACAGTAAAAGATTTCTTTAAATTTCAACTGCCCAGATTCAGCAGGAACTTCTCCTTTAAACACTGGGCCTTTCCTGCACCCAGCAGACAGGGCCAAAGTAAGCCCTGCAGGGACAGGACTTCCAGGCCCCCATTCCAGGGCCAGCAAAGAAGCAAACAATGGACCACTTCAGCCTCCAAGGCAGGGAGTTCTAAGCCAAGCTTCTGTGGTAAGCACTCGCAATGACTCTCACTCCCCCCCTCTGCCCTCCTTTCACTCATCTAAAACTAGGAGGAAGGCTCACCCTCTTCAAGGACAATAGGGTCTCTATAACCAATGGACCAACGGGTATTAAAATTAATTTCTCAGGGATGCAGATTCTCCTTCAGTGAACTCCCACCTCCAAGAAGGTACCCAGACCTCCCCCCAAACCAGCGGGCAGAGGCATTAAAACAGGTAAAAACCCTAATATCCCAGGGGTCAGTAGAACCAGTCCTTCCGGATCAAACAGGGAAAGGTTTTTACTAAAGACTATTCCTTGTTTCCAAAAAAAAAAAGGAGATTTGGCACCCCATCCTGGATCTATCCAAACTGAACACCTCCTTGGTGGTCCCCAGATTCAAAATGGTAACCTAACAGCAGCTCCTGCTTATGCTTGCTCAAAATGCCTGACTGGTGACACTAGACCTGAACGATGCCTACCTCCACATCCCCATCAGGGAATCATGCTGAAAATTCCTGCACTTCAGAGCAGACAATCAGCACTTTCAGTTCTCTGCACTGCCCTTTAGCTTATCTACTGCTCCTAGAGTATTCACCAAATGCTTGGCCCCGGCTATAGCTTTCTGCAGACAGAGAAATATACAGATTTACCCTTACCTGGACGATTGCCTCATTCAGGCGAACAGCAAAGAAAAGTTGCTCCAGGACCTTCTCTTTATCAAAAAGCTTCTAACTTCCATAGGGTTCACCATCAACAAGAAAAAAATCAAAGCAAAATCCCACCAGGAAAATTGTTTTCCTGGGAGCTGTGCTATACACGGCCACCCTAATGGCCTTCCTATCCCCAGAAAAGCAGAGTTTCCTGCCTCTCTACTTCACCCAGCTGGCTTCCAGAAGTCACCTCACTGCGAGGAAGTTCCTGCAAGCCCTGGGATACATGACATCTTGCATCCTCTTCATCCCTCTCACCAGGCTTCACATTAGAAAGATTCACTGGTGCTTAAAGAACCTTTGGTGTCAGCACTCTCAGTCCTTGGAGAACACTCTCCCACTGATTTCTTGCATAAGGGGCAAATTTCTCTGGTGGACAGAGGCCTGTGCCATGAACAAGGGTCTTCCCTTCATCCTCTGCCCTTCTGGCCAGACAATCACCACCGACACTTCAGACATAGGTTGGGGTGCTCACCTAGCAGGCAGGTGTACCCAAGACTTTTGGAATGCCCAGCAACTTCATTTGCACATCAACCAGAAAGAAATGATGGCAGTGCCAAACACTGACTTCCTTCCAACCCCATCTTAGGCCAGGGATCCTCCTTATAAAAGCAGACAACATCACAGTAATGTGGTACATCAACAAGCGGGGCACCTAGTCTTACCCCCCTGTGCAGGTTAGCCATTAGTCTGTGGCTTACAGCCACCTCCATGGGGCCACACCTAATTGCCTAGTGACCAGGGATCAACAACACACTGGCAGACCTCCTAATCAGAAACGTACTGGACCCCCACGAATGGCAGCTCCACAGAGAAATCTTTCTGCAAATCACCCAGGCGTGGACCTCTTTGCCTCGCACCTCAACCACCAGCTGCACAAGTTTTGCACCAGGGCATATCACCTCCTAGCGTGGAAGGTGAATGCCTTGACGTTCCCCTGGAGCTCCCTCTTTGTGTACACATACCCTCCTCTGCCCCTTCTTTCCAAGGTTCTGATCAAAATGAGAGGAGGGACCAAAGGCCATCCTCATCGCTCCAGATTGGCCCAGACAACATTGGTACCCCTTACTACGCAGTCTGACCTTACAGCTCTTCCAAGCTGCTTCCCCTAAGGTCAGACCTCTTGACCCAGGAGAGGGGGAAGGTACTGCACCCAGACCTTCAGACTCTAACTTTCATCATGGCTTATACACTAAAAACTAATAAGAAGTCACTTTAAAGCAAACCGGTCCTAGACATCATCACAGAGGCCAGAAGGCCCAACACAAGAAAATCTTATGCAGGAAAATGGAAAAGATTCTGCTCCTGGAAGCAGTCAAAAGGGGCCAGTACCTCACATACTTCATCCCCCTCATCCTGGATTACTTAGCAGAGTTGCTCAATAGTGCCTCTCCCTCTCCTCTATTAAAATCCATGCCTCTGCAATCTGTGCCCATTATGATTCAGACCCACCCCTCTTCTCTCATCCATTAGTTAAGCAATTCCTCAGAGGGGCTTCTAATATCAGGCCTCCCAGAAGACCACCTACTTCACCCTGGGACCTAAATTGTGTGTTAGAGAAACTAACCTTACCTCCTTTCGAATCTTCCGCTTCAGCAGAATTGAAATACCTCTCCTGGAACACTGCCTTCCTGCTAGCTATCACCTCTGCCAGAAGGGTCTCAGAACTTCAAGCTGTCATGGCTGTTGAGCCCTTCATAATTTTCCATGCAAGTAGAGTCTCTCTGAGGATTAATCCCCTCCTTTATGCACAAGGTGGTATCTAATGTGACCCTTAACCAGGCCATACACCTTCCCACCTTCTTTCCCAACCCTCAAAACAAGGGGGAAAGAATTCAACACTCACTAGACATGCACAGACAACTCAGATACTATCTGGACTGCACTAAGCCATTCAGAAAAACTGACCAACTTCTTGTAAGCTTTGCCCCAGGAGCAGAGGGGGGAAGCCCATATCCAAACAAACCATTTCCAAATGCATTTCACACTGTATCCATTTCTGCTGTAGACTACATGGGAAACCCATCCCTAGGTCAATCAATTCCCACTCCACTAGGGCAACCTCCACTTCCACTGCCTTCCTCAGAGGAGTACCTACCAGGGGCATATTGGAAACGGCCACCTGGACCTCTGTCCATACCTTTACAAAGCATTATCGCCTACCTCTCTTTTCGAAGTCTAGGGCAGCATTTGCCTCTGCAATTCTGCAGGGCCTCCTGGTCGATACCTAGGACTCTATCTTTCTTTCCACCCTTTACCTCAGCTTTGAGAATCCTCCCACAGGTGATGACTGCAACATTGAAACACGAAGAACATAGTACAATTGTGTACACTTAACATAAATGTAGATGTTCGAGTGTATTCACTGCTGCAGTCTTGGTTTCCTTCCCTCCATCCCTCTTTTCTCATCTTCCCCTAGGGGGACACATGCTTCCCAGGGTGGCTCTTAGCCACCAGGACCGCTTCTCTCTTTTCCCTTGTGCTATTGATGGGTTAGGGAAAGAAAAACTGATGGAATGATGTCGGCTGCATTGCTTTATAGCACTGACAACCTGACATCAGACTACAGGCGCCAGCAGCCGGCGCACAAAAATATTGACTTTGGTATTTGGGCCGGCCGAGGGCTACCACAGCAGGCATATTCTCACAGGTAATGACTGCAACAGTGAATACACTCGAACATCTACATTTATCGTAAGTGTACACAACTGTACTTAACACGTCATCTTTCTGTCACACCTGTATGAATTACTGGATGCTGGCTTAACTTACTCTTCAGTAAAAGTGCACTTGTCAGCTGTTTCTGCCTGTGTCTCTACTTTTAGCTTTTAGATTTGAGGCTAAACAATTTTTAAAAGGCATCCTTCACATAAGACCTCCCCCCAGGAAATCTGTGGCACCCCCCCCCGGAATCTTAACTTTGTATTAGAGAAGATGACTCTTGGTCCTTTTGAGCTGGCACTTCTGCTTCCTTGAAATTTTGCTCCTGGAAAACTATTTTACTTATTGCACTAATCTCAGCCAGACGGTTTTCTGAACTACAGTCCCTAATGGCTTTCCTTCCTTTATTGGTGCTCCACAGACTGTCTTTCTGCACCAACCCAGTATTTATGCCTGAAGTCGTAAGCGAGTTATCCGTCAACCAGTTTGTCAGTCTTCCTACCATTTTCTGATTTTGCACACCTTAGATGTGTACAGACAGCTTAGTTTGTCTTGACAAAACAAAGGATATCAGGAAATTGGACCAGTTGTTTGTCTCATTCCACCCTAGAGCTTTAGGGCTACCTGCCACTAAACACACTATTTCCAGATGGATCTGTAAAGCCATTTCCTTCTGGTATAAGCACTATGGAAAGAGCCTCCGTTCTTCTGTTAAGGTACATTCTACCATAGCTATTGCTTCCTCTGGTGCCTTCGTCATTGGAATTGACACTAACTCCATTCTGGAGGCAGCCACTTGGTCTTCAGTCCATGCATTCACCAAAAATTACAAATTGGACAACATTTCCAAATTTAGAGCAGGGTTTCCAAAGGCTCTTCTCCATTGCTTCATGGAGAGCTCCTTTGCCCCCTACCTCCTCCCTTTCCTCATGAGCTTTGTAATCTCCCTCATGTTAAGAATACTTGTGTAAAATCTTACCATAACAGTAGGTGGTGTTCTCTTCTCTGTTGCAGTACTCCATTTCTCCCTGCTTCCACCTGACTTTGGTTTTCCTTGGATGTACTTAGCCTACATACTTCCCTTAGACTAGCATTCCTTCTGGGGCAGTCAGTTCTGAGGATGGTGCGCGCGTACATTACTTTTATAGCCAGCGTCCAACAGTAGCCTACATGCAACGTACCACTCACCCCTAGTAGTAAAAGTTTTTTGTATACTGACCGATGTCTGGTCATCGCTGCAGGCAACTTTCTCATGTTAAGAATACTGCAACAGAGAAGAGAAGAACCTCTGTTGTTAAGGTAAGATTTTACACACTTAATCTTTCTATTGCTGCCTATATTCCTGTCATTGTAAAGGAGGATTTCTTTACCTGTAGCCAGATCCATCATGGGTTCTAATCTTAGATTCTGCTCTGGTAGAGGGTGGGGAAACTTGCTTTAACTCAACTCAGTGGAAGTAATCCATCTTGGAGAAGGGAGCTTTGAGACATTACCCTGTCAACAGCTCACATTGTGGGAGAAGTAAACATGCTACCACACATTATGTTCTCCTTCAGCCCTCTTTTGGATTGAAAAATTCAGGAGTGGTGCCTGTTTCAGATGCTTTGGGAGTGGGGTAGTTTGGATGTAGACTTACTATTTGAGAGAATGGGAAGGTCACATGACACCATTGCAGGTATGTTTGGATGAGGATTGTAACTAAATAAGCTCCCATGACATTACCCAGAATATTTCTCCTCTGTAGAAACCCAGCTCAAAGAATCAAACCACCTAGTCAATCCCAAGAAAACTCAGTTAATGCTTTTTACCTCAAAACTTTGCCAAAATCAAAAGCAATCTGTTGCCGTATAGTCAGCCAATAATACTGTAATTGAAACTGCAACTCACAGTAAGCTTTTGGGCATTATAATAGATGACAGTCTCAGATATGACCAGCATGTACTGTACACCTTTAAATCTACACACCAGACACTAGGCTCCCTTTATAGGATCAATGGATTCCTTACAGATACTGCAAGAAGAACTCTAGCCACCACCTTCATATTGCCAATTCTCTTATATGCTGCTCCTCTCGTAACAAACTTAAACAATCCAAGAAAGAAACATGCCTCCTGCAGTAGTAAAATAGCTAAATTTGTAACCAGTCTCCCACATAGGACCCACCATTGTTATAGCTTAAAGCAGTTAAAAACGGGCTTGAACTAGACGACTACCTAATATATTCACAATTAACTACAGCATAGAAACTCAGTTCATCATCCAGAAAAATGTCCTGCACTGCAAAACTTCCCCATAAACCATTCTTTAACTATGTCCGCAACCTCAAAGGCAGTACACAGTTGTATGCAGAGCTATTGTAAATGGAGCCACCTATACTGAGCCAGGACTGAGGTGTCCGAATGGAGAGATGAAAAGTCAGCAAGCAAAGAAGCGCAGTAGTGCTGAAATTGAATTTATCCTCACGTCTTGGTGAGTACCTTCGTGAGGTGGATCTGTTTTTACAAAATCTTACCAAGGCGACACAAATATATAGACTGTATTTATGTAGCATACATCATGGATAGAAGTAGGTCAAAAACCAAAAGAGATAGCTGGGTGCACAAGACACAGGATAAAAAAGTGCCCAATCCTGGTAGGCGCACTGGTGCCAGGAATGGAAAAAAATGACTGTGTAGAATCCTCAAAATGTGGAAATATTCCTACAATGGGGCCAGGCCCAGGGGGAGGATGGCCCTCCTGTTGTAGAAGGGAAGTAGCAGTATACAAAAAACACAAAACCTGATTGACAAAGAGCAATAATGACGATAGAGTGGACTGCTGAGGATAAGAAAGAAATTGTGTATTGTTACTGTTATGCAAAAAGCCCAGAATTTCCAGACACAAGATATACAAAATGATTGAAATTAGAGGAAAGAAAAATACTTGTGCAAGAAAAACTGTCAGAAGCTTCAAATGAAAAATTGTGTTCATTAATACAACAGATTTGTGAAAAACAGTATGTACATCAAGAAGCTTTGATGCGTTTGGAAGCATCTGAGGAAGTGTGAAAATATAAACAACAAAACTTAGAGACGTTTGAAAAGTATAAAAAAAAGAAATATGGACATGGGAAATACAGATTTGATAGGGTGCAATATTTATGCAAAGGAGAAAGCCAAATTAATCAATATAAAGAAGGCAGCCCCAAAGATATTCAAAGAGAAATACAGGCACATGCATCCAGATATGGAGAATTTCACAATAAAAAAATGATTACAAAGATGGAATGTAGCCAAGATTAGTAAAGTAGAAGTTAAAAAATAATTGAATTTGAAGTTATGGAGTGCTTGCGAAGTGAAGGATTTGCTGTAGAAGGCTTAACACATGTTACATCACAGCAGGATGGAGCGAGTCCCCAAAGTAAGGAGAAACAGGAAGATCAGGAGACATCTGAAGAAGAAATATGGAAATGGGAAAGAAAGAGATTTAATATGGTGTAGTATTTATACAACACAGAAAGAACTAACCAATGCAAAAAGAGCAGCACCAAGCATATTAGAAGAGAAATACAGGCAAAGGAATCCGGACATGGAAAGCTTTACAATACAAAAAATAGGAAGACCGAGGAAAAGTAGAAAAGGAGATCAGTAATGGAGAAGTTAAAGAAATAGAAACTGAGGCTATGGAGTACCTGCGAAGTGAAGGATTCAGTGTAGAAAACTGAATGCAGAAAGCACCGCAACAGGAGAGAACAGTGCATATCCAAATTAAGGGGAAACCAGTGGAACAGGAAGCAGTTGGTCAGGTGCCATATTAAGATATTTTGGAGCCTTCCATAGGAAATCAGTATAAACGTTCACTTGAAGCTAGACAGCAAGGAAAGGAACAGGAAACTGAAAACTGATGCAGTCAATGTTGAGGAGTGATAGGCCATTGAGATCCCATATTGCAGAGCAACAGATGGCACAGGATGAAATTGAAGAAAAGGTGCCACAGGAAGATGCTATAGAACTTTCTACAGAATGCCCACAGGAAATGGAAAACAAGGGATGTGCCCTCAGCTTGGAAGAAAATGAGCTAAGAGAAGAGTTGCTTGAATTAATAGGCATGGATAGATATATTAAGATCAATGAGAGAAATAGACTGCACAAGGTCATTAAACCCCCAAAAGTCAGAACTCTGATAAAACAAATGAATGCAGTAATTAGGACTGTCTGTAGAGATCCATACGATATAACAAAAGTAAACAGGATACATTATTGTGCAGCTAAATTAATAATAACTGATAAAAGTTCTACCACAAGAACACAGGGTAGTGTGGGGAGAGGAAAGGGAGAAATCGACTACCATCATGGAAATATCGAATAGAGAAAACTAAGCAGTTAGGACAAGAAGCGTCACTGTTAGAAGACTATAGAAGAGGAAACAGTTAAACAAAAATACTAAGAAAGATAGATGTGATAAAAGCAATGCTCAGTATTAGAACAGACCGGGATCCATCATGCACTATCCCAAATAAACTAAACATTTCATGATAACTATAAAGCAAAAGTACAAAATAACTTTATTGGTGACCCAAAAAGTTTTTCTAGAGAACTGGGAAACAAGGTAAAAGGAATTGAAAGACCTCCAAAAAAAGAAGAAATGGGTACATTTTGGAGAAGTATTTAGGAAGTTCCTGTGGAACATAAAAATGCTAAATGGATAGAAGAAGTTTAAAGGTACAGGATATGAAATGGGATGAAGTAACAGCCAAAGAGATTGAAATAAAGTTAAGAAAAGCCTCTAACTGGAAAACCCTAGGCCCAGACGCAGTACTTGACTTTTGGCTGAAAGTGTTAACGTCTTTGCACAAAGATTTAGGCATGAGCAAGAACTATTTATATTCGCATCCCGAACAGACACCACCCTGACTAACAACAGGAAAAACAATGCTCCTGCTTGAGTGAACCTGCAAGCTACCCTAAGACTTGTAGACCAATAACTTGCCTTCCGACGACATATAAACTATATACGGGAATTGGTGCCGACAGAGTCTCTAGTCATTTAGAAGAAAACTCAATTATGGCAGTACAGCAAAAGGGCAATAAAAGAAAGTTATACAGTAGTCATAATGGAGAACTGTAAAAAGGGAAGAATCTAAGTATGGCATGAATTGACTACAAAAGAGCATTTGATAGTATCACACATTCATGATAAGAGTGCTTAAAATGTATAAGATACATACTACACTGAGTACATGTCACAGCTGCTATTCTGCCTTTCCCTAAACCCATTAAGCTGTCTACTTAACAGCTTAGGCCATGGCTATAATTTGACTCCTAGAAAGTCAAGTGTAAAGACTTCTAATCTTCTCTTTGTCGATGATTTAAAAGTGTATAGCTCATCAGATGAGGAACTGAAAGCACAACTGCAAGTTGTCAGAACTTTTTCAGATGATATAAAAATGTCGTTTGGTCTTGATAAATGTGCAAAAGCAACCTTTAAAGCAGGAAAACTGCAGCACCAGGAAAACATCAGTTTGGAGCAAGAATGTGATATAAAAGAACTTGAGCAATGAGGAGTGTATAAATATTTGGGAACTGATTAAAAGAACTTGAGCAATGAGGAGTGTATAAATATTTGGGAATTGATGAGGGATCAATACTAAAACACAAACAAATGCGAATAAAAGTAAGGAATATTTCAGAAGATTTAAATTAATCCTGAAAACAGCACTGACATCTAGGAACAAAATTCAAGCTATAAACAAATTTGCTCTTCCTGTCCTAACTTACAGTTTTGGAGCGATTGACTGGTCCCAAAACCTTTTGGATAGATTAGATAGGAAAACAAGGATGCTTCATGCTCACCAAATATATAAAAATCAGTGCATTCCAGGATTATATATTCCCCATTCTGAAGGAGGGATGGACCTCCTTGAAACTGATGACATGTATAGATCTGCACTTGTGGGACTCCACACATTTGCTGACCTTACAAGACCCAAATGTAGTGAAAGTTTTGAAACGTGAGGAGAATAAATCTAAAATAACTTCTCTGCTTAATCTAGCGGAAGATATAGGTGTCAAGTAGGAATGGAAATCAAACCAGAAGTAGATGAAAACCAGGCAGCAACTGAATGTGCTAAAAAAACAAAAGAATATAAGGTAAGGGACCAGACGAGAAGGCAAGAAATGTGGAAAATGCATAAATGTAGTTGCAGGCATAGGAAACTTCTGGAAGAACCTCATGTTGATCAGGAACGAATGCAGGAATGGATAAGGAGAGGCAAATTCAAACCGAGAGATGAAAGGTTAATATTGGCACAAGGTAGTGGGCTACGTGCACGTTGGTTTACAAAGTCCCTTGAACTTGCGGGAGAAACAGACAAATGTAGGTTTTGCAAAACAGAATTGGAAACAGTTGCACACCTCGTTGCTGGTTGCGACATATTAATGGCAGAAGGACTGTATACTGAAAGGCATAATAATGTGTTGAGACTGCTGCACTGGGGTTTGTGCAAACATTATGGTATTGAAGTGGCTAAAAACAGTGGAAACCTGAGCCACAAAGCATCATATAAAATGAAGTCTACATCACATGGGATCATCCATTACCAACAGTTTAAAAGATAGATGCTAGAAAACCGGATGTAGTGGTCCAAGAAAAGAAGACAAAAGTAGCATTGATCATTGAAATCACCATACCCAGTGACTACAGTGTCCTGCACACAGAGAGACCAAGTCGTAAAATATCAGGATTTGCAGTCAGAAATGAGAGCAATGTGGAAGAAAGATGCCCAGATAGATGTTCTTCGTGTTTCACTGTTGCAGTCATTACATTTGGGTAATCTGCTGCAGGTTCCTCTCAGTCAGCCTGTTTAATAAAGTCTTGGGTCCTGAGTCAGTTGCTGTCCCTTCTTCTATGACGTCAGGTCGTTAGGGGTATAAAACATGCAGCCGACGCCATTACATCAGTCTTTCTTGCCGTGCGGTGCCCGAAGCAGAAGCAGTTCGCAAGTGCTGGTCGTCCGACTCCTGAAATTTTCATTTTCGAGTTTCAGAACCGAAGTCTTCAACTTAAAGCTAAGTACCCCATTGGGGGAACTTTTTCTTGCTCCTTACCGATGTCAACAAAAGTTAATTGCATTACTTGTGGAAAGCAAATACCTTGTAAAGATTTTCATTTCTACTGTATTCCTTGCCTAGGCTCTGACCACAACGTACCTTGCTGTCAGTTTTGTGCTTTATTTAATCAGCTCACTATCCGTCGTCTGTACATTTTTGCCTGTAAATATTTTGGTTCTCGGTTTAATTATCCAGAAATGACGTTGGTTAGCCATCTGACTACCGGAATTCTGAAAAAACGCAAAGAAAAAGACAGACGCCATTGAGGTCCAAAACTGCCGACGATGCTTCTCCTAAGCCAGTCGCCAGTTCGCCGGTACTCAGTGAGGCACTTTCGCAGCCCCTGATACCCACTACTTCTGACTTGCAGGCCTCTACGGAGACCCATTCGGAGTCCGGTATGCTGAGAGATGCTTCACCTATGGAACCCGCGGATGTCTCTACCTTGGATGGGTTTGAAGCCGCTGTGCAGGCACCGGCTTCTGAGGGTGTATTCAGGCCTACAGACTTGCATATTAAACTGACTCCACCTTCTATATTAAGGCCTAAATCTCGATCTGTGTCTAACAAACCGATGCCCAGGCCACATGTTCAGGCCCCTGTGCCTAAAAAACAAATGATGAAAATGGCTGAAGATCTTATTACTTTAATCAGGGGTAGTTAACCCCCCCCCCCCTTCCAAGAGGCCTAGGGCTGAGTTTGACTATGAATCTTCTGATCAGGACTCTGTTTCTTCTAATTCTTCCAATGACCTGGATTTGTCCATACCTACTTATGAGGATTCTGATGCAGATTATTCCATTTTTTCTGCCCCCCCCCCCCCCAAGGACTTTTCTTTTGGGGAAGCTTTACATACCTTAAGGGAGCATTTCCACTGGGAGAGTCAGGAATTTTCTGAATCTAAAAAGAGGCTTAGGGATTTCCTTCTTCTACCTTAGCATAGGCCTTTGGCTGTATCTCCTGTACTAGACATTGTTGATGTGTTTGCAGAATCCAGTATGGCCCCTGATTCCCTGCCTCTGGCTCCTAGTAAACCTGACAGATACTACAGGGTTCTCGAGTCCCACAAGTTCCTTTTCAAAAACCCAGTTGCGGATCCAGAAACCATTTCTCAGGGTCCCAAGGGCATTAAGGCTTCTACTGCTAAAAATCATACCCATTCTGATAGATTCCAGGGCACTGGATAGATGGGGTAAAAAGGTTTGTACTTCTGCAACCTTGGCAATCAGGGCTTTAATAGAATGGCGCACAGCAGCGGTTATTCCGCTCCACAAAGGAGGGGCCACAACTGACCCTGGTAACTATCTCCCCATAAGCCTGGTCTGCAAGGCTATGGAGCGCATCATCATGTAACTCATTAACAAAGACATTGGGAACCTCCAAACACTTGACCCGACCCAGTTCGGCTTTAAGGGCAGATCATGCCTACTAAACCTGGCTGACTTCTTCGAGACAGTCACCAAGGCCATAGACGAGGGAAAGGTGGTTCACACAGCCTACTTTGATCTCGCCAGGGTGTTAGACACCATTCCTCACTCGGGTATTATAGAAAAACTCACCAGCCTGAACATAAACCCCTACTTCACAAGATGGGGTTGCCAACTGGCTTACAGACAGAACTCGCACGGTAAGAATAGCGGGCTCCAGGTCCGACTCTAAACCAGTCACAAGTGGTGTCCCGCAAGGCTCGGTTCTGGGTACTGTTTGGCATATATTTCTCAGAAGTAAAGGCAAACACAGGAGGACTATGGCTAACCAAGTTCGCCGATGACTGCAAACTGGGAGCCATAATTGTCTTTCCGGCTGACACGGACATCCTTCAGAAAGGCCTTACTGAGACAGACACCTGGTGTCAAAGTCATGGCCTCAAGCTAAATGCCAAAAAATGCATAGTCATCCTGTTTGGGAAAAAAAACAAAACACCCACGAATTACCACATAGGCAGCAGTCCCCTTAATATAGATGAGGTAATAAGGGATCTGGGGACCCAGGTAGATAGTAATCTCTCCTTTGGCAATCATATTGCCAAAGTAGTTAGGAAATCCTTCTATGTGGCCCATCTAATTACTAAGGGGTTCGCATCTTGAAATAAAGAGTTTATAGTGCCCTTCTACTCGTCACTCATCAGACCCATCATAGAGTACAATGCCCCATTTGGGATGTACCTCACAAGACACTTCCAACAGCTGGAAAGACCACAAAAGCACTTCACCAAGAGGATTACTGGCCTCAAACATATGTCCTATGCAGCCCGACTGAAAAAACTCCGGCTGTTCTCAGTGGTATATCGCTTACTCAGAGGTGATCTCTCCCTGACTTACAAAGCCATGTCCAACTCAGAATTGATGGACATGCTCCACCTAAAGAAATCCAAGTCACTGCGAGCCATGCGCTCTAGTGAGCTAAACCTCACCACAACAATAAATAGAACATGCTGGAGGGATAGATTCCTGTCACAGAGACTCCCCATGCTTTGGAACAAAATTCCTAACTACATTAGGCAGAGCCCCTCACTAATGCTTTCCAAGGGAAGCCTTGACGAGTGGATGGGTAACAGAAAATACACCCTTGGGATCACTTCATTGGCTCTGTTTGACAGAGGCTCAGTTAATTAATCAATGGAGCGGCGAAAGCCGACACACTCTGGCTAGGCTTAAAAATGCCCTCGGACAGATAGCCTAGTACCTAACTATGAACAAAGGTAGGCTATCTACAGATGTTGGAAACTACAGACCCATAAGTATTTGATAGTCTTGTATGTAAAGCCATGGAAAGAATTGTCATGGAGATCAGTGGAGATATGGTAAACCTCCAGACACTGAGCCCAACCCAATTTGATTTCGTCAAGCACAAATCATGCCTACTCAACCTGGTGGACTTCTTTTAGAAGGTCACCAAAGCAATGGATGAGGGCAAAATCATTCACACTGCCTACCTTGACCTGGCCGAGGCATTTGACACAATACCCCAGTCAAGCATTGTTGGCAAACTCAGCAGTTTATGTACAAACGTGTATGTCACCTGGTGGATAGCCAACTGCTCACAGGCAGGACCCAAGAAGTTTGAATTGGGGAGTCCACCTCTACAAAGAGGCCAGTCACAAGTGGAGTCCCTCAGGGATCAGTTCTTGGACCGCTGTTTTTTGGCATTTACTGCTCAGAAGTCAAAGCCAATGTCAGTGGTCTCTGGCTGACTAAATTGCAGATCATTGTGACTTAGGACCTGTCATTGAATCTCACACTGACACAAATGTTCTCTGTGAGGGGCTGTCACAGACAATCAACTGGTGTCAGAGCCATGGACTTAAACTAAATGCCAAGAAATGCATAATAGTATCCTTTGGGAAGTTGTCCATCCCTGGTAAATATATTGACAACACACCCCTTAGAGTTGACCCCAGTAGTCAGGGACTTCGGTACACACACATAGTAATTTAGCCTTTGACCATCCTGTATCTACAGTAGTGTGGAAATCATTCTTTGTTGCACAACTTGTAAACAGAAGTATGGCGTCTAAGTCCAAGGAAGTCATTGCTCCACTGTATTCGGCATTCATCAGTGCCCCCTGTGGTATGTACCTAAGCAGGCATATCCAACAACTGGAACTTCCACAGAGGTTCCTCACTAAAAGAATACAGGGCGTAAATAAAATGTCCTATGCAGACTGCCGCAAGGCTTTATCCCCTGTATTCTGTCTCATACAGGCTTTTGAGGGGAGACCTGTGCCTGGCAGACAGGGCATTGTCAGACCCCACTCTGATGGCCCTCCTGCATATCCACAAAACAAACAGCACCAGGATTACCCATTCTAAAGAGTTGAACCTTGCATGTGATGCAAGTAGAACCTGCTGGAGAGAGAGGTATGTATCCCAGAGACTACCACATCTATGAAATAGGCTCCCCATCCATGTGAAGCAGAGTTCCTCACTAACCCAATTCAAGTGCAACTTGGACAATTAGATGGGAAACCTGAAATTCATCCCTGGTTTGCCACCTATGTCTCTATTGGACACTGGTAACCTGTAAATGGTTAATCTCCCAGGCCCATGCTTACACTTTCAAGGGTATCAAAACTTGTCAGATTTGGGATGCATGCTAGGCTTAAAAAGGCCCTTGTGGTCATTGGCCTAGTAAACACCTATGAACTTATTACTTCCCAACTGTCCAGCAAGGGACCCCTGTTCTAGTAACAAATTCTTACTACATACAAATAAGTCAAATGTTGCAGGAGACTTGCTGTACTCCCAGTATGTGGCTAAACTCTGGAATAGTGTACCCATACAAGTAAAACTCTGACAAACTCGGTAGTTTTAAACTTCTGCTTAAACAACATCTTAACTAATCCTGGTCCTGCACATGCTTATCACCAGGTTAAGGCTTTGTGTTCAACGTGTGATACTCTCCAAATATTCTTCTTAAACACAATACTCTCAGCCTCTCACTGAAATGACAAAACTATTTTTATACATTATTGCTGCCTATACAATCCACTAATTTGCACGTGGGCTTGGCTTCCATTTTAGTTACTTCCCCCCAATGTATAAATCTAACTACTGTTTGTGTATTAATGTAAATAGAAATATAACTACTCTGTGTTTAACGGGAGATGGTATAATGCAGACCTCTCAGCTGTACAAATATTTGTAGACTGTCCAGATTTCTGCCTCATATTTTTGGTCCGTTTTTCATAAATTTGTGGTTTTCTGGCAAAAAAGTGGCGAATCATTAAGATTGAAGTTAGAAAATGACATACATTTGAGTTTCAGACTCCATACCCTTCAGAAGATCCATGCTAGTGCAAAACATGTTGTTCTATCAACTTTCTAAGTTTGTAAGAGCAATAATTTAAAAAATGTCCCTATTTTTGGGCTTTTGTCCCACTTTTATTTTTGTCTGTCCAGATTTCTTGCTGTAAGAGGTACGGTATATTGCAGTGTAAAAAAATAGAGCATTTTCCCCAGGCCTCTGCTGAAAATGGATATTACCCATTCAGACTTTTCCAGTAAACAGGCAAGTAATAAATAACTGAGTAAAGGTGCTGTTTGTAGAAACTGCCACTATGAATGCAAAGATGACCTGGAGCAGTATCCAGCACACCACTGACATCTTACAGTGGGAGAAGAGTCACAGCAAGCTGTTGCCATGGTAACCATTATGACACCCCAGTGGTGCCCATAGTACTGTGAATCAGTGTGCACTGTGCATACACATTACAGATGCATTTTCTGGGAGGTGAACTTGAGTTCTCATGACTAACAGATGTTAGGGAACTACCACAGGCAGGAATAGAGATGTTCGTATTCAACTGTGCACCAGAGTGCAAGTTAGGAGATGCTGTAGCTGCAGTCTTCATTGTTCCCCTCAATACTGCATCCCAAGGAGTGCCCTTTACTCAGGGAGCAGACATGTGACATACAGCGCCTATAAAATGTAAAGGCTTTGGTATACTGGCCAGACATTGGGCTGCCCTTAGTAGGGGACCCCTTAAGTAAAGAATGCTGCAACAGTGACGAGAAGGACAAGCTACTGTTATGGTAACATTTTATACAACTCTACTTTCTTTTCTTGGAAACTACTTGTACTGTTGAATATCACCTCTGGTGTTTCAGAACCTTATTACATAAGGGAACAGTGTCTGGCGCTTCATAAGGATCGGGGTGCCTCTTAAGCCTAATCCACATTTCCTTATGAAGTTTTTGCCATAATTATTATTCTCGTTTTCCTTTTGGGGTCAGAAACATGAGAATGAACCATTCATACCCTTGATGTGCACCTTCAGTCCACCTTTTGCATTAATTTAGAATGGCAGAATCGCTGACATTCATTGTAAGGATCATGGGTGCAGGCATCCATAAAATGAATAGGTTTAACTTCAGGAGATCTTAATTTTCTGAGCAGATCATAAAACAGCCTTGTTATCCTAGAGGTGTAAGGTCACTATTCTTGCGGAAGTGGTCAGCAGGAAGCCTGGTTGTAAACTAGAGCATAGCCTGCTGTTTCTGTCTTTTCCTGTTGTGCTGTTTTAGGTAAAAAGTAATTTGCATGGCTTTACCACTGTTATTTCTAAGGCAGGATGTAGCCAGTGTCAAGTGTAGTGTGCTTTTTATTGTTTCTGCTCATTACTTAAGTAGATGCTACATTTCGGACTGATTTTATTAGGTTATCATTTCTGTCCAATTACTGTAGAAAAGATCATATAGATGTGATGGTGTCTTACACAGACCCCCCCCCCCCCAAGACTGTCATTGAAAGTAATTGTTTTGATTACTTGGAGGATCATAATAGGACCTTAAAAACTATGCATCTTCATCTTTGGTGTGTATTATAAGATATTCTTATCTATCACTGCTGCATAGGTTATATCCTGCTAAGGATATACTAGCTAAATGACTCCCACATGTCCAAGGCAGTTGGTCTGCTTGAACTGAGCTGACTGAAAAGTCAGGCTTGGACGCCAAGCCTTTCAAAGCTTTCCAGCCAGTGAAGAGAGCTATGATGGGCAAACACTGTTCCAGTACTGGACACATAAGTTCCCTTCAGGGGAAAATAACTTCCACTTCATTTTTTTTTGACAGACACTGCTTTTCTGTAAAATGTTTTCAATTTAAAGCTATGAAAAATGTTTGTAATGACTGTCACTTGACTTTTAATTACTTTAAAACAGGAGTGTCACTTTGTGTTAAACGTTGTAAAAGTAACTACTTTTTTCTGAGGTGAAAGTTTTATTTTAATTTTAAGGGTTGTGATAAGTGTTATAAGTGATGTGCTTCATGTTTCACTGTTGCAGTCATCATATTTGGGGTAATCTGCTGGCAGGTTGCCCTCAGTCGGCCTGAATTCCAAAGTCTTTGGTTCTGCGTTGGTTGCTGTCTTCTCTTCCATGACGTCAGGTCGTCAGGGGAATAAAACATGCAACCTTCGCCATTTTCTGTAGTCTTTCTTGCCGCGTGGTGCCCGAAGCAGAAGCATTTCACAAGTGCCGGTCGGCCGACTACTGAAATATTCGAGTTTGAGTTTCAGAACCAAAGTCTTCACTAAAGTTAAGTACCCCGTTCGGGAAACTTTTTTCTTGCTTTTTACCGATGTCAGAAAAAGTTAATAATTGTATTACTTGTGGGAAGAAAATACTTCATAAGGATTTCCATTTATACTGTATTCCTTGCCTAGGCCCTGATCACAACATGCCTGGCTGTCGGTTTTGTGCTAGATTTAACCAATGCACTATTAAGCGTCTGTATATTTTTGCATCAAAGTATTTTTGAAACAGATTTAACTAACCAGAAATGTCGTCTGATAGTAATCTGACTTCCGCAGTACAAAAAAAATGCAAAGAAAAGGACAGAGAAAGGCAGTCGGGATCCAAAACCGACAACGAAGCTTCTCCTAAGCCAGTCGCCGGTTCACCAGTACTTAGTGAGGTGCTTTCGCAGCCCCTGATACCCGCTACCTTCGAGTCGCAGGCCTGTACCTAGAACCATGTGGAGTCCGGCATGCCGCAAAATACTCAAGGTATTGGACCGACTGATATATCTCCCTCGGATGGGTCCGGAGCCGCTGAGCAGGCACCGGCTTCTGAGGGTGTATTCAGACCACAACATTTGTATATCAAACCGATGAAAGCTGCAAAACCAAAGACAAAAGCAACTTCTAAAACTAAAAACCGACGTATGAGCCACGTGCACAGGCCTCTATACCTAAAAAACAGATGATCAAAATGGCTGAAGACCTTATTACCTTGATTAGGGGTACCCATCCCCGTCCTGATAAGAGAACTAGGCAAGACACTGATTATGAATCTTCAGATCAGGTTTCTATTTCTTCTCATTCCTCTTCTGATCAGGAATGATCTATACCTCCCTATGAGGATTCTGATGCTGAGGAGTCTATTCCATCTGCATCTCCTCCTGAGGATTATTCATTTGGAGAAACCTTGCATACTTTGAGGGAGCATTTTCACTGGGAGAGTCAAGACTTCTTCAAATCAAAAAAGAGGCTCAGAGATTTCCTTCTTCCTCCTCAGCACAGGCCTTTAGCCATTTCCCCTGTTTTAGACATTGTGGATGATGTGTTTTCGGAGTCAAGCTTGACCCCTGACTCCTTACCTCCGGCTCCCAGTAAGCCTGACAGATATTACAGGGTCCCTGACTCACATACATTTTTATTTAGAAACGCTGCTGCTGATCCTGAAACTATTTCACAGGGTCCAAAGGGAGTTAAGGCCTCAACAGCAAAAAATCTTACTCCCTCTGACAGAGATTCAGGGGCACTGGACAGATGGGGAAAAAAGGTTTATACATCTGCAACCTTGGCAATCAGGGCCTTAAACTGTCAATTTCATATGCTTAAGTACCAACAACATGTTATGGGATTGCTGAAATGGAAAAATGTTAAGTTGTCAATCTCGCCTTCATTCTTGCTTGATGGGTTCGGAGCCGATCCTCGGCTCCGACTCGGCACTTGCTAAGCTCGAGAGTCACTTTTACCAGCTCGAGGCAGCCCCATATCCCATGATGCAAGGCGGTAAGTACCCAGATCTCGTTTGCCGCTTCGCTGATGAGGTCCTCCTTTTACCAGCTCCTGGTAAGTGAATTTTTACATTACTATTTTAGCCCCTTTCTTCAAAAAACCTTAATTTTATTAGTTTTAACATAGTTTTAGTCCCTTTCTGACAGAAATTTTCCCTGTCTCCTTATAACTTTTAGTCAGACTTATAACATCCCATCCCCCCCTTGTTAGGGTGTGTGTGTGTGTCTGTTATTGATACCCTTTGGTATATTTAATTTAATTTAATTTCTTGGACTGGTGTGTGTGTGTTTTTTCACCATGTCTAAGGAAAGGGTCTCAGGCTTTAAGAAGTGTGACTCGTGCTGTCAGAAGATGTCTCTGACAGACGGTCACACTTCTTGCCTTTACTGTCTGGGGCCTCTTCACCTGCAGGACTCCTCTGCTATATGTCATTCTTTTAGCCAGAGAGTCCTGCAGGAAAGAAGAAATAAATTGATTTTGAGGGGCCTTCTTAAGCCGGAGGGCTCCCCGGCTAAGTCGGCTCCATCTAAGACTTCTAAGTCTTCCAAGGCCCAGGCTTCTGTGTCCAAGCCTGTGGCCTCGGCTCCGACTCATTCAGAGTCGAGATCAGCTCCGGCTGGAGCCGATTCTGGGTTACCTAAACCTTCGGCACCGATGGCTATCGGTGCCGACTCTGGTTCGACCGCCGGTGTCGGCTCCGATCGGTTCCGACCACCATGTGGCCCAGGCATCGGTGTCGGCTCCGATCGGCTCCGACACCCTTACATTTATGGTCGTATCGGCTCCGGCTGGAGCCGATGCATCGAAGCTACCTGTCGGTGCCGATAAGTTGTCGGCTCCGACAGTTTCAGTAGTTTCATCGGCTCCGATGGTTCCTTCGAGGAAGAGGTCTAGGTCCCCTTCCTTGGAGCCGATACTTTCGGCTCCGGCTTCGCCTCTCCTCTCGGAGCGGAGCAGATCTTCAAGGTCATCCAGGCTTTCTGACCATGATTTGGAGAGAGTGGTCAGTAGATTACTAAAGTCACAGGCACTGGCCCAAATGCTACATAGTCCGTCTCAGCAGACGACTATTAGTCCACACCCCATTGCAGTTCCTCCTTCGACTCTACCCCAGAGTTTGGAGTTGGAGTCTTCGGGAATGGTTTCTGCTACGGCTGAGGGACAGATACCCCCTTCTGCTCCTTCAGCCTCTACTCTTATCTCCTCTTCGAGACCTTCCTTAGAGGGATTCGGTGGCCGGGCTTCCCTGGTCTCCTCCGAGGGGGTGAGTGGCATCGGACCCTTGTCCAACCCCGCTCTTCCCCTTGGAGCCTCGGCCTTGGTGAGCTCGGCTCCGACATCTGCCTCGGAGCCTTCCTTTTCGGTGGGTCCTGGAGTTCCTAGTTCTTGAGCGGGTTCTCTCGGCCTCCCTGGGAGGAGCCTCGAGGTGATGAAGAGTGTGCTGGCCACTGGTCTCAGCCAGCAGTCTGTTCCCTTAGCTCCTCCCTCTATGGTGCCTGTTGACATCTCTGCCACTTCTCTTGCTCCAGGACCCAGAGATCCTCCGCCTCAGGTTTCCCCACTGGAATATCCCCTCTTCCGAGGATTCTCCTGATTTGTCAGGAGATCCTCCGCGGAAGAGGACCTGTAAGAGGAAACACGTAGACTCCCCCGAGTCTATCACTTCAGATACTGACTTTGATGAGTCAGAGGGATCCCCAAGATCCCCCTCTGAGGATGTCTCATTTTCAGACATCCTAGAACTCCTTAGACAGAGGGGAAACTGGCCCACCAATAATCCCTCTGAGGATGAGTCAGTGTACCTGGAGGCGTTTGGATCTCGGCCCTCCACCTCCTGGGTGTCTCCGCCTTTCGACCCCCTTATGCAGGTTATTGCTCGAAAGGCGTGGGCTGCTCCTGACTCTGTAGAGCCAGTCCCTAGGAGGCCTTCTAAATTTATTACTGCCCTGTCGGACAAGCAATTCCTCACAAAAGGTGTCCCCGCTGATGCCATGGTGGTGGCGGCTGCCACCAAGAAGGAACTTGCAGATCCTTCCGTACCTGTCCATCCTCCTAATAAGGACTCTAGGACCATGGATAGATATGGTAAGCGGATGTTTTCTTCAGCGACCTTTGCTATGCGTTCGCTGAACTACCTATGTCACTTCACCAGACTCCAAAGGGATATCCTTAAGGAGCTAGGTGAAGTTGTGCAGGATCCTACAGCTGCAGGGGCTCAGGAAAAAATTGCTTTGCAGCTAGGAACCCTTAACTCCATTGCAAACTCCTCCATGCGGCTGATTTCATATTCTGCTGATGGAGCGAGTAGGGCCGCAGGTACAGGTGTGGCTCTTAGACGCCAAGCCTGGATGCGGCTATGTAATTTTCCAGATCCCTTTAAGGCGTCCTTCACAAACTCTCCCTTTGATGGGTCAGCTTTGTTTGGCCCTCAAGTGAAGGAAACGTTGACCAGGTGTGAGCAGGACGGCAAAACTCTTTCTGTAGGAGTCCGTTTTCCACTCCTTCTAGACCTTACCCCAAAGGACAGAAGGGTGGCAAAAGGTGGTCCCGCAATTCCAAAGGAGTCACGCCGATTCCAGGTGGTCAGTTTCCCCCTAGAGGCAGAGGGGTAACAACAACAGACGCCGCTCTAGAGGCAGAGGGGGTCCACAAAACCAGGGAAACAGAGAGTCTCTCTCTGACAAGCCCTTCCAGCATCCCTGAGATGTTGCCCGGCTGTCCCTCCTTGGAGGCAGTCGGGGGAAGACTATCGCTGTACCCAGAAGCCTGGCGTTCCCTCACTCAAGACAGATGGGTACAGTCGATCATATCCGAGGGTTACAAAATTCCTTTCGAGGAAAGTCCTTTCTATCCCTCAAATTCCCTTCCAGATGTACCACCCGGTCTAAGGGAAATTGCAGAGTTAGAAGTCTTAAAACTACTGCAAAAAAGAGCCATTCAGCCAGTTACAACAGACCATTCAGAGCCGGAATCTACTCAAGGTTCTTTTGGTCCCCAAAAGACGGAGACTGGAGACCAATATTGGATCTCAGCAGACTCAACAAGTCTGTGAGGAAGACAAGATTCGAATGGTCACTCTTCAGTCAATTCTGCCCTTCTTACAGAAGGACAACTGGATGTGCTCAATAGATCTTCAGGATGCGTACTATCACATAAAAATTCACAGACGCCCAGGAGATTTCTCCGCTTCGGCTGGGGTCCAGTCATTTCCAGTTCAGAGCCCTGCCCTTTGGTCTCACTACAGCCCTCAGAGTGTTCACCAAATGCATGGCAGTGGTCACGGCTCACCTGAGACGTCAAGGATTCCAGGTGTTTCCGTATCTCGACGACTGGCTCCTTTCAGCCACCACCAGGCATCAGCTTGTTCAAGCCAGGGATTACACACTAAATCTTTGTTCTCATTTGGGCATCTCGATCAACTTCGAAAAGTCATCCTTATCGCCCTGCCAGTCTATTACTTTCATAGGCGCAAACTTAAACACTGTTCGGATGTCAGCTACCCTTACAGACCAAAGAGTTTCAGACATTCAAAGTCATGTCAGGATCATTCTAGCCAACAAGAAAGTACAGGCCAGAATGGTTCTAAAGGTATTAGGCCTCATGGCTGTGGCCATTACTCTTCTTCCCCTGGCTCGTTTCTACATGCGCCTTCTTCAGTGGATGTTTTTCACTCAGTGGTCTTACCAACAACTTCCAATGCGTCACCAAATTCTGGTGACACAGATTTGCAAAAATCATCTTGCTTGGTGGATCACTTCTCCCCAGATTCACCAAGGCAGACACTTTGTACCCCATCCCGGTAGCCACTGTCACCACGGATGCCTCCCTGATCGGGTGGGGGGGTCATTATCAGGGCAGGATGGTTCATGGGACGTGGCAACCGTTCGAGTACCACCTGCACATAAATGTCCTAGAGATGAGAGCAGTGCTTTTAACGTTGCAAGCCCTCAACGACTTTCTTCCTGTAGGGACAATTGCGGTCCACACAGACAACATGTCTGTAGTTTGGTATATCAACAAACAGGGCGGAACCAAGTCCTACCCCTTGTGTCGAGAAGCGCTCAGACTTTGGCAATGGGCGATCTCTCATCGGTTTCTGGTAGCAACGCACATCTCTGGGAAAACCAACATTTTAGCGGACAGATTGAGCAGAGCTATTCTCATTCCTCACGAGTGGTCTCTCAAGCAATCTATAGTGGAAGAGATTTTTCTGGAATGGGGTCGCCCATGTTGCGATCTTTTTGCTACTCCCCAAAACAGCAAATGCCCAGACTTCTTCTCTCTCTTCCCTCTGCCAGGCCATCCCCCCAGAGACGCTCTGACCCAGGATTGGCCCCAGGGACTTCTTTATGCCTTTCCTCCTTTTCCCCTGATCCCTCAAGTTATCCAGAAAGCAACCGTTTTGAGAGCCAAAATGATTCTCATTGCTCCTTATTGGCCTCGACAAATTTGGTTTCCGTTCCTCCATCGTCACCTTTTGGTGCAGCCGTGGCATCTGGACCCAGTGCCAGATCTTCTGATTCACCAATCCGGTCAGCTGCACCGGTCTATCCCTTCTCTCAACCTCACAGCATGGTTGCTCCACTTCCTTCCTTAGCCAGGCTTCCTTTGGTCTCTAACCCCGTTAGAGACATTCTAGTAGCTTCTTTAAAATCCTCTACCAGGAGGATTTATACAAGCAAATGGAAACGTTTCTCTTATTGGGCTAAAGCCAAGAATATTGATCCCTTCACTGCCCCAGTTCAGGCAGTTTTGGATTTCTTAGCGGAGATTTTTCATGCAGGCTCCTTTTCTTCCACAGTCAGAGTTCAATTGGCTGCTATCTCGAACTTTCATGTCGGGTTCGCAGATCACAATATTATGTCCCACAGGCTTTGTAGAGCCTTCTTGAAAGGAATTTTCCTCCTGAAGCCCCCAGTCAGGAATCCTCCTCCTCAATGGGATCTAAATTTAGTGCTGACATCCTTGATTCTTCCCCCCTTCGAGCCAGCTGTTTCTTGCTCCCTGAAATTTCTTTCTTGGAAAACCTTATTCCTAGTAGCTATTACATCGGCCAGGAGGGTGTCTGAACTTCATGCTCTATTGGTTAGACCCCCCTATTTGGTCTTTCACAAAGACAGAGTATCATTGAGAACTAATCCGACCTTTTTGCCTAAGGTCGCCTCAAAGACTAATTTGAATCAATCCATTGATCTCCCTGTATTTTTTCCAAACTATTCAAACAGATCGGAACAAAAATTACATTATCTTGATGTCCACCGCCAACTCAGATATTATTTGGACAGAACTAAACAATTTAGGAAATCCGATCAACTCTTTGTTTCCTATGCTGATAACAAGAAAGGCCTTCCTGTCTCAAAAGTGACCTTATCTAGATGGCTTTCTTCCATCATCTCTGAAATTTATCGGCTCAGGGGAAAACAGCTGTGCTCAAAACCTAAAGCACATTCAACTAGAAGCTTAGCTACTTCTACAGCCTTTCAAGCTAGACTTCCTTTAGACACTATTTGTGCAGCGGCCACTTGGGCCACTCCTCATACTTTTGTTTCCCGTTACAAATTGGACTTGGCCTCCAGGGACAGAGCCAGTTTTGGCTCTACAGTCCTCAAGAGTCTGTTCCATTGAGCCACCCAGGATAGAGGTGCTAGGACGGTCCCATCAAGCAAGAATGAAGGCGAGATTGACAACTTAACATTGAGAAGTTATGTACCTACCATAACGTTCCATGTTAGTTGTCTTCTCTCGCCTTCTTTCTTGCGACCCTC
This sequence comes from Protopterus annectens, assembly GCF_019279795.1. Lineage (NCBI taxonomy): Eukaryota > Metazoa > Chordata > Ceratodontiformes > Protopteridae > Protopterus > Protopterus annectens. Next base: position 366,980,174 of record NC_056743.1, read on the forward strand.
CCTCCTTCCCCCAGGCCTGGACAGACCTTTTTCTACAAGGAATTATTATGCTGAAGACCATTCAGAGCTGGTCCTTCTTCCATCCTGTAGGCTTTTCTTCTTCCTTTGGGAAGTGTTTATGCTTGGTGCTATTGCCCCTTTGTCATCAAACGAGATCTGGGTACTTACCGCCTTGCATCATGGGATATGGGGCTGCCTCGAGCTGGTAAAAGTGACTCTCGAGCTTAGCAGTGCCGGTGGAGCCGAGGATCGGCTCCGAACCCATCAAGCAAGAAAGAAGGCGAGAGAAGACAACTAACATGGAACGTTATGGTAGGTACATAACTTCTCATTATGTTGATTTCAGAATGCTCAGAAAACAAATTGCAGGAATTATTTCATGCAGCTGAACAATTTGGAAAGCATACTTTGCAATGTGGTTTTGATTCCTTAGAGGCCTCCTGCAGGGCCGCAGTTACTGGATCTGTGATTAGGAGGCATGCCTGGTTAAAGGAACAGAATTTGCCTGATCATGTTAAAGCTAAATTGCTAGATGCACCTTTACAGCATGATTCTCTGTTTGGTATTAAGGCAGAAGAAAATGGAAGATAAAACTATGTCTATGCAAACTGTTAAAGACTTCTTACAAGTGCAGCCACCAAGATTCAGTAGACACTGGCCTAAAAAAACTGGTCCTTTCCTGTGTCAGACAGAGCTCAAAGGGGCAAATCCAGATGCCCTAAGGGTTCCAGATACCAGGCGCAAGATTTATACAGGTCAAAGCAAATGGGGTGCTTCCACCTCCAAATCTGGAGGAGCTAAAGTGCAAACCTACAGAAAGCAATCCCAGTGACTTCCCTCTGCCTACACGAAGCACTTATCTTTTGGCAGTACCCATAGGGGGAAAATTAGCACTTTTTGCTCTCAATATTGACAGTTACTAACCCCCAGGGCAAGTGGGTACTAAACATCGTATCACAGGGATACAGATTTGATTTCCACACACTGCCAATGACAAATGGTTGGTCAGATCAGCCATAAAATCAATGGGCAGAGGCACAGAAACAGGTTATGTTCCCTCATGGATATGGGGGCCATTCAGATATAACAGAACAGGAAAAAGGACAAGGTTGTTACTCAAGCCTGTTCTTGGTACCCGGAAAGGACAAGGCTTGGCGGCAAATACTGGATTTATTAATTTTGAACACATACCTGAACATTCCAAAATTCAAAATGCTGACTTTGCAGCAGCTTCTGCCCATGCTGGGCAAGAATGCTTGTCTGGTGACTTTAGACCTAAAAGAGGCATACCTGCATGTCCCAATAAGACAATCGTGCAGAAGATACCTCAGATTCAAGGCTGGCTTAATGCATTACCAATTCTCTGTACTGCCCTTTGGCTTATCTACTGTGCCCAGGGTCTTTACAAAGTGCCTGGCACCAGTAATTGCATTTTGCAGACAAAAAAACTGTACAGATATATCCTTACTTGGACGACTGTCTCATTCAAGCAGAGAACAAGGACAGTCTTCTTCGACACCTGGCGTTTGTGAAAAGGCTTCTAACATGCCTAGGGTACACAATAAACTAAAAGAAATCACAGCTGGTACTCTCTCAAAAGATAACATTCCTGGGTGCAAGCTTGAATACAACTGCCCAGGTGGCTTACCTCATGCCAGACAAGCAAAGGCAACTGACTACTTACTTCAAACTGATAGCAACAAAAACACAGTTATCTGCAAGACAAATTCTGCAGGCTCTGGGCTTCATGGCATCCTGCATCCTACTGATTCCATATGCAAGACTGCACATGAGGAAACTTCAATGGTACCTAAAAAGTTTATGGAGTCAACATTCTCACAGTTTGGAAGCAATGATTCCTCTCATTCCCTGCCTACAACAGGAGTTTCTATGGTGGGCAAAGGCATGTCACCAAAACATGGGACAGGCCTTCACTCTCCTCCCTGCCAGCCAAACCTTAACAGATGCATCAGATTATACCTGGGGGCTCCACATGGCAGGAAGATCCATTCAGGGCATATGGACCCCAAAACAAATGCATCTACATATCAACCAGAAAGAGATGCTAGCTGTTCAACATGCCCTAACAGCCTTCAAGGACTTACTTCATCCAGGACAACTACTGATAAAGACGGACAACACCACAGTCGTGGTATATAAACAAGCAAGGGGGCACACACTCATGCCCCCTTTGCAGATTAGCCATGGCACTGTGGGACACAGCTTTGACCTACCAAATACATCTTCAAGCTCAATTCCTGCCAGGAAAACAAAATACACTGGCAGACGATTTAAGCAGAAACCTTATGGATCCTCACGAGTGGAAACTAAATCCACAAGTCTTCAGCATAACAGAGAAATGGGGAAGCCCAGACATAGATCTATTTGCCTCTCCTCAAAATTATCAATTGAAAAGATTCTGCACAAGGACTTATCACAGACAAGCATGGAAAGTGGACGCCCTATCCTTCAGTTGGCAAAACCTTTCAGTTTACGCCTTTCCTCCTCTGCCTCTTCTCCCCAAGGTCCTCCTAAAAGCCAGACAAGAGAAACCAAAGATGATACTAATTGCCCCGGACTGGCCCCGCCAGTACTGGTACCCAATCCTAATGAACTTGTCTCAATACCCAGGTTGGACCTTACCTCAAAGACCTCAACTACTGTCCCAGCAAAACAATCAGATCCTGCACAATCAACTACAGACACTGAACCTGGCAGCATGGCTGATCATGTAGTTATACAAACAACACCTCTCAGTAAAGCTGTGATGGATGTCATTTTGGAAGCCAGAAGGCCTAGTACTAGAAAAATCTTATGCTGACAAATGGAAGAGATTCTGTGCTTAGAATCAAGCACAAGGAACTGATAGAGCAGAACCAAATATTCCTCAGCTATTACAATACTTAACTGAGATGCTTGACAAAGGCCTATCTTTCTCATCAATTAAAATCCATGCCTCTGCCATTTCGGCTCATTACAATACAGAGCCTCCACTCTTTTCTCATCCTTTACTAAAGCAGTATCTTAGAGGAGCCAAAAATATAAGGCCTCCTAGAAGATCACCATTACCTGCATGCAACCTCAATTATGTGTTGGAAAAGCTCAACCTGCATCCATTTGAAGCAGCTGATAAAAAGTTCTTATCATGGAAAACAGCTCTGCTACTAGCAATTACTTCAGCAAGAAGAGTATCAGAGCTACAGGCCCTCATGGCTGTAGAGCCTTTTATCATATTTTACCCAGACAGGGTGTCTCTGAGGACAAATCCTACTTTTATGCCTAAGGTGGTTTCCAGTGTGGCTCTTAACCAAACATTTCATCTGCCAACCTTTTATCCAAATCCGCAGAACAAGGGGGAGAGAATTCTGCATTCCTTGGATGTACACAGACAGCCAAGATCCTACTTGAGCAGGACTAAAGCTCTACGAAAAACTGAGCAATTACTAGTGTCATATGCTGCAGGATCAGAAGGAAAGGCTATTACAAAGCACACAGTTTCAAAGTGGATAAGCCACTGCATCAGTTTCTGCTACTTACACCATGGTAAATCTGTGCCCAAGGGCATTAGGTCTCATTCCACCAGAGCTGCAGCTACTTCAGCAGCCTTTCTCAGAGGAGTACCAACCAAAGACATTCTAGAGGCTGCTACTTGGAGTTCTGTTCACACCTTTACAAAGCATTATCATTTGCCTCTCTACTCTAAGTCCAGGGCAGGCTTTGCCACTGCAGTGCTGCAGGGCCTTGTAGCCGCACCTAATGCTGTTTAGCTCCAGCCTCCCAACCATAGCTTTGGGACTCTACCCAAATGTATGACTGCAACAGTGAAACACGAAGAACATAGTACAGTTGTGTACACTTACCATAAATGTAGATGTTCGAGTGGATTCACTGTTGCAGTCCCGGTTACCCTCCCGCCATCCCCTGTCATTCTGGAGTTTATCTTTCCTTCTCTATCTTCTACAACCTATGTGGCGTATTTGCTTGTAGAAGAAGGTAAAGTTTATATTGATGCATGTGTATATATACATATATATATATATATATATATATATTTTTTTTTTTTTTTTTTTTTTTTTTTTTTTTTTGCTACCTTTTTGATGACACCTGACATCGGGGACAAGAAAAACTAAAGAAAATGGCATCGGCTGCATGTTTTATACCTTTGACGACCTGACGTCATGGAAGAGAAGACGGCAACCGACGCAGGACCCAAGACTTTGGAATTCAGGCCGACTGAGGGCAACCTGCCAGCAGATTACCCCAAATGTAATGACTGCAACAGTGAATACACTTGAACATCTACATTTATGGTAAGTGTACACAACTGTACTTTTGTACTGTGTGTGTTTGTGAAAAGTTAACTTTTTATAATACTTACCCGTGACTACTGCTGCCAGGTTTCCCCAGGAATTTGGCATCTTTTTCAGTTTAACCGTGGAACAACCTACCGATTTCTCAGTTCTTCCTTCTTCCAGCCACAAAAATAAGAACATTACTAAACACCCTTTGACATCTCAGCAGACAGCTGAAGTGGCTATGCTACCAATAGGTCACTCTGAGGTGGCTTTTATGCTTCCTCAAACCATTCATCTTTTTTTCCTGGCTCTATTTTATGTATCTAAAATTTCTCTCTATTTGCTGTTGCTCTTTGTTTGCAACTGTTTTTGTAACTTTATTCTTATTGTTCTGTATAGGGCTTTCCCCCAAGGCCTCCACTGAAAATGGACTATGGCTCAAACAGACATACCCAGTAAACAAATGTCAAAATAAAAATAAATAAAAAAAGTTCCTACAGCCTGTATGGACAAGGGAGCTAGACACTTTTGCTGCTTTTGGAATGCCCTTGTTGGGCAAGGGAGAGCCGCACTTGGCAGTCCTAGGAGAAGGGGCTGGGAATACCAGTCTGCCTAGCCAGGATGCTGTGCCTGTCCCTAGGTTTTTTTTTCTTGGGAAAATGTATTTTATTTTATTTTACATTTGTTAACCAGGGGAGTCTGATCCGCAAAGACCCTTTTTCAGCAGAGGCCCGGGGAGAAAAGCTCCACATAGAAAAATTACAGATATATTTAGATATTTAGACATGATCAGTGTACAAACAAATTACAACAGGCATGTTTTTACAGTGGTATGGAGCACATTAACAGTTACAGTGGAGAGAACAAACAAGAAAATATTAATTTAAAACTAAAGGTAATTAATGGATTTGTTGTGTACAGCTGAAATTTGGAACATAGGTAGAAAACATACATAGTACACAGTTACAGTACATTATTGTACATTAGCCAGTGTTTGTAAGAGTGAAAACTATTATCAAGTACTCTAAGTTTAGTATGTGTACCTTGTCCGCTTTCACTAGCCTGGTAAGCAGTCATGGCACTGCCAACATTGCTTAAGATGTTGCCTAATGAGGTTTTTAAAGGAGGATTTGGACGATGTGTTTTGTATGGTTGTGTTCTGCAAAATTTCCTGTCAAAAAGAAACACACATTTCTTCTCCTGTCTGTCACTTTAGACAGGAGTAATTTTTTGACTTAGCTCAGGGTTTAACTCAGTCTCTTGTGCCTTCCAGTGCTGCTATTCCTGATAAAAGGAGAAGTAATTCATTTTCTGAGGCAGTTCAAGTTTATGAACTACAAAAAGATTGTGTAGGGACAGGTTCTGTTTTGCCTCCTCAGATTTCTGCTCCAAATTGTAAGGAGTGTATAGCTTTGACCAGTATTTGTGAAGGAATTAATCTGTTATTTCAGTGGGAACATAATGTTTCACAGTCCCTGAAGAAGTATTATGATTTATTACAACTGGAATTTTCAGACTTCACTGAAGTTCCTCCTGTTCTTTCAGCATCCATGAATGTTTCTGTCAAGGCCTGTAGCTTTCATGACAGTCAGACTGCTGCCTGTAAGAAATCAGATTGATTGTATTAAATTCCTCAGTCTTACAAGTGTTTATACACTCATAGATCTAACCAGGCAACATTTGCTTTAGTGAACCCATCTGCTGCTTAATATTTTCTTCTCCTTTTGACAGGGATGGGAAAGCTTTTGCTAAATTTGAGGAAAAGGTGTATTCTTCTGCAGCACATGAGTTTAGAACTCACAGCTGTTAAGCTGATATGCAGAGTTTATGCTTGCCCCCTTTGAGAATATTAGTAATGTTATGGCATTTGTTTCCACTTCTGAGGAAAAATCTGCTTGTTTAATTTGATTGCTTTTGTGTCGTGGCTGCTCACCTGGTTGGAATGATTGATTCTGCTGGTGCCACGTCCATGGCTGCTGCCCTTGGAACTGTTTTGATGAGGTTTGTTTGGTTGCATTCGCTAAACCTTATAGCCGATATAAAATATGAAATTTTGAATTCTCCCTTCTATAGAGAATTCATTTTTGGATCATCTTTTGCTGGAGTTTTTAAAATGTGTGATGAGAGAGGTAATTTCTCAGATTTTTTAGGCAAGTGATTTAGTGTTACCTCTGCTGCCTTCTTTAAAAAGCAAAATCTACAGACCCAGCAAGCTGGAGGTAAGCAGATGTTTAAAAAGCAGAGGCAGGGAGGTTCCAAAAAGGCTGTTGTACCCCTCCTCCCCCCAAGCAAAGGACAGTTTATTACATCTGAATGACTGTATACGAGACTCCCTTCTACCCTGGCAAACCCTTAATCTTTCCAGAAAGCCTGAACCTCCATTTCTCTCTCTGGCAGCATATTGTTTCAGACAGAGTTTCTGGTAGTAATCCATGTTTACAGATGACAGGGGGAGTCTCTTCCCCCCTTTTTGACGGATTCCTCACATCTGCCAGACCAAACTCCTGATGTGATGTTCTATCCCTCCTTCATTCTTCCAATGGTTGGGTTTGGAACCGATCTTCTGTTCCGACTCAGCCATTTACAAAAGCTTGAGGTCTCCAAGTAGCTCGTGGCTAACACCCTATTCCATGATGTTCTAAGGGAATTCTCCAGGTCTCGTTTGCCACTGAAACAGATCGGGTGCTTCAACTAGCTCTGGCTAATTGATTTTTTCTTTTTTCGTATAATCCTTTACTTATATAAATATATTTCACTTCCCCTTCAAATTAGATAGTAGATTAGTTTAAGCTTATTTAGAAAGCATTTTTCAACCTTCTTTTGTGTGTGTTGTTAATGTTCTGGTTGTCATTATTTTTAGGCCTAAATTGTTTCCCCTATCCTGGCTTCTTTATAGAGTGTTAACATTTTGTCTTATTAGGCTTGTTTGTTGTGCAGTTAGTGTTTTTTGATTGCTGTGAGTAGTTAGTTTACAGGGTAGATGTCCTTCATGGATGCATCTGCAGTCATAACAAGTGGGTTGTCCTGTCGTCAGGCAGCCCTGCAGTCGGCCGGATTCCAAAGTCCGGGTCCGGCTTCGGCTGATGTCGGACTTCACCCGACGTCATCTCTGTTGGTCTTCGGGTATATAAGCATCAGCCGACGCCATTTTCCCCAGTCTTTCTTGCCGCGTGGCGCCCGAAGCAGAAGCTGTTCGCAAGTGCCGGTCGGTCGGATCCAGAGATTACTTCTACCGAATACTACTTCAAGGACTTCTAAAGCTAAGTACCCGTTGGGGACTCTTTCTTGCCTCAGCCGATGTCAGAAAAAGTTAACAATTGTTTAACCTGTGGGAAACAAATACCTCATAAAGATTTCCACTCTTACTGTCTGCCTTGTTTAGGCCCAGCCCACGACGTAGCAGCCTGTTCGGCCTGTGCCTCTTTCAACCGACGAACGCTTAGGCGTCGGTCGGAGTTTGCAGAACAGTTTTTCGGTTCTGATTTTGCGTACATTATGCCGTCGGATCCTCCGACTACCCAAACTACTAAAAACGAAAGATAAAGACCGACACTCGCGGTCCGCGGTTTCGGCCGAAACCACGGTAAAGCAAACATGAGTGTCTCGGTTTCGGCCGAAACCGAGAAAACTGATCAAAGTACAGCTGAACCTATTCTTACAACTGAAGCCCCTGCTACAACTCTTGAATCGACCTCAGAACTTTTACCCACTACGGTGGTTGACTTATCAGACACCATCCCCTTGGATGTCTCTACCCCAGCACGTGGTGCTGCTAGGCCTCCAGCAGCCATGTCCATTAAGGCCTTCGCCAGGGCTAAAGCAGCCAAAACTACTAAAACAGTGCCTGTTAAACCCCCACATCCAGGCCCTCTTCTAGCTCTCAAATGCTTTCTTTGGCAGAAGATTTAATTTCTTTAATTAGAGGATCTCAATCTCACCCAGACAGGGCCTCTCAGCCCCCAGAGAAGAGACCTAGGGCAGAGCCCCTGAGCCAGTGTCTTCTGATGATTCTGCTGATGAATCAGACATAACTGACCAGCCAGAGGCTCCTTCTCCAATTTTGAAGATTCTGATGCTGAAGAATCCATTCCAGCTGCTTCCCACCAGAAGAATTCTCCTTTGGGGAAACCTTGCATGCCATGCGAGAACAGTTCCAATGGCAGCAACAGGATTTTTCAGACTCCAGAAAAGACTTAGGACCTTTCTGCACCTCCCACAGCACAGGCCCTTAGCTATACCTCCTGTTCTCTCTGTGGTGGATGATGCTTTCAATGATGTTTGCTCCGCTCCAGATTCTTTACCCCAGCCCCTGCCAAACCAGACAGATTTTACAGGGTGCCAGATACTCATCACCACCTTTACAAGGCCCCACTTGCAGACCCAGAAACTATATCCCAGGGTCCCAAGGCAGTAGCCACGACCATAGCTAAAACCCTATTCCTTCTGAAAGGGAAGCAAGGTCATTAGACAGATGGGGTAAAAGGTCTACACTTCAGCTACTCTCTCAGCTAGAGCTTTAAACTGTCAGTTTCACATGATACAATACCAAGAGTTTATGCTTGATCAGTTAACTAAAAAACTAACCACTGATGAATCTCGTGATAAGAAATATGTATTAGAGATGGTAAATAACATACAACAGGTTAGCAACCATTCCTTAAAATGTGGCTATGATGCACTGGAGGCTTCATTTAGATCAGCCATGACAGGCACAGTGATAAGAAGGCATGCATGGCTAAAGGAACAAGCTTTACCGGATTATGTTAAAGCTAAGTTGCTAGATGCTCCTATGGACAAGACAGGTTTGTTTGGTACACCTGCCCAGCAGGTTATGAAGAAAATGGAAGAGAAGGCAAAATCTGTTCAAACTGTTAAAGATTTCTTGCAGGTTCAACCCCAAGGTTTAGCAGGAACTGGCCTGCCAAAATTGGTCCTTTCCTGACTCCACAAAATTTCAAAGGGGCAGGAATAGACGCTCCAGAGGCAGAAACCAATCCAGAGGAGGTGCCTACAGAGGACGACAGTGGCAAGGTAACAACAGAGGCACAGACACAGCCACTGCCACTACATCAGCACAACCACAGTGACTTAATCCTAAATCCGCCTACCAGGGAACAAATAGCAGCTCCTCTAGGCGGAAAGTTAACCTTATTTTCAAAGAACTGGCACTACATAACAAAAGACAAGTGGATTTTACAAACCATAGATCAAGGTTACGGTTTCACTTCCACACTTTACCAGTCAAAAGAGGAATGCCAAATCTACCTCCAAATCAAAAACAGAGGCTCTACGCCAGATAATGGAGTTAGCAAACATGAGAGCTGTGGAAAGAGTGCCAACAGCAGAACAAGGAAAGGGTTCTATTCCAGACTATTCCTAGTTCCAAGAAAGGAAAAAGTTGGAGACCAATTCTCGACCTGTCCACCTTAAATACATACATCATTGTCCCAAAATTCAAAATGCTGACCCTACAGCAACTTCTTCCCATGCTGGGCAAGGAGTCTTGGCTGGTAACTCTAGATCTCAAGGAGGCATACCTGCACGTCCCCATTCGACCAATCTGCAGAAGATACCTCAGATTTCTTGCAGGATCAGAGCACTATCAATTCTCAGCATTGCCCTTTGGCTTATCTACTGCGCCCAGAGTATTCACAAAATGCCTGGCATCAGTAATCGCCCATTGCAGACTACAGGAATTCAAATTTACCCATACCTGGACGACTGCCTGCTACAAGGGGACAACAAAAGCAAGCTGACAACGGATTTACAAAGGGTCATTTACTTGCTACAAGGACTGGGATACACAGTCAATTTACAAAAGTCAAGGCTGATACCATCCCAAACAAGGACATTCTTGGGCTGAATTGGACACAGTACAACAAATGGCATTCCTGACTACAGAAAAACAAAAGAACTTCCTCTTTACTTCTTGGCACTAACAAAACTGAACAAGTTAACAGCAAGAAAAGTTCTGCAGGCCTTGGGCTTCATGGCATCATGCATAATCTTGGTCCCATTTGCCAGACTACATATGAGGAAACTACAGTGGTACCTAAAGAATTTATGGTCCCAACACAGACACAGTCTAGAAACAGAAATCCCACTAATTCCATGCTTAAAACAGGAGTTCCTATGGTGGGCTCAGGCATGCCAGTCAAACCCAGGCCTACCCTTTCGCAGATGTCAACCAAGCCAGACCATCACAACAGACGCTTCAGACCTAGGATGGGGGCCCACATGCTGGACAAATGCGTGCAAGGATTGTGGACACAGGATCAACTTCACCTGCACATCAATCTAAAAGAAATGCTGGCAGTAAAACTGGCAATCCAAAAGTTCAAACCATTTCTCAAAGAGGGCCAGTTGAGGATAAGGACAGACAACACCACAGTCATGTGGTACATCAACAAACAGGGAGGCACTCATTCATACCCCCTATGCAGAATGACCTTGGAGCTGTGGACCCTGGCACTCAGCTACAACATTCAGTTACAGGCAATATTTGTACCGGGAAAGACAATACTCTAGCAGACATATTAAGCAGAACCACTTGGATGCCCACGAATGGAAGCTGCACCGGACATCTTCAAGACCATCTCAAAGAAATGGGGAATGCCACAGATAGACCTATTCGCATCACCTCTCAATCACCAGCTCAAAAAATTCTGCACAAGGACATTACACCCACTAGCATGGAAAGTGGACTCACTCTCCTTCAACTGGAAAGGCCTAACAGCATATGCATTCCCACCTCTTCCTTTGATACACAAGGTACTACTAAAAATCAAGGAAGAACGTCCAAAGATAATCCTGATAGCTCCAAACTGGCCAAGACAACACTGGTACCCACTACTGAAGAGCATGTCTCGAACAATATGTGGCCAATACCCTGATGCCTTTGATGTTAACTCAGAACAACTACAGCATCATACATCCAAACCTAAAACGCTGCAACTGACTGCATGGAACATCACATAGCAGCAGCTAATCCAGAACTTTCACAAAGAGTTAAAGACATTATTCTTGAAGCGCGCAGACCTTCAACAAGAAGGAACTATGCTGGAAAATGGAAAAGGTTTGTCATTTGGAGTACGGAAAGAGGAAAAGATGTGTCAAACATAGATATGCCTAACATTCTGGAGTATCTGGCGAACTTCTTCATTCAGGCCTGTCCTACTCCTCCATCAAGATACATGCATCAGCTATTTCAGCAGAATACAGCTTTGATCCACCTGTTTTTTCGCACCCTTTGCTCAGGCAGTTCCTCAGAGGAATCAAGAATGTAAAACCTCCAAGGAAACCACCATTACCAGCTTGGGATTTAAACTTTGTGCTAGAAAAGTTGACACTATCACCCTTTGAACCAGCAGCAACAGCAGACCTACAACACCTGTCATGGAAAACTGCTTTCCTACTAGCAGTTACTTCAGCAAGGAGGGTTTCAGAACTTCAGGCCTTAATGGCAGTGCAACCCTTCCTAATCTTCCACCAAGATAGAGTGTCCATGAGGACTAATCCTACATTTATGCCCAAGGTGGTATCCAGAGTGTCTTTAAACCAGGCAATCCACCTACCTACCTTCTTTCCCAACCCACAAAACAGAGGGGAAAGAATACTGCATACCTTGGATGTGCATAGACAGCTACGCTACTACTTGGACAGAACAAAAAATAGCAGAAAGACTGACCAACTTTTTGTAGCCTATGCAACAGGAAGGGAAGGAAAAGCTATTTCCAAACAGACAATCTCCAAATGGATCGGAAATTGCATACGATACTGTTACTCCTTCCATGGAAAACCAATTCCACAGAACATAAGACCTCATTCTACAAGGGCAACAGCCACTACCACAGCCTTCTTACGAGGAGTGGCAACCAAAGACATTATTGAGGCGGCTACTTGGACCTCCGTGCATACATTTGCCAAGCATTATAATTTGCCTCTATATTCCAGATCCCGAGCAGGGTTTGCCACTGCTGTACTGCAAGGGATCCTAAACACACCATAATCTACTTTTATCCTCCTGCCCTAGTTGGCTATGGTATTCTACCCACTTGTTATGACTGCAGATGCATGCATGAAGGACATAGTACAGTTTTGTACCTACCATAAATGTAGATGTCCGAACTGGATAGCATCTGCAGTCAGGATTACCCTCCCTCCTTCCCCTCTGTGGTACTCCTAGGGTGTTTACCCTCCTAATAGCTAGCTGTTGGGGGGGAGTCTTTTATGGTGTATTTGTTTGTATATATGTACATATATGCTTATTGTTGTGTTTACCTCTATCTATTTGGAAACATTGGCATCTATCCAAATTTTAGCCTGCAAGAGGGCTACTGGCATCTGGGGCAAGAAACACTGAGGAAAATGGCGTCGGCTGATGCTTATATACCCGAAGACCAACAGAGATGACGTCGGGTGAAGTGCGACATCAGCCGAAGCCGGACCCGGACTTTGGAATCCGGCCGACTGCAGGGCTGCCTGACGACAGGACAACCCACTTGTTATGACTGCAGATGCTATCCAGTTCGGACATCTACATTTATGGTAGGTACAAAACTGTACTTTTTCTAACCCTATATTATTGCAGAGTGTTACTAGTTTAACCATTCCGTGGCAGTTTTTTTGATGTTTTTCTGCCAAGTTACCAGCTTCAGCTTTGAACTATTTTTCCTGAAGTTAAAGTTTGAGGTGTGTATGTGTGTGTGTGTGTGTGTGTGTGTGTGTGTGTGTGTGTGTATGCATGCATAGCTTGTTATATTTTTATATACCAAATATAGAAGTGTTTTTTCCTATCTAGACTTGTTTTTTTCTTCTGAGCTAGCTTGTTTCAGTTAGAGAGCGGTTGAGCCCGTTTAAGTTGAAGGGCCTTCTTTCACTTTCCTATTTATTGTAGTTTGTGGTGTTGGTTTAGTTCCTTGTTAGTACCATGTTTAAGCAAACAAAAGATACAAAACCTTCGGGGTTCAAAAAGTGCTCGAAATTAATTCAGAAAATGTCAATTACAGATGGCCGTACTGTGTGTGTGTGTGTGTATACTGCCTGGGGCAGTGCACTTGCAGGAATCTTGTTCAATATGCCACTCCTTTAGCCCAAGGGTTCTTCTTGAGAGAAGGAACAAGTACATCTTAAAGGGGTTACTGAAAACTTCTTTTTCATAGGCCTTGGAAGATCATCAGAGTCCTACAAAAAAGGCTTCTCCCTCTCAAAAATCTGACAAAACTTTAAAAAGATCATCTTCTACATCTTTGGATCATTCGGAGTCATCAAAGAAATTGCAGAAAATATCTTCATTGGACCCAAAATCTGTCAGGTCTGAAACACCATCCACTTCGGCTCCTTCTACATCAGAGCTAAACTTGGAGCCGGTCCATGGAACTGGAGCCGTTTTTCCCGACACTAAGGTTACATGTTTTGCAGACTGTAAGATCTCCAGCCCTCTCTTTTCGATCCTCCAGAAGCCTTTCTGACTGTGGATTGTGTGGTGCGGAGACTTTTGAGGACTTTTTTTGGAATCGACCCAGACTGTTTCGGAACCGACCAGACCTGCTCTTTCACCATCAATTCCTCTTCCAACCCGACTTGGGGTATCGGAGCCAGAATGCATGGAGCTGATAGTAGTGGAACCGTCGGTGCAGAGACCTGCTCCAGGATCTTCGGCCTCGACTGACTTCCTCAGTGCCATCTGAAGAGTCTAGGAGCTGTCATTCTACGGTCGGGTCCAGGGAGGACAGCCAGATCGGACTTTTTTCATATCCAATCTTGCATCTTGGGGCCTCAGCGCATGTAAGCTCAGCTCCTACATCGGCCTTGGGGCGAACCCCCTTGGTGCCGAGGATACTTTCTGGTTCTTTGGAGCCAGGAGCTTCCTCGGATCATGGGTAGGGGGCCTTCAAGACGATGAGATCACTGTCCCATGGCACCTCCACTCTTCGGCCCTTTCATTCCTTTTCCAAAGGCTCCGGTGTCCGTCTCAGCACAACCACCCAGACTTGGAGACCCAAGGCCTCAGGGCGCCCCATTGGGCGAGCCCCTCTCTTCCAAAACCTCTACAGAATACCCTTCTGAGGAGGTCCTTCGCAAGAGATTATGTAAGAGGAAGCATTTGGACTCCTCAGAGGAGTCTGTCACATCTGACACAGACTTTGATGACCCAGAAGGGTCCCCACGGTCACCCTCTGAGGATGTCTGCTTTGCAGACATCCTAGAAATCCTTAAGCAGAGAGGTGGCTGGAAGCCCATCAACCCTTCGGAAGAGGAGGAGTCTGTCTCTGAAGGCTTTTAGATCTCTGCCCTTCGAACTTATGGATCTAGTTTGTCAAAGGCATGGGAGACTGCAAATTCAGTGGAGCCTGTCCCTCGGAGGCCAAATAAATTTATTACATCCCGCAAGGATAACACATTCCTTACAAAAGGTGTCCCGGTAGATGCTATGGTGGTGGCGGCAGCCACAAAGAAGGAATTGTCAGAGACGTCCTCTTCTGTCTGTCCTCTGAACAGAGAGTCTTGTACGATGGACAGATACAGAAAGCACACATTTTCTTCAGTGACATTTGCGCTTAGATCGCCGAGTTCTCACCCATTTTACGAGGTTGTAGAAAGATCTCCTGAAAGAGCTGGGAGATGCTCTACAAGGTTCAGTAGTTGTAGGGGTATCAGATAAAGTTTCTTCCCAGATTTCTACTTTAAATTCAGTGGTAAACTCCTCTGTGAGACTCATTTCCTATGTAGCTGGTGGAGCAAGTAGGACAGCAAGTTCAGGAATTTCCCGTAGGCGACATTCCTGGATGCGCTTGTGTACTTTGCAGAGCCTTTTAAGTCTTCCTTCGTTAACGCCCCTTTTGATTGCTCGTCCTTGTTCGGGCCTAAAGTCAAAGACACATTAACCACGTGTGAACAAGAAGGAAAGACTGTCAACCGTGGGAGTGTGGTTTTTCCCTACCTTCTAGACCTTATCCCAAAGGTCAAAAGGGTGGAAAAATGTGGTTTTGGAAATCCCAGAGTGTTTTTCAAGACACACATGGTGGTGATTCCCCCAGGGACAGAGGGGGAAGCAGTAATGGAAGATGCCGGCCACATAGCAGAGGGGGTCCACAGAGCCAGGGTGACAGGGAATCTTTCCTTGGCAAACCCTTCTAGCACTCCTGAAAGGAGCCTGCCTGTCAGTCTCTGGAGGCAGTCAGGGGTCGCTCATCTTTGTACACTGAAGCCTAGCTAAAAATAACAAAAGACAAATGGGTACAAAGCATTGTATCCAGAAACTACTCCATACTCTTTTCTTTCCCTGTCCCAAATATAAAAAACATCCTGGACGTTCCACCCAGTCAAAGGGGACAGGCAACTCTAGAAATACAAAAGTTGCTAGACAAAAGAGTCGTCCAAACAGTCCTCGCAGACCAAGTAGGATCTGGAACTTACTCGAGGTTCTTTTTAGTTCCAAAGAAAATGGGAGACTGGAGACCGCAGTCCTGGATCTCAGCAAATTAAACAAGTCAGTAAGAAATTCAAAGTTCTGGATGGTAACACTGCAGTCAATCCTCCCTTTTCTGGGACAAGACAATTGGATGTGCTCTATAGACCTCCAGGATCCGTACTACCACATCAAAATGGACAGGCGATCCAGGAGTCATTTGCGCTTTCGGCTGGGAGCCAGTCGCTAACAGTTTCGAGCTGTGCCCTTTGGACTCACTACAGCCCCCAGAGTGTTCACCATATGTATGGCAGCACTCACCACTCACTTGAGGCGCCTAGATTTCTGAGTATTTCCGTATCTAGCCAACTGGCTCCTAACTGCCACCCCTTCGCAGCTACTAATAAAAGCGAGAGACACCACACTGAAACTCTCCTGTTAGTTAGGGAGCACAATAAACTTCGAGAAATCTCCCTTATTGCCATCTTAATTTAATCTGTTTTATAGAAACAGACTTAGACACCTCAAAAATTATAGCAAAGCTTCCCCCAGAATTAGTACGAGTCCTACAGCATCAGGTTATAAGCCTACTGTTCAAAAGGAAGGTTCAAGCAAGAACAGTTCTTCAAGTATTAGGAACCATGGCAGCAGCAATAAACTTGGTTGCATTGGCATGGCTACACATGAGGATTCTACAGTGGCTGCTGTTGACTCAGTGGTCCAGGCAGGAACTACCCATGTCTCACCAGATCATAATAACAGAATCTTGCAGGAAAGACCTTCGTTGGTGTGTTCACTTGACTCATTTGACCTTAGGTCGACCATTTGTTCTCCCACAACCCTTAGCCACAGTGACCACAGACACTTCCCGGATAGGGTGGGGGGGGCATTATCTGGGAAAGACTGTCCAGTGCACTTGGCAAAATCATGAGGCCCATTTGTATATCAATGTCCTAGAGATGAGAGCAGTGCTTTTGGTGTTGCAGGCATTCCAGGATTTTCTTCCACTGGGAACTATTGCAGTTCAGTCAGACAGCATGTCAGTTGTATGGTACATAAACAAGGAGAAACCAGATCTTACCCTGTTTGTTGAGAGGCTGTGAGAGAGTATGGCAGTGGCCAAATTCTTCCCAGTGCTTTCTGAGAGCAACGCACATCCCGGGGAAATCCAATGCGATAGCAGACAGACTCAGCAGGGCAGTTCTAATGGCTCAGGAGTGGTCCCTGAAGCAAGAGATTCTGGAAGTGATTTTCCAGAAATGGCGCCAGCCTTGCTGTGATCTTGTTGTCACGTCCATGAACGCCAAATGAAGCAGCTACTTTGCCTTAATCCCCCCTCCGGGGGAGTCACCAAGGTATACGCCTTCCCTCCCTTTCCATTGATAACCCAAAGTTCTTCAGAAAGCCAATGTATTGGGAAGGACCTTAATACTTATCGCTCCTTACTGGTCTTGTCAAGTCTGGTTCCCCTTTTTGTGGCGTCATCTTCAGGAGGAACCTTGTATTCTGGACCCAGTTCCAGATCTTCTGATCAGCTGTCAGGAATGCTCCATCCATCTCTTCAAACCCTCAAGTTTGACAACCTGGCTGCTCCACTTCCAAACATAGGTAGGTTACCCGACCTTTCACCTTCAGTGCAGCATATCCTGATTTCCTCTCATAAAGCTTCTACAAGAAAATTATATGTCAGCAAATGGAGATGATTTTCCTCCTGGCCCTTGGAAAATCATATTGACCCTTTCTCTGCATCTATATCTTCTGTACTGCAATTCTTAGCAAAACTGTTTCATGAAGGAGCAGCTGCAGCTACTATACGAGTTCAATTAGCAGCGATCTGTAATTTTCATTTAGGAGCAGCGGAACCAAATGTTGTGTCCCGCAGACTTGCAAAGTCTTTTTTTGGGGTACCATCTTACTAAGACCACCCATTGACCCCCCCACCACATCCATGGAACCTCAACTTTGTATTATCCCATATGATTCTTCCTCCGTTTGAACCTGCATCATCCTGTGACCCGAAGTTCTTAACCTGGAAGACGATTTTCTTAGTAGCTTTAACTTCGGCTAGGAGGGTGTTGGCGTTACAAGCACTGTCTATCAGACCACCATGTATGCTATTCCACAAGGACAGAGTCTCACTATGTACAAATCTGTCTTTTTTACCAAAAGTATGTTCAGAATCCAGATTGAACCAATCCATAGACTTGCCAGTGATGTACTTCTTGTTTCACTGTTGCAGTCATCACATTTGGGTTATCTGCTTGCAGTAGCCCTCAGTCGCCCTGATTATCCAAGTCTTGGGTCCTGTATCGGTTGCTGTCTCATCTTCCATGACGTCAGGTAGTCAGCATGCAGCCGATGCCATTACATCAGTCTTTCTTGCCGTGCGGTGCCCGAAGCAGAAGCAGTTCGCAAGTGCCGGTCAGCCAACACCTGAAATTTTCGTTTTTGAGTTTCAGAACCAAAGTCTTCAACTAAGATAAGTACCCCGTTGGGGATCCTTTTTCTTGCTCTAAACCGATGTCAGTAAAAGTTAACAATTGTATTTCTTGTGGAAAGCAAATATCTCATAAAGATTTTCATTCGTACTGCATTCCTTGCTTAGGCCCAGACCACGACGTACCTCACTGTCGGTTTTGTGCCTTATTCAAACATTGTACTATTCGTCGTCAGTTCATTTACGCATCTAAATATTTTGGTACTCTGTTCAATTATCCAGAAATGGCTTTGGTAAGCCACCCGACTACCGACATTCTGAAATAACGCAAAGGTAAAGACAGAGACAGACTGCTTAAGTCCAAAGCTGCTGACGACACTTCTGTTAAGCTAGTCACCAGTTCGCCGGTACTCAGTGAGACGCTTTTGCAGCCCCTGTTGCCTGCTACTTCAGATTCGCAGGCCTCTACTGAGACCCATTCCGAGTCTGGTATGTTGCAAGATGCTTCTTCGACTGTGGAACCTGCAGATGTCTCTACCTTGGATGGGTCTGGAGCCGCTGTGCAGGCACCAGCTTCTGAGGGTGTATTCAGGCCTACTGACTTACATATTAAACCAATGCCATCTTCTTCTTCAAGGCCTAAAATTCGATCCATGCCTAGAAAACTGACGCCCAGACCACATGTTGAGGCCCCTATGCCTAAAAAACAAATGATAAGAATGGCTGAAGAGCTTATTACGCTACTCAGGGGGAAGTCATCCTCCCCCCTCTGAGAGACCTAGGACTGATTTTCCTTCTGATTCGTCTGATCAGGATTCTAAAATTTCTGTTTTCTCTGATGACCAGGATTTGCCCTTATCTACCTATGAAGATTCTGATGCAGAGGACTCCATGCCCTCTGCTTCCCCTCCAGAGGATTTCTCTTAGGGTGAAACCTTGCATACTCTTAGGGAGCATTTTCGCTGGGAAAGCCAGGATTACTGTGACTCCAAAAAGAAGCTTAGGGAATTCTTACTCCTGCCTCAACACAGGCTTTTAGCTGTCCCTCCTGTACTGGACATTGTAGATGATGCCTTCTCGGAATGTAGCCTGGCCCTTGACTCCCTACTTCTGCTCCCAGAAAACCTGATAGGTATTGCAGGGTACCTGACTCTCACAGGTTTCTCTTTAAAAATCCTACTGCGGATCCTGAGACCAGTTCACAGGGTTCCAAGGGCATTAAGGCTACTACTGCCAAAAATCCTACCCACTCTGATAGAGATTCCAGGGCGCTGGATAGATGGGGTAAGAAGGTATACACTTCTGCAACCTTGGCCATTAGGGCCTTAAACTGCCAGTTTCATATGTTGAAGTATCAGCAGCATATTATTGGATTGCTGAAACAGAAAATGATGTTGATTCCTGACTGTGCTGAAAATAAAGATTTACAGGATTTAATGCATTCTGCTGAACAAGTTGGAAAACATACTTTGCAGTGTGGTTTTGATTCATTAGAGGCATCTTGCATGGCTGCTGTCACTGGGTCTGTACTTGGAAGGCATGCTTGGCTTAAGGAGCAATCTTTGCCAGATCATGTTAAACCTAAATTACTGGATGCTCCCTTAAACCAAGATTGTCTATTTGGCAGCAAAGCAGAAGTACTTAGAAAGATGGAGGAAACCGCTAAATCTATGCAAACTGTTAAAGATTTCCTGCAAGTACAGCCTCCCAGATTTAGTAGGCATTGACCCTCTTAAGAATTGGTCCTTTCCTACTTCTTCCAGGCCTTCTCAGTCCAAACCCAAAACCAGCAGTGCACCCAGGCTTCAGTCCCAAGGTGCTCACAGGCCTAAGCAGTGGGGGGCTCCCACTTCCAAAGCAGGGAGTAGTAAGACTCCCTTGTATGGTAAACTGTCTCAGTGACTTAACTTCAATCCTTCCAGGCCCTGGTCAACTGACTGTTCCTTTAGGGGGAAAGATTGCTCTGCATGCAAAAATTGGGAACTCATTACCCAGGACAAATGGGTTTTTATGTATAGTTTCCCAAGGATACCGATTTCACTTCCACTCCTTACCAACCCCAAATCAGTGGGCAGAGGCTCAAAAGCAAGTTCTCTCTCTTAAGCATCAGGGCTATTCAAGCTGTCCCAGCAGAAGAATGGGGGCAAGGTATCTACTCAAGACTTTTCCTGGTACCCAGAAAAGACAATTCCTGGCGTCCTATCCTGGACCTGTCTATCCTAAACACTTTTTTGGTAATCCCAAAATTCAAGATGCTAACTCAGCTGCTTCCCATACTAGGCAAAGATGCCTGGTTGGCAACCCTGAATTTAAAGGAAGCCTTACGCGCACATCCCAATAAGGGAATCTTGCAGAAGATACCTATGCTTCAGAGCAGGCTACATGCACTATCAGTTCTCTGCACTGCCCTTTGGCTTATCTACTGTTCCCAGAGTATTCACAAAGTGCCTAGCTCCAGTCATTGCATTTTGCTGGGGGGGGGAGCTGTGATGACGCAGGTAGACCAAGTGTATAAATACTGTCCAACTTGTAATACTTGGTAAAAGTATGCACAAACGACCATGGTAGCAACCTCTAAAACAGAGTATCCAGGCCTTGTGATAAAACCAGTGCTACACTCCGTTTTCTCCCTACAGTTATTGCAAGGCAAGAATAACACTTTTTAATAAGGATACCTACCAGACAAGTCTGCATAGCACATTTGTCTACCTGCATCATCGCATCTCGGGGGCCCCCTCCCAGCAACTGCAACATTGCCAGATAAAACCACTGCCACGGTCCGGTTTCTCCCTACAGTTATTGCAAGCCAAGAATAACACTTTTTTCATAAGGATACCTACCAGACAAGTCTGCATATGTGACTGGATATTTACAGTTCTTGTTATTAGCAGATGTGGTCCTTAACAGTAATGTTTTAAATATTGTGACTGGTTAATTACATTTCCTTTCACAGCACATTTGTTACTTTTACTAGTTATATTTTAAACATTGTTTTGGCCGGCGTGCACACCTGCAAGGCCCACCCCCCCCAGGCAACTATAGCTTTGTGTATTGCCACTGGGTGGCATAACTTAACAATATACTTGCTGTATCTTCTCCCAAATAGATCTTCTCCACACTGAATACTTGTAAAGTAAGGCAAGTACCATTTACTTGGTGTATTTTGTCCCCCAGATAGATTTACCTTCCTTTGTATTACTTGCTCACGAAGGCCATAAAGTAATGTTTCTGCAACTAACTGCTTACACTCCTAATTTCCTGCTTCTACCTCTTCCATGCTTACACTTAGATTACAGCTCCAAGGCTTCCACTTCTTATGCGGATTCCTTTTCTGTGCAGTCTTCTGTGAGGGTGCTGGCCAGATCTCTACCTGTTTTTTCTGGTTATACCGTCCCCCATTTTGTATCTCCCTCCTCCCCCATGCACATTAACCAGTCTATATTAGTGGGTCTCCTTGAGCGGTGCCATTTTGAAAGTTATGTCTTGGCTTGTTTGTGTTGAGGAAGCTTCCCCAGACCCTTTTTAGTGTGACTGCATAAGTATAAGTAAATTAAACTAGTACAATACAGCCAAATAGATACATTTGGTATAAACAGAAACAAGTGAAAGGATACATTTGGTGTACAAAGAAAATAAACAAGTAAGCCCAGGGATATAATTGGAGTTGGTGTTAGCCCTGCTGTGCTCTTCTCCCTGCCCCCTATTCCCACCCACCCCAAAAGTGCTACATTTCAACTAAACTTAGCCACTCCCCTCATGCTAACCACCAGTCACTAAATCCGCCCTACCCCTGAACCTATTTCCTTCTCTTCCACTATTCCACATCCTGTAAAGCACAGTCCTCCATCTAACTACCTTACAATCACAAACAGCACCTCTCATCATCCACCACACCCACCCCATCCCAAGCAGATCTCCCACTCATGACCAAACTATGCCCAAACTACCCAAACCCACTACATAAACCTCTTACTATTGCTCCTAGGTGTATCCACCCTCCCACTGCTAACTTCCATCACCAGCCACCAAAAACAACTTAATTTTATCCATATACCAAGAAAAACTACTTCCACTAACATTATTACAACACACTGTTTTACTCAACTAGTCTCATATCACTACCAAACCTTCTTTATTCACCACTATGCACACAGATTACAGCCATCACACTACCAGTCCCAAACAACTATAAAAAGCTTTAAGACCCTAAACAAACTACTCAAACTCTATTTTTACCTCAGAACCCAACTAATTAGCTGCGGTGATATACACCCAAACCCAGGCCCACAAAATCTAGGAACCCCACCCCTCAACCTGAATGATACCTTACTCCACCGAGACAAATCCATGCTCCTCATTTTAAATCTAAATGTCAGAAGTATACTAAAAGTCCACGACCTTCATGCACTACTCTCCTTTTATCAACCTGAGATAGTCGTACTAACAGAGACTTGGCTTAAATCAGGCAACAACAACAATGAAATCACTCCACCAGGTTACAATATAATTCATAGTGATAGAATAGGTAAAAAAGGTGGGGGTGTGTTGCTATAGTGTATAATTCTCACCTCATCCTTGAGAAAGTAGACATAACCCCAGACCCTGATAAAGTTGAACTCACTCTAGCAAAACTAAAACTTAATGATAGTAAACACATCAACATCATAGGATGCTACATCCCTCCAGGCAACAATATCCCCATTAAAGAAGAACTCCTTCCCCCAGGAAAGCATAGTATTAGGAGACCTTAATACTGACTGATAAAACTGTTTCAGTCATAACCCACTCTCCCATATTAGCCTACATGGCCTAACCCAACTCATCACTTCCCCCACAAGAACAGACAAGAAAACCAAACACCAGTCCACTCTAGATTGGATACTCGTATCCCACCCATCACTGATATCCCTAGCAGGGTGTCTACCAGACACCCTGAGTGACCACCAAGCTACATTCTTACTCAGATCAAAATCACCACAACTGACCCAAATATCTACACGCCTAATTAGAAACAAAAACCACTTTAACCACTCCAACTTTATAAACAAGCTTATAATGTGCAACTGGACCCCCCTAAAAAACCTACCTCTTGATGAAGCTGTACTATACTACCTTAAACACCCTTAACCATCACACCCCCTCCAGAACAACAAGAATTAAAACTAAATATGCCCCCTGGTTAACCCGAGACACAAAATCCCTCCTCAAAAAAAGAAACAAGGCCTGGACCAACTACCTTGACAGTAAATCACAATTGAACAAACAAATATACGTTGAACTACGTAACAAAGCCAAAAAACTCACCAAAACAGACAAAGCATCTTACTACCAAAAGTTACAGGATAAGCACAGGAACAACCCACAAAAATTTTGGGCAGCAATTAACTCTATTCTACAACCAGGTAAAACAACTAGTCCAACCCCAAAAATAGATAACCAAGAAGACATCCCCACTCAATTTAATAAATACTATACAGAAACCATCCAGACCCTTGCAAACAACCAACCCTATGACACCATCCCCACCCCTGGAAATCCAACCCCCATACCCAACTAACATTTGCCCCAAGTTCAGCTTCCACCCAAAACCAACCAAATCCATTGAAAAACTACTCCGCAAGCTCAAACCAACGTCTGTAACCGCAGATAAATTGCGTGCTGAATACCTCCACCTGGCTGCTGAAGCCATATCATATCCTGTCTCCATCTCCAAGTTTATAGTATCCAAGCTGTGTAAAATATCACATATCTTCCCTCAACATAAAGGGGGGGAACCTCCCTGGAATTCATTAACTACTGCCCTATAGCCATACTACCCACTTTATCTAAAATTTTAGAGAGGGTAATACACAAGCAACTAATGAAGTATCTCCTAGAAAATAATCTAATAGCAACACAACAACATGGCTTTAGACCCTTCCGTAGCACCTTCACCGCACTAACAGAATTCACCTACATTGTCAATACTTAAAGAAACAACGGACTTCTTGTATGTGCCACCTTCCTTGACTTGTCCAAAGCATTCGATATGGTTAACACAATAAACTCCTTTCACTGGCAACTCTAAACCTTACCACTCCTGCTATCTCCTGGTTCAAAAATTACCTAGAGGGAAGGAAGCAAGCTGTTATTTGGCAAAACCAACTCTCCCCCTCCCTACCAGTCTCCCTAGGAGTACCCCAAGGCTCCATCCTGGGGCCACTTCTTTTTACCCTCTTCACCAATGAGCTCCCAGACAGTATTCCTAAAGCCTCAGTAGTGCAACATGCAGGTGATACCACTATAATATGCGCAGCCAAATCAATTGACATCCTTCTTTTCCCTAGCAGAAACTTGGATTACAAACCAAAGGTTCATTCTGAACCCAAGTAAAACAAAACTAGTACTCCTTAGCTCCCACAGTGCCACACCTCTCGCTGATTCTTTCTTCATCTCCTCCTTTAACAAGGCCGCAGTCACCCCCACAAATCATACCAAACTCTTAGGGGTTGCAATAGATAATCAGCTTAGATTTGACCTACATATTTCTATAACCATAACAAAAGTACATAAAAAGCTTGGCCTACTGTATCGCAATAAAAAATTCCTCACTGACCACTCCAAAACTACTGTACCGAGGACTCACCTACTATCCACCCTACTTTATGCCTCCCCCATGCTTACAAACTTCCGCAAATCCGACCTAAACAAACTTGATAGTTGTTATAATAAATTCGCTACAACCTTTCCCATCAGAACACATCACTGTGAAAGCCTAAAAAAAACTCAATTGGCTAGAACTACCACTACTACTTCAACTCAATCAACTATCACTAGCCTAAAAAATAATATGTAACTCTGAAAACACCCCAGCCCTCCAAAATCTTTTGCAACCCTATACAACCGCCAGGCCCTTGAGGTCTAGCACACAAAACCTCCTCAAAGTAACCAAATATGAAGCTGGTAAGTCTGTCTACAGCCACTGTATAGCGAAAACCTGATACTCCCTTCCTGCCCACATAACTGACAACAAATCCCCTTCACAGTTCAAGAAACTTGTTAAAAACTCACTTTTTGAATAATTGACTGTGCTCCTGTACCCCCCCCCCCCCGGCTAATGTCTCATTAGAACACTTCACCTAACTTAAGTAACTCTGCTAAGCCAACCAATCATAGTACTGTACTCACTTAGGACAGTTAATCTACTCCTCATCCCATCTCTCCACGAGGTAGGGAAAACTACCCCAGCAATGTTGAGCTCTCCGTAAGCAACTAAAACCAGAAGACGCATTGTAAATCAATTTGTCCTTCTCAACTAAAGCCAGGTGAAGACATATAGTGAATCAATTTGTTATCCTTCTCAGCTGTAGCGAGCATCATTTGCTCTCTTGGAGCCTTATTTTACATCTCTCTGCTTTTACTAAGACTTTCGGCTTTTCCCGTTTAGGGGTTGCCACAGCGGAACTCCGGTCTGCTTATGATTGGCAGTGGATTTTTACGGTGCCGAGTTGCCAGCCTTACGCCCAGTCTTCAACTAAGGCACGCCCATTCACACTCACCTACCTGCATGTCTTTAATGTCACTGTGGGAAGGACATGCAGACTGCACACAGAAGGCGCTCCAGCCGAGAATCGAATGGGCGAACCTCTTGCTGTGAGGCGACAATGCTAACCGCTACACCACCGTGGCTATCTATCACAGGAATTCTAAACTTAGGAGTATCTTCTAAAATTTAATATTATATTGTAGAGAACGGATGTATCCAATCTGTTAGTTAATATGTATGTCAAAGTCTCTTCTATGGAAATTGTATGTCAAACATCTGACCTTAAAACTATGTTTTGTAAAACAAATTGTTCTCTTGGAGCTTTTCTCCCCGAGCCTCCACTGAAAATGGACTTGTAATCCAGTTGGACTCTCCCATTCAACAAATGTAAAATAAAATAATAAATGTAGATCTAGAGTAGGGTTTGCTAGAGCCTTTCTCCATGGCTTTGTTGAAAGCTCTACTGTTCAAAGGTGTTATGCTCCTTCTGCCTCCCAGGGTTCCTACTAAGCTTTAGCATTTTCCCATGTGTAAAGAATATTGCAAAATTGAATAGAATGATAGAATAGTTGTGTAAAATCTTAACCATGACCATAGAGCTCCTTCTTTTCTATGTTGCAGTATTGCGTCCCTCCCTCCTTCACCCCTGTATCTTGTTTCTTTCGTTGGATGCTATTTTATTGCTCTTTAGGTCTAGTGTCCCTTCTGGGGCATTACAATTCTGAAGATTGTATGTGTGGGCGTCCTTTTGTGGCTGATGTCAGCACATTTGTGCGATGCCCACGTACCTTGCAAGTAGCTAAAAGCTGTTTTTTGCTGGCCGGATGTCGGGTTACTTGGGCAGAGGATTTCCCACATGTAAAGAACACTGAAACAGAAGAGAAGGTCATCTATGGTTATAGTAAGATTTTACACAGCTCTTCTTTCATTTACTGTTTAACCTGTCCTATACGTCATTTGATTAATCTTGGTGACTATTGTGTTCACAACTAAAGTAAATATGATACTGCTGGTAGGACTGTCTTATTCCACATTGTATTTTTCTCTCTCCTTATTCATCCTTTTACATTTAGTGTAACATTTTTTCTGTCGTATGCTGATTTGATTACGTGTTATTTTCTTGCCTATATTACATGCTTCTAAAATGTCCCTTAATGAATCATATTGTATTTTGTCAAATGTTTTACTCAAGTCTCCTATCATAATTTTGGCTTCTACTTTATTTGATAGTTCTTCTATTTTATCAACCATAAGTCTCGACTTTTTTTCCTTTCTACCGAATACTGTGGATCAGTGCGTGAAGTGTGTGTGCTTGTATCTTTAAGAAGCATGCGAGGCTGTACGTGCACATATATAACCAGCACACGTGCACAACCTTAGTGTCATTTTGAAGTAGCAGCAAGGGAGTGAGCATGCATAGTCATAGTCATTAATTGTATACAAGTACTTAAGTTACAGTCAGCAATAGTAATGTGTTTGTATATAACAAAGCTGCTTGAACAGAACCCACGAAGATTTGGTTATCTGTGTGTTAACATGAAAACAACATGGTATCAGAACTGGGATGGAAGAGAGAAGAATATTTGGAGCCATGAGATGTAAAGACGACAGTGAAGTTAAAACCGAGAGAAAAAAGCGCACAAACATAGCCAGAAAGAATCAAAAGTAATGAGAAATAAAACAAATTATTTACTTGATGAGAAAGACAATAAAGGGGCATTACAAGGGCACAGACTGCAATATCAGGCAAGCAGAAAGTATGAAAAGTTTAACTAAAGAAAATATTTAAGATAAAAGTAGTTGATGAAGTGATCAACTGTAAAGCAAAATTAATATGTTTAAAGCAGAAAACGAGCATGTTTAAAGCAAAACGAGTGTGACATTATCTAAATTTCTAGTAGTAGAGTATCTGCTTTATATCACTATTTGTCTGTCCCTTGTTCTCAGAAAAAGTCCTTCCGCTCTTGTTTTTTTACTTTTAAGTTGGCCGTCGTCTATCTTAGGCTTCTATCTAGCGCTGTCCTTCTGAGGAATCCGTTTAAGTTAGAGGATTCCCTTTTCTTTTATAGCCTGTTTTAGTTAGAGGGCTCCCCCTTTCCTTCTTTGCCGTTTAAATTAGGCATCTCCTCAGGTTAGAGGAGTGCGTCGTTTGTTAGAGACCCTCCTCTAATTTTCTTTTTAATCTTTCCTTTTCTTCTCAAAAAAAAAAGAAAAGAAAAGAAAAAGTTTGTTGTTTCTTCTATAGATTAGTTATAGCTTTTTTTGTGGGCCAGTGTAATTCCTTGCACTTGAGTGAATTTTGACTGACCTGGTTTTGTTTCACTGCTAATTGTGTACTTAAACTGATAGTGACAGTTTTTTGTAGGCTAGTGTAGTTCATTGCACTTGAGTGAAATTTAACTGATCTGGTGTCTTTCACTGCTAATTGTGTACATAATCTGTTTGTCAGGATGTCTAAGGAGTCCAAACAGTCTGGGTTTAAAAAGTGTGACTCGTGTACACAAAAGATGTCACTTACTAATGGTCACACTAGTGTGTACTGCTTAGGCTCCTTCCACCTGCAGGATTCCTGTTTTGTTTGCCATGACATCAAGGGTCCTGCAGGAGTTGAAAAATAAGCTTATTCTTAGGGGTTTGTTAAAGGAGACTTTTGATTCAGCTGTTGAAGGGACTTAGGCCTCCAAACCTTCAGACAAGTCATCCAAAACTTCGACTCCAGTCTCCAAGCCGTCGAAGAGACTTGAGAAATTGAATTCTTCGGAGTTGAAGTCGGTCGGTTCCAAGAAGGAAAAAGCTGCATCGGTTGCACTTTGAAATTTCGGAATTGTCAAGCAGTCGAAAAAGGAGCCGGTCACCATCTTTGGACCCGATTTTCTCAGTGCCGCAGTCTCCTTTACTACAATTGGTGGCAGGTAGCCACAAGTCTTCCCATTCGTCTCAGCCATCCAGGAGCCTCTCGGATGATGATGTGGAGTGGGTGGTTAGAAGGTTGCTTCGTACACCGGCCTTGGCAAAAATTCTCTCCAGCCCAAATGGTCGTGAAGCCGTCTTCAATAGCTTCTTTACCTTCGGTTCCTTCTCCGACTCACTCAAGTTCGGAGCCAGAGTGCGCGGAAGTCCTAGTGGTGGAATCTTCGGACCTGAAATCCATTCCCGGAGTTTTGGTGCCGATCTGTGCTCCGACCACTTACATGCTGTTGTCCATGATGGGGGCCGAGACTCCCTCGTCTGTTCTGGTGGGGGGGGGGGGAGTCTAACTGGATCCGACTCTCCCACTAGGGGCTTCGTTGCAGGCGAGTTTGGCACCCATGTTGGCCTCTGAGCCATCCTCCTTGGCGCGGAGGAGATCTCCCAGTTCCTTGTATCAGGAGGCTCTCTCGGCCCAGGATCGTGGTACCTTAGAGGTGATGAGCGTGCTTTCCCCTGAGACTACTCCACCATCAGCTCCAGCTACTCTTCCCCCCCATAGGCCCTGTGTCAACCTCTACACCATCCCTCCAACCCCGGCATAGAGAACCAATTCTCCAGGATGCCCCAATGGGCGAAACCCTCTCTTCCGAAACCTCCCCGAAATATCCCCCTAAGGAGGTCCCTCAGAAGAAAACGTGTGACAGGAAACACATTGACTCCCCTGAGTCTGTCGCATCGGATACCGATTTAGAGGATTCGGAAGGGTT
Source organism: Protopterus annectens (assembly GCF_019279795.1). Lineage (NCBI taxonomy): Eukaryota > Metazoa > Chordata > Ceratodontiformes > Protopteridae > Protopterus > Protopterus annectens. The sequence continues at coordinate 367,009,518 of NC_056743.1, forward strand.
CCCACGGTAACCCTCTGAAGATGTCTCTTTCAGACATCTTAGAGATCCTAAAACAGAGAAGTGGCTGGAAAACCCTCTTCCCTTCTGAAGATGAGTCGGTGTACCTGAAGGCATTTGGTTCTCGAACCTCCACGTCTTGGGTGTCTCCGCCTTTTGACCATCTCCTGGGTGTAGTCAGTCGAAAAGTGTGGGGCTCTACAGTGTCTTTGGAACCTGTTCCAAGGAGGCCCAACAAATTTATTACAGCCCCAGAAGACAGACAGCTTTTGAGTAGAGGTGTCCCAGTAGATGCTATATTGGTGGTGGTGGGAGCCACCAAGAAGGAATTAGCTGAAACTTCTGCATCTGTCCATCCTCCGAATAAGGAGTCTAGAATGATGGACAGATACGGGAAGGGTATGTTCTCAGCAGCCTTTACCCTTCCTTCGCAGAATTACTTATCCCATTTTACTTGTCTTCAGAGGGATCTCTTCACGGAGCTAGGAGATGCCCTCCAAGGTGCTACAGCTCAGGGAGCATCTTACAAGATAAATTCTTAGCTTACGACCTTAACCTCTATTACTAACTCCTCCATGCACCTCATTTCTTATGCGGCCGGTGGAGTGAAAGGGCAGCAGGCACAGGAATAGCTCTGAGAAGACTTTCCTGGATGCGTCTTTGTGAGTTTGCTGATCCCTTTAAGTCTTTGTTTATTGACGCCCCCTTTTGACAGCTCATCCTTGTTTGGGCCAAAAGTGAGAGAGAGACTCACCAGGAGCGAGCAGGATGGCAAGACTGTCTGCCGTGGGAGTATGTTTTTTCTCCCCTACTAGGCCTTATCCCAAAGGTCAGAAGGGTGGGAATATCTGGGTCCAAAAATCCAAGGGAGCCTTGGACACCCGTGGTGAATTTTCCCCTAGGAGCAGAGGGGGAAATAACGGAAGATGCCATCCTTATGGCAGAGGGGGTCCGCAGGACCAGGGTGACAGAGATATGTTCTCTGGTCGACCCTTCCAGTGCTCCTGAAAGGAGGGTCCGTCTGTCCACCTCTGGAGGCAGTCGGGAAGATTATCACTGTACTCAAAAGCCTGGATAGACTTGACTCAAGACAAATGGGTAGTCCATCATATCCAGGGAATACAACATTTCTTTCTTCCATCCACCCACCCCTTCCATCAAAGTCTATCCCAGACATACCACCCGGTCAAAGGGATCAAGCAACGCTAGAAATTCACAAGTTGCTAGAAAAGAGATTCCAAGAAGTCCCCGCAGACCAGATCAGATCTGAAATTTACTCCAGGTTTTTTTAGTTCCAAAAAAGACAGGGGACTGGAGACCAGTTTTGGATCTCAGCAGACTGAGCAATTCGGTAAAGAAAATGAAATTCTGGATTGTAACACTGCAGTCTGTACTCCCTTTTTTGGGACAACACAATTGGATGTGCTCCATAGATCTTCAGGATGCGTACTACCATATCAAGATGGCCAGGCAATCCAAAAGATATTTACACTTCCGGCTGTTAGCCAGTCATTACCAATTCAGAGCTCTGCCCTTTGGTCTCACTACAGCCCCCAGACTGTTTATCAAATGCATGGCAGTAGTTATGGCTCACCTGAGGCGTCAAAGTTTCCGGTTGTTTCCATACTTAGACATCTGGCTCCTGACCGCCGCCACCAAGCATCTACTAACCAGGACAAGAGATACCATCAGTCATCTCTGCTCAAAGCTGGGCATTGCTATAAATTTAGAAAAATCTGCTTTGTTGCCATCACATCATATTACCTTTATAAGGGGCTGACTTAAACACAAAAGACATGGTGGAAAAGCTGCCTCACGAAAGAGTTCAAATGCTATGATGTCAAGTGTTGATTTTGCTCATGAAGAAAAAAGTGCAAGCAAAATTTGTCCTCAAGGTTCTGGGTTCAATGTCAGCTGCAATAACACTAGTTCCACTGGCATGTCTACACATGAGAATATTACAGTGGCTACTTTTTGCTCAGTGTTCCATGCAGGAGTTGCCCATGTCACACAAGATTCTCATTACGGACACCTGTAAGAGGGACCTACAATGCTGGCTTCAGTCCACTCGGGTAACAATAGACCATTTGTTCTCCCCCAGCCTGTAGCTACAGTGACCATGGACGCTTCCCAGATAGGTTGGGGGGGCATTATCTGGGACAGAACTGTTCAAGGGATTTGGCAGGAACACGAGTACCACTTTCACATCAATATCCTAGAGATGAGGGGGGTGCTTTTGACGTTGCTAGCATTCCAGAGCTCCCTTCCAATAGGTACTATTGCAGTACAGACAATTTGTCTGTGTTGTGGTACATCAACACACAAGGGGGGAACCAGATCCTACCCCCTCTGTTGAGAGGCTCAGAGTATAGCAATGGACAATTTCTTCTCAACGTTTTCTGACTGCAACGCACATCCCGGGGAAATCCAACATAATAGCAGACAGATTAAGCAGAGCTATTCTTGTGCCTCACGAGTGGTCCCTGAATCAGGAAATTTAGAGCCAAATTTTTCGTAAGTGGGGCCAGCCTTGCTGCAACCTTTTTGTCACGTCCATCAACTCCAAATGCAGCAGCTACCTTGCCCTAATTCCCCCTCCGGGGAGTCACCAAGGGATTCGCTTACTCACGATTGGCCCCCGGGACTTCTATATGCTTTCCCCCCATTTCCATTAATCCCCAAGGTTCTCCAGAAAGCCAGGTCATTGAGTCTCAGGCTAATTCTCATTGCTCCTTACTGGCCTCATCAGATATGGTTCCCCTTTCTTTGACCCCATCTTTAAGAGGAGCCTTGGATCCTGGACCCCAGTACCAGATGATCTGACTCATCAACCAGGAACGCTCCACCCCTGTCTTCAAAGCCCAAATTGACAGCTTGGTTACTCCACTTCCAGTCTTAGCCAGGCTTCCAGAACTATCCCCGACTGTACGACACATTCTGGTTTCGTCACACAAGAATACAACTAGGAAACTTTATGCAAGCAAATGAAAGAGGCTTTCTTGCTGGGCTGACAAAAAACATATAGATCCCTTTACAGCCCCTATATCTGCAATCCTGGAATTTTTAACAAACTTTTACTCAAGGTGCAGCAGCAGCCACGGTACAAGTACAACTGGCTGCCATATCTAACTACCACGTAGGAGACATGGGATCCAATATAATGTCCCATAAATTATGCAAAGCCTTTCTCAGGGTTGCATTCCTTTTACCACCTTCCCTAAGAGAACCACCACCTCCTTGGGACCTCAGTTTGGTGTTATCGTCCTGAACTCTTCCTCCTTTCAAACCTGCCTCCTCTTGTTCACTGAAGTTCTTGTCTTGGAAGACAGTCTTCTTAACAGCCATTACCTCTGCTAGGAGGGTTTCAGAACAGCAAGATTTGTCTATTCGTCCTCCATATCTGATTTTCCACAGACAGAGTTTCCCTCAGAACAAATCCTTCCTTTCTGCCAAAACTTTGTTTTGAGGCCAGTTTGTCAGTCTATCGAGCTACCAGTATTTTTCCCAAATCATGGCACCGAGGCAGAATGCAAGCTTCACCAATTGGACGTACATAGACGGCTACGCTTTTACTTACACAGGACCAAGGAATTTAGAAAGTCTAACTGTTTCCTTTTCAGAAAATAGAAAAGCTACTTCAGTTTCAAAAGTCACCTTATCAAAATGGCTTACAGATACCATCACTTATGTCTATAACTCTTAGAGTAAACAGCTGCCAGGGAAAATTAGAGGGCATTAAACTAGAGCTATGTCCACTTCCTCTGCCTTTCAAGCCAGACTTCCTTTGTATTCAGTTTGTGCTGAAGCTACATGGGTTAACCCTCATACCTTTATCACTCATTACAAAGTAGATGTGGCCTCCTGGAACAGGGCATCCTTTGGTTCCACTGTTCTGAAGAGTTTATTCCCTGAGTCACCCGAGAAGAAATTGCTGGAGACGCTGTCCCAACCATCAAGAATGAAGGTGAGATAGGACAACATAACATAAAGAAGTTATGTATTCACCATGACATTCCATATTTGTTGTCCATGATCTCGTCTTCATTCTTGCATCCCACTCTTCCTTCTCCCTTCCTGGAGGATCGAGAGGAAAGTACAAGCTGGCTGTTAATTACCTGATTCCCTTCATGCCTTTTCAAATTTTGTGCAGTGCATCTGTTACAGTTATTGTATTGGTTGGCATAGCCTAGTGATTAGTTTCTCAAAACAAGATCTGGGGAACAGCCGCTAGGCGTCTTGGGATAGCTTGTAGCCTCGAGCCAGTAAAAGCTTTTGGGCTTTAGTATGCGGCCGAGTCGGAACTGATGCTCGGTTCCAAACCAGAATGAAGACGAGATTATGGGCCGCAAACATGGAACATTATGGTGAGTACATAACTTCTTTTTATTCGAAGTATTTGAGTGTGTAAAAGCGCTTACAGTGTGTGCTTATTACTGTGCCTATATTTTGAAGAGTTTGTGTGCAAAGTGCAAGTGTTTCGTGCAATCTAGTGAAAGCATAGCTGTTTTGAGAAGGCTCTTGTGCTGCGTGTGTCTATTTCTAAAGTACCACCATTATTATAGAGTGCTTCTTGTACTGTAGAGAGTTGCCAAGCAAGGTACTGCCATTTTGGGGACATTTCACTGTGCTGTATGCAGTTCTTCGCAAAGTGGAATTTGAAAAGTTATTGAGTTTTGGGCAACAGATGTTCGATTTATTCACACTGTACAACTGCTTGACATGTTTCTTACACTGATAAGGGGTGTTTTCTTTCAAATGATGCCATTACAAGAGTATTACAGTGCTCGTGAATTACTCAATCACATCGTAAAGTTTTCAAATGTTTATTAAATTAATGACTTTAGCAAATGATGGCAAATGACTTGTAGCATTTCTGCCTTTACCGATAAAACTCCGAAAGTAGAACAAGTGAAGGTGTATTACCTTTGCATTTCTGCCTTTACCGATAATAATCCGAAAGTATCGCAAATCCAGAGAAGTTTATTTCGCAAAGTCCAGTTATTCGAAAGTACTAAGAATTTATTCGCATATTCCAATAAGCCCAGTGAAAAGTATAAGTTTAGAGCACGAAGGCAGTGGACAAGTTCTGTTTATGCCAGAATCTTAGCCATAAGTGTGTGTGTGTGTGCATATTCATGCTTATTCGCAAAACCCTTTGCTGGTTTGTGTTAGTTTTGCAGACAGATTTCGAAAACTTGTACCACTTGTGTTTGATCAGAATATTGCAGAGAACTAGAAAGTATTTGGACAAGAGCATTATATTTTCATACAAGCCGCTTATGCAGATAGAGATGCATGCACCAAGGCATTAATTTTGCTAAACCTAGCAGAGTCAGAGGCCATAGAACAAAAGCCTTCATTTGCGTGTGTGTCAGCAATGTATGAAGGAGAAGGTGCAGACTGCCATATTGTTGTACAAGCTGAAACACGGGAAGACCCTGAGTGTTTGAAGTGCAAGTTTCAAGAAATGTGCAACCCCCAAATGAACGTTACATTAGAGAGGCATTTGTTTTACATGAGATCAGAAACCAGGAGAAACATTTGCAGCTTATATAACTGACTTGAGAAACAGAGCTAAGACGTGTCGGTTTGGTGATCTAAAAGATGAGCTGATAAAGGACAGGCTTGTATGTAGTATTAATAGTGCTGCTGTGAGAAAGATTTTACTTCGTGACAGTGATTTAATGTTGAGCAAAGCAATAGACATTTGTCAAATCCACGAGGTGACAGAAAAACAAACGAGTATGCTTGCAAGTACCAAGAGCATGGTTTCAGTTGGCTCCAGAGCACTTGTAGATAGTATGCAACACGTGACAAACAAGAACAGGCCTAAGCACATGGCAGCTGCGGGATTTCCAAAGAAGCCACGAGGTTTTCTAGAAAGTTCCAAGAAAGGTGCAAGCTACAGCACTAGCTCAGTGAAACACAAACATGAATCAGCAAAACCCAAATCTAGCTTTATTAATTGTTGCCATTGTGGTGCGCATTATGAGTCTAAAAGAGGAAGAGTGCTTAGCATTTGGTCAGTAATGTCACAAGTGTAAAAACTGGCACCATTTCCAAACGTTTTGTAGATCAAGTAAGCCTCACACAGTTGTAAAGAAAGGTCGCACAAAAAAGCAAGTTGATCAAGTAGAGCTGAAACAGTCGGCATTCTATGTAGATATGTAGATTGTGTATCGGTGCTTGGTGAAAGAGTTGATGCAGTAAACCTTTTAACAAGTGAAGTGTTTTGTACGGGTTGGATCAATTGAAAATCCACAGAGCTCAAAGTAGCCATTGGGTCAAAGTGTGATGTTTTTTCGGCAGACTCATTTGCAAGAGTGAGAACTAACGAATAACTCAGTGTAACCAGTAGTGCAAGACTTCTTGCTTATGGAGGTGAAGAAATTCAAACTGAAGACATGTTATTTGGCTGAGAATTGTTACAACTTGCTTTATGTAGTCCGAAGACTAGTGCAATCTTTATTGGGTCTCTAAAGAAGTTTATCATGTGAGTGCAGTTCTGAGTTCCAATTTCTCCAAAGCCGTTTTCTCAGAATATGCTGATGTTTTCGATGACAAATTGGGCAAACTTCCAGTTGTGTATTCCATGAAGTTAGACCCAGACATCACTCTGGTAGTCAGACCAGCAAGAAGAGTTCCGATAGCTATGCAAAATAAAGTAAAAGCTCAGTTGGATAAAATGGTGCAGCAAAGTGTGATTTGTCTGGTCACAGAACCAACTGAATGGGTGTCGTCCGTGGTAGCCGCTCTGAAAAAAGGCTCAGATGAAATCAGAATATGCATTGACCCAAGAGATTTGAACAAAGCATTAAAAAGAACGTGTTATCCAATGTGAACAGTTGAAGTTTCAGCTGTAATACCGAATGCCACAGTATATTCTGGTTTGGATGCAGAGAGTTCATTTTGACAAGTGATGCTGGATCGCAAATCCTCATTTCTAACTACTTTTGGTACTCCATTTTGCAGATGTAGATTCCTTAGGATGCCATTTGGAATAAAGTCTGCAAGTGAAGGTTTTCAGTGTGCAATGGAACAAATTTTTTCGGGTTATCCTTGTGCCATAATAGTGGACGATCTATTGGAGGCAGTGGTGAAGCAGAGCATGACAAAAACCTGAAGAAGGTTCTAGACCGAGCACGTGAAGTGAACTTAAAGCTCAATTCTTATAAGTGCATATTCAGACTTCAAGAAGTTACGTACGTAGGTCATTTGTTTACAAGTACAGGCTTGAGACCTGACCCGATCAAGAAAGCAGCTATTCTAGAAATGTCAGCACCAGACAATGTACAAAGTTTACAGCATTTTCTGGGCATGGTCAAGTATTTAGGCAAATTAATACTATAATTCAGTGAGTTAGCATCTTTAAGAGAGCTAACACGCAAAAATGTTGCACGGTCATGGTTAGAACATCACCAGAAGGCATTTAAAGACCTTAAGAAGAAAATTGCCACCCCACCTATGTTAAGATACTATAATGTGAAAAAAATTAGTTATTCTTTCCTGTGATGCTTCAAAATTTGACCTAGGTGCAGTTGTACTTCGAGGGCAGACCAGTAGCCTATGCAAACTGAGATGCAGTATGCTCAAATTGAGAAAGAGCTTTCGGCTATAGTGTTTGCATGCTCCAAGTTTCATGATTATATTTATGGTCGTGCTGTTGAGATTGAAACTGATCATCAACCTCTAGTTACTATTCAAAAGAAGGCTATGCATTCTGCTCCAGCGAGATTACAAAGAATGATGCTGAAATTGCAAAAGTACAATTTCAAATTGGTCTACACTAAAGGCAAATTGCTTTGGCTGATGCTTCATCCAGATCTCCTAGAAATAGAAGAGAACTGCTTGATGCAAACACTTTGGACTTTGATGTGATGTCAGTGCATCATTGTTCTACCACTAGACTTGAGATAAGAGATCACACACAGATTGATCCAATTTCACAGAAGCTCAGTCATTATGTTAATGTTGGATAGCCGTCAGAGCAATCTAGTGCATCACATGAGGTGCAAGCTTATTTTCTTACAGAGATGAATTGTTGATGCAAGATGGTATTATTTTCAAAGGTCCTAAAATTGTTGTTCCTGCTTCCATTTCAACAAGAATATATTTAGATTTTGTACTGTGGTCACCCAGGATCCTTATCCACTAAGAGAAGAGCAAGAGAATCGGTATTTTGGCCTTTATTATCAAAAGACATTGAGTTCTTTCTTCAGTATGCAATAGTACTAGACCGCATTTGCAAAGAGAACCGCTTCAGCTAAATCCAGTTCCTGAACTACCTTGGTCTAGTGTCGCAATTGATGTCTTTGAGTGGAACAATCAACACTACTTAGCTTTGGCAGACTTACTCAAATTGGTTTGAGATTGATCTGCTGCCAGACTTAACCTGAAATGCTATTTTTACTAAGATGAAACATCATTTCTCAGTTCATGGTAGTCCACACAAAACTTTTCTGACAATGGTACTCAGTTTACTAGCCAGTTGTTTCAGAAATTTGCAAACAAATGGGACTTTGTACAAATCACTAGTAGTCTTGAATATCTTCAATCCAATGGTCTAGCTGAACGAGCAGTACAGAATGCAAAGCAGATACTTGAAAAGTCAAAGCGTGACAATATTAATGTATTATTGAATTTGCTTAATCTCGGAAACATACCCTGTAATGATATTCTTGGCTCACCTGCTCAAAGACTACTTTCCAGGCAAACTAGAACTACGCTACATATTTCTTCAAATGTGTTGCATCCTAAATATAAGAACACTATAAACCATCAAGACTCAGTTTAAGAAGTGTAATAACTAGAAGTGTAGTTACGACGGATCAAGCAGATTACTTACTCCAGTGAGGGAATCCAGACAACAGAAGGCTTTGAATAGGAAAGATTACAGGCGTCTTTGGACAGCCGAGATCCTATCTGCTGATTTCTGAACCACCATCATCATTGCAATCCCAACATTGTATCTGTGATGCAGACTATAAACTGAAGAGCGAGTCACACAGTTTCCAGACCAAAATGTGTTCATAAGTCTGATTCTGTTCCAGAAAGGGATTCGAACATTCCACAGGTAAACCATTTTGCAGAAACTGTCCCAGTTGCTAAGTCTATTTCGCAGTTTTGTTTTATTTTTGTGGACGGGCTTAATATAGTAGCATTGAGGATTTTTGTCTTTTATTTAGAGTCTACCATAAGTTTTATATGTTTTACAACACAGTATTCTTGTACTGAGATTGATTTTTTTTTAGATATAAAATTAGAATGTGATGTGTTTAATAGGATTAACACGAAGGTTTTTAGAAAACAGTGTTGGAGGAGTGGGTTGTTAGCGAAGGATAGTACGCACCCTAGTATCGTTTTTCTTAATATTATTAAAGGTCAGACCTATAGGACATAAAGGCTATGCACAGATGAAGGCCAACTCTGCACTGAGGTAGGAGATTTGAAGTCTCATTTCACTATCAGAGGATGTCATCCTAGTGAAGTGAATAAGGTGGTAAAAGATACTTTGCAACTGAGAGAGACCAGAGCAGCTCCAATGGTATTCTAGGAAAGGTGTGGAGGCTTACAAGGGCAGAAGATTGGGCAAAACGGAAAGATAATATACATTTCTATATTAAATATAGTAGTGATATAAGTGGCATTTGGGTTATACGGAATAGCTGGAGAATTTTACAGACTGATGAAGCCTTGAGAGGGTTAGTTGGAGATGCTCCCAGCTTCGTATTTAAACAAAATAGGAATCGGAACAAATTCTGTGTGATAGGGACATAAGTAAGGTTAGTGTAACTGGGAGGTATGGAATGTATCCCTGTATGCATTGTAAAGCATGCAAATATATATCCAAGACAACATGTTTGTCCATCCCGTTAGTCAAAGGGTATACTCTCCTAAGCTGCAAGTGAATTGTAATATGGTCAATGTGGTATACTTAGCTAGGTGTATGTGTTCTTCATCTTTTTATGTAGGGAAGACCCAAGTTTAAGAGTCGGATTTTGAAGTTTTTATCTGCCATATGTTTGCATAAATTGTATAATGCTCTGTATCAACATGTGAGTGAACATCAGGGACATTTTTTTTTTAATTTTAAGGCCCTGCAGATCCTTAAAATGAATCCAAGGGGTGGAGATCTTGTTAGCTATACTGTGAAACACAATGGGTTATAGAACCTGGGGCAGATAGAAGCCCAGATTTGAATGAGATTGTGCCTTTAAAACCTGTATTAAAGAGGCATAGACCATGTTTTCAGGGTTTTGACTGTTGATTGGATAATTGTTATTTTTAAATGATGAGTTTGTATTACAAGGAATTAGTATGATGAAGGGTGTATCCTGAAAGTGCTTACTACATTTGTTTTAAAGGTTGCTGTTTTAGCCTGGTGGTCTTTGGAGGGTTTTTTGTTGATTTGTTTGTATGACAGGTTATTAATCTTTTGATTTCGTATAATATCTTTTCATTTTCATAAAAAGTCCTCTCGTCTTGCAGTAATTCTTTAAGTATAACTTAATGTTTTATATTCCATTTTTTTACTTTTTCTTATTCTCTAAATCTTTCAAGAAACATTTCTTGTACTTTGTTTGAAAACATCTCCACCAACTTGTCCAGGTATTGCAAAAATCTTCACATCTATATGATTTTCCATATTTTTATAGGATCAATGGATTTCTTACAGGTACTGCAAGAAACACTCCAGCCACCACCTTGTTATTGCCCAACTCTCTTATACGCTGCTGCTATCCTAGCAAACTTAAACAATACTTAAAGAAACTTACCTCTTGCTACAGGAAAACAGCTACATTTTCCACCAGTCTCCCTCAGAGGACCCACGATTGTCATAGCTTAAAGCAATTAAGCTGGCTTGAACTACACAGCTACCCAACATGTTCACAACTAACTACAGCACACAAACTTATTCATCATCCAGAAAAATGCCCTGCACTACAAAACTTATCACTGCCGTACTGTCAAGTAATCCACCTCCACTGTAGTAAAGAATTGTTATTGCTTACAGATAAGTCAAATAATGTTGCAGGAGACTCACTGTACTCCCAGTACATTACTCTTTCTACTCCCAGTATGTTGCTAAACTTTGGAATACTATCCCCACTCAAATAAAACTCTCTGACAAACTCATTAGTTTTAAACCACTGCTTAAACAGTGCATTAACCAGTCCTGGTCCTGCACATGCTCATCACAAGGTTAAGACTTTGTATTCACCATACAATACTCTCCACATACTGTCCTTAAACACAATACTCTCAACCTCTCACTGAAATGACAAAACAATTTTTATACATAACTGCTGCCTGTACAATCCACTTAGTTCACGTGGGCTTTCTCTTTAGTAACTTCCTCTCTGTAAAATGTTAGAATGTATAAATGTAAATAGAAATCTAACTACTCTGAGTTTAACTGGAACTTGGTATGATGCAGTGTAAGCAAATGGAGCTTTTCTCCCTAGGCCTCTATTGAAAATGGGTATTACCCAGTCGGACTTTCCTTGTAAACAAAGACAAATAAATCAAAGAAAAGGAATCCTGCAAGAGGTCTCAGGACCATTCTTATTCACCGGTTCCTTGATTAGAACCCTCTTCTAAAATACATGGTGTGATCTGGCTGTTTCTGATCTGACTGTTTCAAAACATAGATCTCCTTGGATTCAGATCCATATCCTTCCACTCTAATCGGATCTAGTGTCATTACACCTTCCTTCATTCCTGGTGAAATCTCCATGTAGACACTCCAGGCCTCAGTCCACCACATCATCACTTAGATCTTCCAGAAACTTCTTAGAAGTTGATTTGGATAGGATAATGAGGAAGTTTGAGTGCACAAATCCAGATGGGAATTCTCCTGACTCCAACTTCCACCGGATTTGTGAGCCATCTTTTGTCCTGTGTCCCTTGGCTGTCTCTTCTTCCTGTCTGACCCACTATTTTGGACCGAGATCTCTGTGGGTGTCTTCATTGGATCCAAAGATGGTCTGTTCTTTGACTCCAGTGGTTTTCCTGAGTTGACTGGTTTAGAAGACTCTCAGAGCTGAAGCATTGGTGCTGGGTCTGGGGGGTTGGAGTCGACTCTTAGACTTTTGGAGCTGTCTTTCGACAGCTGGGGTCCAACTCTTTCCTCTGGTGTAGTGCAGATGGTTTCAGAAATTACAGCCTCTCCACCATTGACTTCTGTGTCCTGTAGACATTCTACCTTTGAGGTTGTGGAGAGAATTTTCTCCTAGTCTGGAGAAAGGAACAACCAATTTTGATGAGGTGGAGGGGGTCCTCTAGATCTCCACCTGATGACGTATCCCTCAGAAACAACCTGGAACTCCTCAAGCAAAAAGGTACTCATTCCTCCAAAACCCCCTCCCAGGAGGAGTGTGTGCTGCTGGAGGCATTTGTGTCTGGCAGTCTACTTCGTGGGTGAGCCCCCATAGCCAGCGAGCTCATAGACTTGCATAGAAGGAGCCAGATACTGTAGAACCATTTCCTGAAAGACCAGACAAATTTCTAGCCTGCCTTAAGGACCGGGCACGCTAGTGAAAGGGGAGTCCTGCTTCATGCCATGGGTGTGGCTGCAGCCACTAAGAAAGAACTTGCAGGGCAGAGTTCCCCTCTGTATTCTCCTAACAAGAGAGTCCAGGGCTTTGGACAAATTTGGGAAGGTCGTGTACACTTCATTGATCTTTGTTTTCAGGTCGCTGAATTATCTGACAAATTTTATGAGGTTACAAAGCAATCTGACCAAGGAGCTTACAAATCTTTTTCTGAGTCCACATCTGCCGAAGACTAAAATAGAATCTCTTCACGACTGGCCTCCCTGCAGTCTATTTCAAATGCATCCATGAGGTTGATCTCCCATGCAGCGGGAGGTAACTCACGGAAGGCAGGTTCGGGCATATTTGTCAGAGGGCATGCCTGGATGTGACTGTGTGATTTTTGTGGAGCCCTTTAAGTCATCGTTCATCAGTGCGCCTTTTGATGGATCTTTCTTGTTTGACCCCAAGGTAAAGGATACTCTCTCCAGATGTGAATAAGTGGGAAAGACCATGTTTGCCATTGGTGTGCGTTTTTCAGCCCCTCAGAAACCTTTATCAAGGAATTGGCAAGAAGATAGAAAAATGTTTAGAAAATCCCAGGGTCCTTTTCTAGATTCACATGGAGAAAGTTCCCCCCGAGGCAGAGGGGGAACTCAAATGGAAGATGCCACCTTCATAGCAGGGGTGTCACGCAGAACCAGAGCTTCAGGGATTCCTTCTTGGATATAAGCCCTATCAGTGATCCTGAAAGGAGACGCTGTTCCCCTCTGGAAGCAGTCAGGGGACATTTTGTCTCTGCACCAGATAGCCTGGCTGTCTGCAACAAAAGATTCCTGGGTGCAGAAAATCCTATCCAGATGTTATAACTACACCATTTTCCCTAGAACGTGAAGAAAATCCCCCAATGTTCCACCCAGTCAGAGGGAAGAAGCATCTTAAAAAGTAAAAAAGCAGCTAGAAAAAAATCATACAAGAGGTCCCCCATACCAGAGAGTATCCGGAACTTTCTCAGGATACTTCTTTGTGCCAAAAAAGTAGGGGGCTTGAGACCACTTCTGGATCACAGCAAATTAAATATTTTCATACAGTATTCAAAGTTTTGGATGGTCACAGTTCAGTCCATTTTGCCTGTGCTGCAAAAGGACGATTGGATATATTAGATGCATCTTCAGGATGGGTGGTATCACATCAAAATGAACAGGTGCTCCAGAAGATTCTTGTGCTTACGGCTGGAAGCCAGTCATTACCAGCTCAAAGCAACTGCCCTTTGGTCTCATTCACCCCCCCCACCACCACCCCCCCCCGGTAATCACCAAATGCATGGCAGTAGTAGCAGTTAACTTGAGACTGCTGGAATGGAGTAGTTCCATATCTAGATGATGGGCTTCTAAATGCACTAACCAGGCATTGACTTCTACAGGCAGGGGGCGTGCAGCTCTAGTTATGTGCTCATCTGGGAATCGCAGTCAGTTACAACAAATCACAACTCACACCAGCACAGAGTCTGGAGGTCATAGGTGCTCGTCTGGACACAGTCAGTCAGATAGCCTCTCTTACCTCTGCACGAATACAGACACTGAGGTCCAGGTCAAGAAAGTGATTGAAAATTCTTCATTTCCAGCTGAACTTATCTTAGAGGCCCTGGGTTCCATGGCAGCAACTATCACTCTCATTCCTCTAGCCAAGTTTCACTTGTGATTTTTTTCCGTGATCACATTGCGTCCAGTGGTCCATTCTTGAGTATCCATTATGTGCTGCAGTCAGTCACACAAGCGTGCAAAAGATTTCTGCTTCGGTTGATTCATTCACACGAGCTTCCGAAGGCCATCCATTTGTTCTTCCCTTGTCCACGGTGACCACAGATGTCTCCCAACTGGGGTGGAGGGCACTACTTGGAAAGTGCAGTCCAAGATGTGTGGTCCCCTGAAGAGGCTAAGTTGCATATCAGTGTCCTGGAGATAAGAGCAGTCCTTCTAGCGTTGCAAGTCTTTCAAGACATTCTCCCCTCTGGGACAGGAATCTGATATAAAAGAACTTAAGCAAGAGGGCAGTCTATAAATATTTGAGAATTGATAAAGGATCAACAATAAAACATGAACAAATGTGAATAAAACTTGGTAAGGAGGAATTTCATTTTAGAAGACTAAAATTAATACTGAAAACAGCATTGACATCTAGGAGCAAAGTCCAAGCTATGAACCAATTTGCTTTTCCTGTCCTAACTTACAGTTTTGGATAGACTGACTGGTCCCAAAAGATGTTGGATTGGGTGAACAGGGAAACAAGGAGGATGCTTCATGCTCATCAAATGATTTATAAAAATCAGTGTATACCAAGATTATATATTCCCCATTCTGAAGTAGATATGGGCTTCCTTGAAACTGATCACCTGTATAGATCTGCAATTGTAGGACTACATACATATGTGCTGACCTCACAAGAACCAAATGTAGTGAAATTTTAAAACATGAGGAGAGTAAGTCTGAGATGACTTCTCTGCTTAGTCTAGCAGAATCATATTGGTGTCAGAGGAATGGGAATCAAAGTAGATAAAAGTCAGGCAGCAACTGAATGTGCCACAAAACACAAGAAAATATTAGGTGAAGGATCAGACGAGAACACAAATGTGGAAAAAGCATGAATATAGTTACAAGTATAGAAAACTTTTGGAACAATGTCATGTTCATTATCAAATGCAGGAATGCTTATGGAGTGGTGAGTTTAAACCCAAAGATGAAAGGTTAATGTTGGCAGCCCAAGATAGTGGACTTAAGTCCACGTTGGTTTACAAAGTCCGTAGGAGAAGCAGACAAATATAGTCTTTGAAAAACAAAATTGGAAACACCAACACATCTAGTTGCTGGTTGTGATATTCTAATGACAGGAGGACTGTATACTGAAAGGCATAATGTGGCAACACTACTGCACTGAGGAGTGTGCAAACATTATAATGCTGAAGTAGCTGAAAAATATTGGTAACATGAGCCACAAAGCATCATAGAAAATGATTATATGTCATGGAATCACTCATTACCAACAGTCAAAAAATAGATGTGAGAAAAACAGATGTAATAGTGCAAGAAAAGACAGAAGTAGGATTTATCTTTGAAATGACTACACTCTGTGACTACAGTGTATTTTGTACAGAGAGGCACAAAGTAATAAAGTATCAGGATTTGCAGGCAAACAAGGACAGTGTGGAAAGAGGATATCCAGACAGTCTCTATAGGAGTGGGAGCAACAGGCCGTAAAAAAGGAATTTACAGTCGTAATTAGATATGTGACCATTTCATGTAACACACTATGAGTTGCAGGAGGAGTCAGTACTAGGCACATTGCGGGTGCTGCGAAGAGCACTTCTTGATAATCAAAGACTGAAACAATTCTAATTTCAAGTTTAATCTTACTCTGATTTAGGAATGGGGTCCATTCCTGTCAGTGTACAAGAAACCCAGAAGACTTGGAGAAATTAAAAAAGGAATATCCGAATTTAACTATGCTGAACTTTTCATAACATTCATAAAAATCAGAAATAGAAAAACTATATGTTTAACAGCAATTTATATACTACCAGGGAATAACATTGATACTGCTGAAAACATCCTGTATTGGATATCCCAACAAGTTAACTATGAAACTATAATACTTGCATACTGAAGTATACACTGGCAAGTCATAAATTCCACTACTGCCACTGAATCCATAAATTTAAACAACGTGGAGCAATTACTAACCACACCACTAGAATCAAAGCTTTGGGCAGACGCACAACATTAGACTGGATTCTTAAAAAGAAGCCAGACAAACTGACAAAAGTAGCCTGCCTGTCAGAGAGCGTAAGTGACCATGTACCAGCATATGCCATTAGAACTCACCATAACTTAGATCAACATATTATCTGTAATCAAATGCGAAATGCAGCCAGTTTTAGCAAAGATATTTTCAATGAAACTCTAAAACAGTATAATTGGAATGTACTTGGAACTCTGCTGCTAGGTACTGCTGTAAAACACTTTAAGGTATTCTAGTGCCAGTACGTAATAAGAGAAAAGTCTAACCCTGCACCATGGCTGGCAAAAGAAACAAAACTCATGATAAAAAGGGATAAAGCCTGGAAAAATTGGTATAAAAATAGAACTCAAAATACCTTCCAGCAATTTAGATATCTTGGAAACCTTGCAAAATTCCATGTCAAACAGAGCAAGCAAACACACTATACCACCCTACAAGAGAAGCATCAAAACAACCCAATACATTTTTGGGGCATCACTAAATACACTACTCTACCTGGCAAGATTCCTTCTCCAAAAACAAAGAATTCGAAAGACTGCCTCCCCACCCAGTTTAAATCCTAAGTAGTTTAATTCATTTGTCTTTAACCTTAGTTGGATTCGGATCCGTAATGTATCTGACACATCCTCATAGCTAGCATCTCTGATCTGAGCTCTCAGGTCCTCCCCTTACCCATAATGCCCCCTGTCTCCTTCCTCCCTTCAGATCTGGTTTGCCGCTGATACAGCAAGCAGTGTGGTCCGAGCTCTTGGCAGCTTGTTCATCTTTTTTGGGTTTAAATTGTTGTGTGTGCGCTGCTCAGTGTGTGGCCATAAGCTTTCCCCAGTTGATGGCCACACTCTGTGCGTGTTGTGCCTGGGCGTAGCGCACCTTGATTCCTCCTATCTTATCAGTGCTGGATTTAAACCCTGAGCACTTCAGGACAGAAGGAACAAACTTATAATAAAGGGTTTTCTTCCCATGTCAGGAACGGCTGATGTTAAGTTGTCTCTCGCCTTCGTTCTTGCTGGCTGGGATCGGAGCCGACTCGGCCATCTTCTATAGCTCGAGAGCTGTTTACTGGCTCAAGGCTACCCCTTATCCCATGATGCCTAGCGCTAGCTACCCAGATCTTGTTTGCCGCTTCAGCTGCGAGGTGTCGTTTTTCTGGATCGGGCTCATATAAAGTTTCTTTATTTACTGGAAATAGTCTTTTTCCTAGGGGTTATTGTTGACCTTTAGTCTTATATTTGTTGTGTTAGCTAAGTGTGTATTTGTAGCTTCCTTCCCTCCCCTGTAGAACTCGTTTAATTTAGAGAGTTCTCCCCCTCTTCTTATCCTTTTCTTGTCAGGTTAGCCGTTTAGGTTAGAGGCTTTCCTTCTACCTTCTTTATAGGCTTGCCGTTTGAGTTAGAGGCTTTCCTATCAAAAAAAAAAAATAGCTTTAGTCTGTAGTATACTGTGTTTTTCTGTAGACTGTATTTTGATTTGTTAGCTGTTGTTGTATTTTTTGTTACAGGATGTCAAAAGAATCCAAGGTGTCTGGGTTCAAGAAGTGTGACTCATGCGGTCAGAAAATGTCTCTGACAGATGGGCACACTTCTTGCGTCTATTGTTTAGGCACTGTGCACCTGCAGGACTCTTGTTCTATCTGCCATGCATTTAGTACAAGGGTTCTGCAGGAGCGTAAGAATAAACTTATTCTTAGGAGCCTTTTAAAGCCCCAGGATTCACCGGCCAAGACTCAGCCTGTGAAATCCCCTAAATCTACCAAACCATCGGCTCCACGTTTGGAGCAGTCTTTGGTTCACACTCTACCCGCTACTTCAGTTCCGGCTGGAACCAATAAGATTATCTCCCTGTCTGCTCCATCAGAAACTTCGGAGCCTTCGCGGAGCCACAAGAGGCTGAGGTCCCCTTATCTGGAATAGATACATTCGGCTCTTCGGTCTCCCCTGCTTCAGAGCGAGCACAGTCGCAGATCTTCTCACTCCTCTCGATCCTCTAGGCTTCTTGGATTACAGCGTGGAGAAGAGTGGTCAGTAGGTTGCTAAAGTCGCAGGCACTTGCCATGATGTTGTCCAGCCCTCCTCAACAGTCGGCTCCATCCACTTCTATCGATTTTCCTCCTCCGACTCCATTGAGCTCGGAGCCGGAGTTCGTTGGGGTTCAAGTAGTGGAACCGTGGGCTCCGATAACTCTATCTCCTTCGGTTCTGTCGTCGGCTCAGATTCCCTCGATGGTGCCGTCCGTCGAGGCATCTGGGCGCTGGGGCTCCCTCGTCGGCTCCGAGGGGCGAGTGGCATCGGACCCTTGTCTGACCCCGTTCTCCCTCTCGGGGCTTTGGCGCAGGTGAGCTCGGCTCCTACATCGGCCTCGGAGCCGTCTCCCTCGGTGCGAAGGATTCCGATTTCCTCAGAACCAGAGCCTTGGGGATGCCTTTGATGTCATGAGGAGTGTGCTGGCCACTGAGTCAGCTCCACTATTGGCCCCATCGGCTTCGTCCCCTGTAGTGCCTGTGCCAACCTGTGACCCTCCTCCAGACCCCAAGCATAAGGAACCGGCGCTCCAGGGCACCCCATTGGGTGTTTCCTCTTATTCCAAAGCCTCCCCTGATCATTCAGAGGAGCCCCCTCGTAAGAAGTGCAAGAGGAAGCACATAGACTCCCCTGAGTCTGTCACTTCTGATACAGACTTAGATGATTCGGAAGGGTCCCAGAGATCCCCCTCTGAAGATGTTTCCTTTTCGGACATCCTAGAAATGCTTAAGCAGAGGGGGAATTGGAATCCCCTAGCCCCTACCGAGGATGAGTCTGTATTCCTGGATGCATTCGGTTCTCGACCTTCCACCTCCTGGGTTTCTCCGCCTTTCGATCCACTTATGTCAGTGGTGGCTCGAAAGGCTTGGTCAGCCCTGGTTACAGTGGAACCAACTCTGAGGTGACCTGGCAAATTCATCACAGCACCCCATGAGAAGCAGTTCCTTACCAAAGATGTTCCTGTTGATGCCATGGTGGTAGCAGCAGCCACCAAAAAAGAGTTAGTGGAAACCTCTTCGTCTGTCCATCCTCCTAACAAGGAGTCTAGGACAATGGGCAGATACGGGAAGCGAATGTTTGCTTCAGCGACCTTTTCTATGAGGTCACTGAACTACTTATGCCATTTTACCTGGCTTCAGAGGGATCTCCTTTATGAGCTCGGAGATACCCTTCAAGATCCATCAGCTGAGAGGGCTCAAGCTAAAGTGGCTTTCCAGCTGGCGACCCTTAATTCTATAGTCAACTCCTCCATGAGGCTCATTTCCTATGCAGCCGATGGTGCGAGTAGAGCCGCAGGTATGGGCGTGGCCCTTAGGAGACATGCATGGATGCAGCTGTGTCATTTTGCGGAACCCTTTAGAGCATCAGTCACCAACACCCCCTTTGATATGATCCCTTTCTTTTTGGACCACAGGTGAAAGACACTTTAACTAGGTGTGAGCAAGAAGGCAAGACTGACTCTGCTGTGGGAGTCCATTTTTCCACTCCTTCCAGACTATACCCCAAGGGTCAGAAGAGTGGTAAAATGTGGTTCTGAAAATCCCAGGGAGCCTCCCCTGACACACGTAGCGATTTTTCCTCCAGGGGCAGAGGTGGAAACAACAACAGACGCTGCCCTCGTGGCAGAGGAGGTCCGCAGAACCAAGGCAACAGAGAATCCTTCTCTGAGAAGCCCTTTCAGCATCCCTGAAGGGTTGCCTGGCTGCCCGCCTCTGGAGGCAGTTGGAGGAAGACTTTCACTGTACCCAAAAGCCTGGCAAAATTTAACGCAAGACATATGGGTACGGTCAATTATATCCGGAAGTTACAAAGTTCCCTTCTCTCAACCCCCCTTACCGTCAAGCAAATCCCTTTCCAGATGTTCCACCCAATCTGAGGGAGCAAGCAGTCCTAGAAGTTTCAAAACTGCTAGAAAGAGTCATCCAGGAAGTCCCTGGCAGACCAACATGGATCCGGAACTTACTCAAGGTTCTTTTTGGTACCAAAAAAGACGGGACTGGAGACCGATTCTGGATCTCGGCAGACTAAACAAGTCTGTTCAAAGAACAAAGTTTTGGATGGTCACGCTACAGTCCATTCTACCCTTTCTGGGTCAGGACAATTGGATGTGCTCCATAGATCTTCAGGATGTGTACAACCACATGAAAATGGACAGGCGCTCCAGGAGATTCCTTCGCTTCCGGCTGGGAGCAAGTCATTACCAATTCAGAGCTCTGCCCTTTGGTCTCACCACAGCTCCCAGGGTGTTCACCAAATGTATGGCAGTGGTCACGGCTCACCTGAGACGTCGAGGATTCCAGGTGTTTCCATATCTAGACGACTGGCTCCTCACTGCTACTACCAGGCATCAACTTCTGCAAGCCAAGGACTACACAATCCCAATCGGCTCTCAGCTAGGCATTACAACAAACTTCGAAAAATCTGCCTTGTTGCCCTGTCAGTCTATCACCTATATAGGAGCAGACTTAGACACAAGGAACATGTCCGCAAGGCTACCGCCAGGAAGGGTGTCTACAATTCGCCAGCAATTACAAATTCTAATGCAGAGCGAAAGGATCCAAGTCAGGTTCATACTTCAAACTCTGGGTTCCATGGCAGCGGCAATTATTCTAATCCCACTGGCCCGCTTTCACATGAGGATCCTTCAGTGGCTTCTGTTCACACAGTGGTCTTTCCAACAGCTGCCCATGTCTCACATGATCATGATTACAGAAGCATGCAAAAGGCACCTTTATTGGTGGATGGTCTCCCCACTAGTGACTCAGGGCAGACCGTTCATTCAGCCCCCTCTGGTTGCTACAGTGACCACAGATGCCTACCTGATAGGGTGGGGGGGTATTATCAGGGCAGGACAGTCTAAGGCACTTGGCAGCCTCACTAGTACCATTTGCATATAAACGTCCTAGAAATGAGAGCCGTGCTCCTAGCGTTGCAAGCTCTTCAGGACTTTCTCCCTTCTGGGACCATTGCAGTTCAAACGGACAACATGTCAGTGGTGTGGTACATCAACAAGCAGGGCGGAACCAGGTCCTACCCCTTATGTCGAGAAGCACTCAGACTCTGGCAGTGGGCGATTTCCTCTCAACGATTTCTGATTGCGACGCACATCCCTGGGAGGTTCAGCGTCATAGCGGACAGGCTCAGAAGAGCTATTCTCATGCCTCACGAGTGGTCTCTGAATTAGGTAGTTGCAGATCTGATCTTCCGCAAATGGGGACAGCCTTGCTGCTATCTTTTTGCTACCCACTTCAACAGCAAATGCAGCAACTACGTCTCCCTTCTTCTGCTTCCAGGTCACTCACCCAGAGACGCTCTAGTCCACGATTGGCCTCAGGGACTTCTTTATGCCTTCCCTCTGTTTCCGAAACTCATACAGAAAGCAATATCGTTGGGTTGCGAAATGATCCTCATTGCCCCCTACTGGCCTCGACAGATATGGTTTCCATTCCTGCACCATTACCTTCTCGATCAGCCCTGGACTCTAGATCCGATTCCAGACCTACTGATTCATCAGTCAGGTGGGCGGCATCAATCCCTCCAAACACTCCAGCTCACAGCTTGGTTGCTCCACTTCCAACCTTAGCCAGGCTTCCCAGCATTTCCCCAGCTGTGCGTGAGATTATCGTCTCCTCTCACAAGTTCACAACTAGAAAAACCTATGCTAGCAAATGGAAACGTTTTTCTTGTTGGGTAGAGGCTAGGAACGTAGATCTCTTTTCAGCCCCAGTCCACGAAATTTTGGAGTTCCTAGCACAACTTTTTCATTCTGGGTCCGCTTCTGCTACAATCAGGGTTCAATTGGCGGCCATTTCTAACTTTCATGTTGGGTTATCTAATTCAAACATTATGTCTCATAAGCTCTGTAAAGCCTTTTTAAGAGGGACTACTCTCCTTAGACCTCCAGTGAGAGATCCCCCCTCCTCCTTGGGACCTTAATTTGGTACTAACCTCCTTAATTATGCCCACCTTTGAACCTGCAGCATCCTGCTCCATTAAGTTTCTATCTAGGAAAACACTGTTTCTGGTAGCTATTACTTCAGCCAGACACATCTCTGAACTTCAGGCACTATGTGTTCATCCTCCATACTTGGTTTTTCATAAGGACAGGGTTGCTCTGAGGACTAATACCTCGTTCCTTCCGAAAGTCTGCTCAGAAAATAATTTAAACCAATCTATAGACCTTCCGGTGTTTTTCCCTAACCACACCAACAAGGCAGAATACAAATTACACAAATTGGACGTTCATAGACCATTGCGTTTTTACTTGCATAGGAGTAAGGATATAAGGAAGTCGGACCAACTATTCCTTTCCTACACTCTAGGCAAACAAGGTCTCCCAGTTTCCAAAGTGACCTTATCCAGGTGGTTGTCTCACATTATTATTTCATTTATCAATTGAGAAATAGAGTTGCCCATCAAACCAAAAGGTCATTCTACTAGAGCTTTGGCCACCTCTGTAGCCTTCCAATCTAGGTTGCCTATGTATTCTGTCTGTGCAGCTGCTATGTGGGCAAATCCTCATACCTTTATTTCTCATTACAAGCTAGATATGGTCTCCAGGAGCAGAGCTGACTTTGGTTCCACTGTTCTGAAGAGTCTGTTACAATGAGCCACCCAGGGTTGTAGGTGCTTGGGACGCTGTCCCAACCAGCAAGAACGAAGGCGAGATAGACAACCTAACATAAAGAAGTTATGTACCTACCGTAACGTTCCATGTTAGTTGTCTTCATCTCGCCTTCTTTCTTGCGTCCCACCCTCCATCCCCCTGTCCTATTGGATCGAGATGAGTTTTGGTTTCACTGGCTGAGTGTTCTCTGGTTTGTTTCCTCTACTGACTTAGAGAGTATGACAGGTATGCTCAACCTGTTTGCTTGGACAGGTTGTTTCTTTGGCTATGTTTGGGGTTAACTATTTCAAACGAGATCTGGGTAGCTAGCGCTAGGCATCATGGGATAAGGGGTAGCCTTGAGGTAGTAAACAACTCTCGAGCTATAGTAGATGGCCGAGTCGGAGCAGAGGATCGGCTCCGATCCCAACCAGCAAGAAAGAAGGTGAGATGAAGACAACTAACATGGAACGTTATGGTAGGTACATAACTTCTTTTTCCTGCTCTGTCCACTGGTCCGACAGCAGTATCTTCCCCTTCCAGGCCTCAGGGAGTCAAATTCCCGCCAAGAGACCTGGAGAAGCGGAGAAGGCTAAGAAAGACAGGCCTTGCAAGCGGTCTCCTGACCGCACTGCTCTGACTGGTCCCACCCCCCTTAAGGTAGTGTCTTCTAGGCCTGGTTCCCCCCGGCTGCCCTCTCCGAGATTCTCCCGTGAGCCGGAGGTTGTTAGAATGCAGTCCCCTGTCACCCCTCACTGCCTTTCTAGACCAGCTTCAGTGGCCTTGTCATCCCGCTCCACCCGTAGCTTTAGTGAAGCGGAGATGGACAAGATGATGCGGAAATTCATCTGCACCCAAATTCAGATGGGAGTCTTGTCTGCGCAGTCTCCCCCTGGAGGTGGTGTCTCGCAACCTTTATTTCACACCAATAACAACTCCAGTCTGGCTTGTGGCTTCGGAGCCCTTGGATCAGAGGACTTTTGGGGTCAAGGGGTCGGTGCCGATGGTACCTTGTAATCCAAAGCCCGCTGTTGCCTTGAGTGCATCAGATCCGAGCTCTTGGAGCCGTAGTGTCGGGGTCAGATCCGAGGGGGTGCTGTTGGCTCTGAGTGGGTCGGAGCTCAGCATCTCCCTTGGCATCTCGGCTACTAGAGTCTCTGCTCCGACACCCATGTCGGATCGGGGAAACTGCTCCGATGGGGTTTGCTAAGGAGGTCCGTTCTCCATCTGCCTTTGACGTGGTGGAGAGGGTTCTCTCGATGCCTTCGAGACCCTTTACCATCTCGTCCTCAGACTCCACCCTAACCTCCTCTGAACTGGGTATGGCTCTGACCATCTTGCTCTCTCAGTGGCAGCTTGTGCCTGCTTTGCCTCAAGAAGCTCCAGTTAGAAATCATCAGAACGTTTGCGGGTCCTCCCTAGAGAGAGAGACTGAGGAGGTCCCTCACAAACGTACGTGTAAGAGGAGGCACTTGGACTCCCCTTCGGAATTCCTCACCTCAGACACTGATTTGGAGGAAGGGGAAGGTTCCCCTGACCCCCCCCCCCGGAATGTTTCCTTTGGGGACATCATGGAACTCCGCCAGAACGGGGAGTGGTTTGCCCAAAAAATGACCCCTGACGAAGCATTGTTTCTTGAGGCATTTGGCATGGGCCCATCTACTTCCTGGGTGTCCCCTCCCACTAATCCCTCAGTGGATTTAATAACTTCTTGGCATGGAAGAAACCAGTCACGGTGGACCCTATCCCAAAGTGTCCCGACAAGGTCCTCAGCCCCCCTTCTGACAGGTTGCATTGGTATAAGAGGTCCCCTGTGGATGCAGTGGTCATGGTGGCCACAAAGAATGAGCTTGCTCAGAAGAGCTCTACAGTCCACCTCCTCACCGTGAGTCACGGACATTAGACCGTTTTGGGAAGTGGGTGTATGCTTCAATGACCTTTGCCATCAGGATGCTGAACTACATGACACAACTGACTCAATTGCAGCGAGACTTGGTCAAGGAAGTGCTGAGTCGACCCCGGAGTCTGTCGGCGGACAAGAAGACGTTCTCTACCTGAATGGCCACTCTTAAGGTCATTTCCAATACTCCATGCATCTTCTCTTCCAAGCCACAGAGGGAGCCTCTTGGGCAGCCGGCTCAGGAATCATCGTTGGGCATGAGTCCTGGCTCCAGCTGTGTCAGTTCACTGACCCCTTCAAGACATCTTTTACCAACACCCCCATATGATGGTTCTTCCCCTCTTTGGGAAGTCGGTCAGAGAGAGACTTGTCCAGAGTGAGAAGGATGGGAAGACACTGTCTGCTGTCTGGATCCGCCCCCCCCCCCAAGATCCTTTTCTAGGAATCAGCGATGGACGAAGAAGATGTGGTTCTGAAAGTCTCAGTTGTTTTCCCTGGATACTCAGGACACTCCATTCCCCAGAGGCAGAGGGGGTTACAATAGACTCTGGCCCAGAGACAGGGGGTCCGAGAAACACCAGGTCTCGTGAACCCTTCTCGAGCAGACCCCGGCCAGCAGCCCTGAAGGACTGCCTGACTGCTCCTCCCTGGAGTCAGTCGGGAGACGTCCTTCGCTACACCCAGCGGCATGGGAGTCTATTACAAATGACTGTTGGGTGTTGCAGATCATATCCAAAGGCTATTCCATCCCCTTCACCCAGCCACCTCCTTCCCCCAGACACAGAGAGGCAGCAGCCTTGGAAATAGAAAAGCTGATAAGAAAAAAAGTCATCCAGCTGAGCTGACCCCCCCCCCCCCCCCAAGGCCACTCCAGATCGGGCGTTTATTCCAGGGTCTTTTTAATGCCACAGAAGACTGGGGACTTGAGACCCATTTTGGATCTTTCTTCCCTGAACCTGTTGGTAGCCAAGACAAAATTTCAGATGGTCACTCTTCTTTCTGTCCTGCCCTATCTGCCGGCAAATGATTGGATGTGCTCGATCGACCTCCAAGATGCTTCCAAGATGGACAGATACTTTAGGAGGTTTCTTCGCTTCCAGTTAGGAGCCAGTCACTGTCAGTTCAGAATCCTTCCCTTTGGTCTCTCCACCACCCCCAGGGTGTTCACCAAAGTGATGGCAGCAGTAGCGGCTCACCTGAGGCTTCAGGGTATTCAGGTCTTCCCGTACCTGGAAGATTAACTCTTTGCTGCCCCGACCAAACATCTACTGTGCAAAGCCAGGGACTCATTTCTATTGTTGGCTCAAAATCTAGGCATCACCGCCAGTCTTAACAAATCAGCCCCGACTCCGGTGCAGGTTCTAGACTTAATCGGGGCTCGGTTAGATATGGTTCAAATGAGGGTCTTTCTGTCTCCAGAGAGAATACGCAACCTGAAGCTACATGTTTGTATGTTCTACAACCAGATGTCCCAATGGCGGAATCAGTTCCAAGGGTCTTTGGGTCCACGGCAGTTGCGATCCACTTGTTACCCTTAGCACCTCTTCACATACGGATTCTGCAATGGACTCTGGCGATCCATTGGTCTCTTATGGATCAACCATTGTCTTATCTGGTGCGGATATCCCGTGTTTGCAGCCACTCCGTTCTATGATGGATTCAGTCTCCAGATGTAGTGAAGGGTCATAATTTTCTTCTACCCTTCCCCAATGCCACAGTGACCACGGACGCCGCCCAGCTAGGGTGGGGTGGGGCATTGCTGGGGAAGGGTAGTCCAAGGCACGTGGTCCATACCAGAGACCAACTTGCATATCAACATTCTAGAAATAAGGGTGGTGCTCCTGGCGCTGCAAGCTCTCCATGCCCATCTTCCTCTGGGAACGATTGCCATCCAGAGAGACATGTCGGTAGTCTGGTACATCAACAAACGAGGGGAGGGCCAAATCCTACCCCCTTTGTTGCGAAGACATGAGAGTGTGGGAATGGGCGATCTCCAGCGGCATTTTTTGGTGGCAACACATATTCCGGGTCAGTCCAGCATTCTAGCGGACAGCCTCAACAGATCTATTCTGATGCCTTACGAGTGGTCTCTGAATCCTTCAGTGGCTGAGTGGATCTTCCTCAGGTGGGGTCATCCTTGCTGCAATCTCTTCGCATCTCCTTCCAATGCGAAATGCAGAGAGTTGTTTGCTCTGAACCCCCCTCAGGGGGAAGCCCCCAGAGGCGCTCTGGTTCATGCTTGACCAACCAGTATGCCCTATGCTTATCCTCCTCTGCCTTTGATTTCTAAGTTCCTTCAGAAAGTTCGCAGGTTGGGAAACACAGTTACCTTCATCGGCCTATTCTGGCCTTGCCAAGTCTGGTTTCCATCCCTGTGGTCTCGCGCAGTAGTTCCATCCTGGACTCTGGATCCTGTCCCGGATCTTATTTCACATCCCTCTGGGATGCCTCATCCAGACCTGGTCAGCCTGAAGCTCACTACTTGGGTGCTCCAGTTCCCATGATCATTAGGACTCCCGGTTTGTTTTCCCCAGTTAAGAATATTCTGGTTGCGGCTCACAAGTCCTCAACCAGAAAAGTCTATCGTAGTAAATGGAAACGTTTCTCACTTTGGGCTTCTCAACATGCCTTTGATCCCTTTCCTGCTCCAGTGTCTGCAGTCTTGGATTTCTTAGCAAGCCTTTTTCATCAGAGGCTAGTTTGTCTACTGTAAAAAGTCATCTGGCTGCTATTTCCACCTTTCGTGAGAGGGAGGATACGGATTCCTTGGCTTTGTCCAAACTGTCTAAAGCCTTTCAAAAGGGTACTTTTCTGTTACGTCCTCCAGTGAAGGAAACTGTGCCACGTTGGGACCTTACTTTGGTGCTTCAGGCTTTGGTCTCACCTCCTTTTGAACCTGTATCCTGGAAGACTGCTTTTTTAGTAGCCATTAACTCTGCCAGGAAGGTGTCGGAACTCCAGGCCTTGTCTATGAAAGTTCCTTACATGATTTTCCACAAGGATAGGATATCCTTGCATACTAATCCCTCTTTTTTGCCAAAGGTAGCGTAGGAAGCAAACATAAACCAAACCATCAGTTTTCCAGTTTTCTTCTTGAACTTTCAAAACAAAGGGGAATATAAGGTACACTTATCGATGTGCATAGGCAACTGTGATTCTACTTGAACAGGACAAAATCCCTTAGGAAATCTGATCAGTTGTTTGTCTCTTACACTGAGCAATTTTTAGGCAAACCAATTTCAAAAGTTACAATTGCTCCGTGGATCTCCCATTGCATTATCTGAGCTTATTTAGCCAAAGGGCTTTCTCCGCCAAGTCAGGTAAAAGCGCATTCTACCAGGTCTATGGCTCCTTTGGTGGCTTTCTGCTCCAGGGTCTCTTTGGATGATATTTGTTCTGCCACCACATGGTCCTCATCTCATACCTTCATTTCCCACTACAAATTGGACATTATTTCCAGAGGTAGGGCTTCTTTTGGCTCCGCCGTGCTCAGGAATGTCTTTCCATGAGGGCCTCCCAGGTGCAAAGTACTGGGGACTCTGTCCCTAAGATTGAAGACCAAATGAAGTAAACTACTTCAGATAAAGAAGTTATGTACTTATGTACTCACCATAACATTCCATCTAAGTAGTACTTCATTTGTCTTCAGCCACCCCCCCCTTCCCCTGCCTTGTCACTATTGTCCTGACCATGTAAAAGGAGGATGAACATCACACTAGCGTTCCTTATGTTACTTAGCTCAGGAATCTTGGGTGGTAGATAGTGGTAAGGCTTTGTTGGGTATATGTTTTCTTATGAGCAGCAAACTCTATCTGAAGGGAGAAAGGAGACTGGGCATTATAGGTAAAGGGTGGAGCTGAGAGCTCAGATTAAAGATACTAGCTATGCAGCTGTGTCGGATCCATTACGGATTAGTAGCCCCCTAAGGTTGAAGACAAATGAAGTACAACTACTCAGACGGTACATTATGGTGAGCACATAACTTATTTTTTTAAACAATTGATATTCTTTCTTTCAGATACTATTACATCTGCCCCCCCCTCTCTTCCCCTGTCCAACCAAAACCACCCAGAGGTATTTAGTTGTAGTCCAGTACCCACTTCGCATGTAATGAAGTTGCTCCTTCAACTAAAAACTACTTTCATAGCAGTAGGCCAACTACCATCAAGAGTACCTAAAAATGGCCGCAGAAGTCATAGGTTCATAGCAGAAAGATATGTCCCATCACCATGGAAAAAAAATCCTCCAGCACAAAGGTAGCACATCTACAGTGTTTAACTACAGACCAATAGTGATTCTGTTTCCCCCTCCAAAATATTAGCGAAATGCATCCATATGCAACTGATGCAGTACCTAACCTCAAATAACCTGCTGTTAGAAACACGAGATGGCTTTAGGCCCCACTACTGCTCCTACTACATTTTGCAAGTGTGGTAAACCAACATAGTCTGCCTGCTTGTGTCCACCATGTTAAACTTGTCAAAGGCATTTGATACGGTCTCACACCAGCAGTTGCTCATTCAACTCTCCTCAACAGGACTTCGACATTATTCCTTGTTGTGGTTCTTAATTAACTATCTGGAAGGCAACAAGCCTTTAGATGCTAACAAACCTATTTATCTTTCTAACTAGTTATTACAGGTGTCCCTCAGGCCTCTGTCCTGGGTCCTCTCTTACTTAATATATTTATTAATGACCTCCACTCACCATTTTAGTTTAGTTCAGTATACAGACGGCTGAACTTAATATGTGCAGCTTCAACAATAAATAAGCTTCAAGACATTACCCGTCTTTCTGCTGTGTAAAAACCTGGCTGAAAGAATCAAACCTCCTATTCAACCCCAAGAAAACTGTGTTAATGCTTTTTACCATAAAGTCGTAAAATAGTCTAATTGAAACTGCAACTTGCAGTAAAGTCCTAGGCAGCATAATAGATGAGAGTCTCAAATATGACCAGCATATACTGCACACTTTTAAATCTACCCACCAGAAGTTTGACTCCCTTTATAAGATCAACGGATTCTTTAAAGATACTGCAAGAAAAACTCTAGCCCACCACCTTCTTATTGACAACTCTGTTGAACACCGCTGCAATCCTAACAAACTTAAACAATACTCAAAGAAAGAAACTTGCTTTTTGCTACAGTAAAATAGCTGAATTTGCCACCAGTCCCCGTCATAGGACCCAACATTGTCGCAGCTTAAAGCAATTAAACTGGTTTTAATTACACAACTACCTAACATATTCAAAACTAAGTACAGCACACACACTGTCATCATCCAGAAAAATGCCCTGCACTACAAAACTTATTACTGGCCTAATATCCAGCAAGGGATGTCTGTTCTAGTAAAAAATTCTTACTACTCACAAATCAAATAATTTTACAGGAGACTTTCTGTACTCCTATATGTTGCTAAACTCTGGAATTAGTATCTCACACAAGTAAAACTTGCAGAGCAGTCCCGGTCCTGCAAATGCTCATAATCAGGTTAAGACCTTGTGCTTTTACCATAAGATACTGCCAGATACTCATCGTAAACAATACTTTCAACCTCTTACTGAAAAGGCAAATAAATGTTATACATACAGTAACTGCTGCTTGTACAGTCTATTGAGGTGCATGTGGGCTTTCTCAAGTAACTTCTGCCTCCGTAAAGTCTTGCACTATATAAATTTTAACTACTGTGAGTATAAATGTAAATAGAAATGCAACTACTGTGTTTAATTGGAACTTAGTATAATGCAGCGTATGCAAATGGAGCTTTTCTCCTCACGCCTCTGGTGCAAAAGGGTATTAACAAGTCAGACTTTTCCAGTAAACAAGGACAAATAAATAAATAAAAAAATATCCACTCTAAGAATCAACGAGTGTGTGGCAGTGGGTGATCTATTCTGGTTGCTTTTTAATAGTATATCCCGGGGAAATCCAATGTGTTTGTACATTAACCAGGTCCATTCTAATGCCTCACTCTAAATGCCAAAGTTAAGTAGCAGAACGGATTTGCTGTGTCCAGTTTGCTTTTCCCATCAACAAAAATTGTAACAGGTTCGTTGCCCTAATCCCTCCAATTGAGGAGTCACCGAGAGATGTTCTAGTGTACGTTTGGCCCTCCGGTCTTCTTTATGCTTACACACCATTACCTCTCATACCCACATTTCTACAGAAAGTTCTGGTTGAAGAGCACAGTAATAGTCATTGCCCCCTTTTGGCCTTGTGAGATTTGGATGTTCTTTGTGTTTCACTGTTGCAGTCATTACATTTGGGTTATCTGTCTACAGGTAACCCTCAGCCGGCCTGAATATCAAAGTCTTGGATTCCTGCGTCGGATGCTTTCTCTTCTTCCAGGATGTCAGGTCGTCAGGGGTATAAAACATGCAGCCGATGCCATTACATCAGTCTTTCTTGCCGCATGGTGCCCGAAGCAGTTCGCAAGTGCCGGTCGGCCGACTCCTGAAATTTTTGTTTTCGAGTTTCAGAACCGAAGTCTTCAAAAAAGCTAAGTACCCCGTTGGGGATCCTTTTTCTTGCTCTTAACCGTT
The DNA here is from genome assembly GCF_019279795.1 of Protopterus annectens. Lineage (NCBI taxonomy): Eukaryota > Metazoa > Chordata > Ceratodontiformes > Protopteridae > Protopterus > Protopterus annectens. Next base: position 367,040,908 of record NC_056743.1, read on the forward strand.
GTCAGTAAAAGTTAGCAATTGTCTTACCTGTGGAAAGCAAATACCTCATAAAGATTTTCATTCGTACTGGATTCCTGGCTTAGGCCCAGACCACGATGTCCCTCGCTGTCGGTTTTGTGCCTTGTTCAACCCCTGAACTATTCGGCTATGTTTGCCGCTAATTATTTTGGTACTCTGTATAACTATCCAGAAATGGCTTCGGTAAGCTATCAGACTACCAGTATTCCGAAAAAAACGTAAGGATAAAGACAGAGACAGACCGCATAGGTCCAAGACTGCCGACGATGCTTCCGTTAAGCTAGTCGCCAGTCCACCGGTACTTAGTGAGGCACTTTCGCAGCCCCTGATACCCACTACTTCATATTCGCAGGCCTCTACTGAGACCCATTCGGAGTCCGGTATGCTGCGGGATGCTTCTTCGACTATGGATCCTGTGGCTGTGTCTACCTTGGATGGGTCTGGAGTCGCTGTGCAGGCACCGGCTTCTGAGGGTGTATTCAGGCCTACAGACTTGCATTTTAAACCGACGCCATCTTCTTCATCCAGGCCTAAAACTCGACCCACACCTAGAAAACAGACGTCCAAACCGCATGGTCAGGCCCATATGCCTAAAAAACAAATGCTTAGAATGGCTGAAGACCTTATTACTTTAATTACGGGAAGCCACCCTTCCCCCTCTGAGACCTAGAACTGATTTTCCTTCTGATTCTTCTTATCAGGATTCTGATATTTGTTTCTTCTGTTTACCAGGATTTGCCCTTATCTACCTATGAGGATTCTGATGCAGAGGATTCCATTCCCTCTGCTTCCCCTCCAGAAGATTTTTCTTTTGGTGAAACCTTGCACACTCTTGGGAAGAATTTCCGCTGGGAAAGCCAGGATTTCTCTGACTACAAAAAGAGGCTTAGGGAATTCTTACTCCTTCCTCAACACAGGCCTTTAGCTATCCCTCCTGTTCTGGACATTGTAGATGATGCTTTCTTGGAATCTAGCCTGTCCCCAGACACTTTACCTCCAGCTCCCAGAAAACCTCACCGGTATTACAGAGTACCTGACTCGCACAAGTTCCTCTTCAAGAATCCTACTGCGGATCCAGAGACTATTTCCCAAGGACCAAAGGGCATTAAGGCTACTGCTGCCAAAAATCCGACCCCTTCTGATAGAGATTCTAGAGCCTTGGACAGATGGGGTAAGAAGGTATACACTTCTGCTACTTTGGCCATTAAGGCTTTAAATTGCCAGTTTCATATGTTAAAGTACCAGCAGCATATTATGGGACTACTTGAACAGAAAATTATGTTGATTCCTGAATGTGCTGAACATAAAGAATTACAGGATTTAATGCATTCTGCTGAACAAGTTGGTAAACATACTTTGCAATGTGGTTTTGACTCTTTAGAAGCATCTTGCAGGGCTGCTGTCACTGGGTCTGTACTTAGAAGGCATGCTTGGCTTAAGGAGCAAAACTTGCCAGATCATGTTAAATATAAATTACTGGATGCTCCCTTAAACCAAGACCACCTGTTTGCCAACAAAGCAGAAGTCATCCTCAAAAAGATGGAGGAAAAAAGCTAATTCTATGCAAACTGTTAAAGATTTCCTGCAAGTACCGCCTCCCAGATTTAGTAGGCATTTGCCTTCAAAGAATTGGTCCTTTCCAGCCTCTTCCAGGCCTTCTCAGTCCAAACCCAGGAACAGCAGACCACCTAGGTTACAGTCTCAGGCTGCACACAGGCCTAAGCAATGGGGAGCTTCCACTTCCAAAGCAGGAAGTAATAAGACTCCCCCTACGGAAAAATGGCACAATTACTTAACCTTAACCCTTCCAAGCCCTGCTCAACTACCTGCTCCCTTAGGAGGAAAGCTCGCCCTGCATGCAAAAAACTGGGAACTCATTACCCAGGACAATTGGGTTTTAAATATAGTTTTCCAAGGATACAGACTCCACTTCCACACCCTACCAACCCCCAACGGTTGGCCAGACCTACCCCCAAATCAGTGGGCAGAGGCTCAACAGCAGGTTCTCTCTCTTCTAAGTATCAGGGCTGTTGAATCTGTCCCAGCAGACGAAAGGGGTCAATGTTTTTATTCAAGATTTTTCCTGGTACCCAGAAAAGACCGCTCCTGGCATCCTGTCCTGGACCTCTCTATTCTAAACACCTTTTAGGTAATCCCAAAATTCTAAATGCTCACACTTCAACAGCTGCTCCCTATGCTAGGCAAAGAAGCCTGGTTGGCAACCTTAAACTTAAAGGAAGGTTACCTGCACATTCCAGTAAGAGAATCTTGCATGAAATACCTATGTTTCAGGGCAGGCTCCATGCACTATCAGTTCTCTGCACTTCCCTTTGGCTTATCTACTGCACCCAGGGTATTCACAAAGTGTCTAGCTCCAGCCATTGCATTTTCAAGGCAGAGAAATATTCAAATATATACCCATACTTGGATGATTGTCTGATTCAGGCAGAAAACCAGGACTTGCTATTAAAACATCTGGCATTCGTAAAGAAACTTCTAGCCTCACTGGGGTATACCATAAATGAAAAGAAATCTCACCTAGTACCCTGCCAACAGATTGTATTCCTGGGAGCAAGCTTGAACACAACTTCCCAGATGGCTTTCCTCACTCCAGAGAAACAAGTTTATTTGACAGCCTACTTCAAACTACTGGCCACAAAGACCCAGCTATCTGCAAGGAAAATTCTGCAAGCCCTGGGGTTCATGGCCTCTTGCATTCTACTAATTCCTTAAGCAAGACTGCATATGAGGAAACTACAATAGTATCTAAAAAGCCTATGGTTTCAACATTCTCAGGACCTGGAATCATTGATTCCTATCATTCCTTGTATAAAGACAGAGTTCCTTTGGTGGGCAGAGGCCTGCTACCACAACAAGGGGCTCCCTTTCACTCTACCCCCTGCTGCCCAAACCCTAACAACAGACGCATCAGACTGTGCATGGGGGGCTCACTTGACATGGCAGTGCATTCAGGGCAAATGGAACCCGAGACAGATGCACCTGCATATCAACCAAAAAGAAATGTTAGCTGTACAGAATTCCCTGACAGCTTTCAAAGACCACAGTCTTCCAGGACAATTATTGGTAAAGACAGACAACACCACATAAGCAGGGGGAACCCACTCGTACCCTCTTTGCAGACTAGCCATGGCTCTGTGGAACACAGCCTTGAGCTACCAAGTGCACCTACAAGCTCAATTCCGGCCAGGCAAGCTAAATTCACTGGCAGACGGCCTAAGCAGAAATCTCATGGACCCATACGAATGGAAACTGGAACCAAAAATATTCAACCACTTGAGGAACAAATGGGGGGGACTCCAGAGATAGACTTTGCCTCCCCTCAGAACTATCAATTGGACAAATTCTGCACAAGAACTTCCCGCAGTCAAGCTTGGAAAGTGGATGGCCCTGTCCTTTACCTAGGAAAGCCTCTCGGTTTATGCCTTTCCCCCTCTGCCTCACCTCAGAAGGTTCTGCTGAAGATCAGACACGACAAGCCAAGGGCAATACTGATTGCACCAGACTGGCCACGCCAGCACTGGTACCCCCTCTTGCACAGTATGACACTGCTGGAACCATGGCACCTACCTCAGACACCTTCCCTGCTGTCTCAGCAGGTGGGCCAGATTCTGCACCCTTAGCTTCAAACACTGAACCTTGCAGCCTGGCTAATTCCTTGAGTTGTCCAATAGCATCCCTCAGTAAGCAGGTGCTAGATTGATTTCTGGAGGCAAGGAGGCCTAGTACTAGAAACTCCTATGCTGAAAAGTGGAAAAGATACTGTTCCTGGAGCCAGACTCGGGGGATGGGCACAACTGTGCCCAGCTTACCTCATATTCTTCAGTATTTAACAGAAATGCTCCACAAGGGCCTATCCTTCCCGTCAATTAAAATTCATGACTCTGCCATTTCAGCTCGTTATAATACTGAGCCACCCCTCTTGTCTCACCCCTGCTAAAGCAATTCCTCAGAGGGACTAAAAATTTAAGACCCCCACCCCGATGAGCCCCTGTGCCAGCCTGGGACCTTAACTTTGTATTGGAAAAGCTCCCTCTCCCTCCATTTGAACCAGCTGCAACTGCAGAGTTGAAATTAATTTCTTGGAAAACAGCCTTCCTTCTAGCCATCACTTCAGCAGGAAGAGTGACTGAATTACAGGCCCTCATGGCAGTGGAGCCCTTCATTATTTTCCATGCAGGCAGGGTTTCTCTCAGGATCAATCCTTCCTTTTTGCCCAAGGTGGTGTCTAGTGTGGCCCTAAACCAGTCCATTCATTTGCCTACCTTTTTCCCAAATCCACAAACAAAGGAGATAAAATATCAAACAACCCAAAAGCAGAGTAACACTTTAAGTAGGCACAACATCCAAACACGTAAATCCAAGTATAAAACTCCTTTATTGTACAATGGCTAACGGTTTAACGGTTGCGTCTCCTAATTGATTTCTTTTCACCCATTGAGAATGAGCTTGTGGAGAAAGTCCAGCTCAATCAACAAGAAATGGTAAATCTTCTGGGAGAGGAAGCAGTGGAACTATATCTTAATAAACTATTTGACAAAATTTAATCAGTATGAGGGCCGTCTTTTAGTTCAAAAAAAGAAGAAACTAGAGATTTATATGATTTTGCTCACAACCATGTTTTTACATGGCCACAAGAACGGAACCCACAGCAGACTGATTCCACCAATCAGGTGGTTGCTAGAGTGCATGCCTCACAATGATTGGATCCACCGGAAGGGAGACCACAGAGTGAAGTTACTGATGTGATGTCACCGGTACCTACCACTTCAGTTTACTCGACAACGTTGGATGAACAGGTTCAGGAAGAGACCAATACTAACTCTGTGACTACTACTATGAATGTCTCTAATGCAAACAGTGTAGTTCGACGCAAGATAATTACTCCTACGAGGCGAGAACAGGATTTTCCGCAGCTCCCTCTTCCATTTCGTCCAGTGAGATGGAATTCTGTCAAACAGGATTATCGGCGTATAGCTCAGAAACGGAAAAAGCTGCCATCAGCTTTTCCGAGCCAAACTTTGAAAAAGATGTGGAACTTGAAAGATGCGGATTGATTTAGAATATCTCCAGGTACTCTTGCACAATATAAGTCGCTGTTAAATCGAGGTTTAGGCTTTATTCCTTTTACAAAGATTGACATTAGTCAAACACTTATTGAACTGAGACTCTGCACATAATTTGTTTAAAATTGATGTTTGATGACAACAATACTGCAATGAACAATGTCAATTTTAGGGAACCTAGTGTGTTTGTACCACCCATGCCCAACCATATAGATGCTTTTATTAGAGCTTGTGAGAGAGACTTTTACAATCTTTTAAGTGAGAGTGAAACATTGAGATATCATAATTTATCGAAGAATGAGTTGAGAGCTCTGACCAAATTGCGTGAAAATGCTGACATTGTGATACGCCCCTCAGGTAAAGGGGGATCGATTGTGATACTTGATACAAAGTATTATTATGCTATTGTTATTGCTATGCTTTCTGATAGATATACGTATAAGGAAGTCCAGTTATTTGATACTGATAAAATGAAACAATGTGTAGATGCTGCGATAAGTGAGTGCTTTTATATGGGCTTATTTGAGAAACAGTTTTTTGAATATCTAACTGTGGATGAACCGTTAATACCACAACTGCACGGTCTTCCTAAAATCCATAAGCATGCTACTTTTCCTCCCTTTAGGCCGATTGTGGCTGGAAGTGGATGGTTGACTGAACCATTGTGCATTTATTTGGACATGCAACTAACGATAGTCCTGAATCAATATCCAATAGTATTGCGTGACACACATTTTTTAACTGATCTGTATGAATACATAAGAACACAGGGAGAATGTGATTTTGAATTATTGGCTACGCTGGATGTAACTTCACTATTTACATGTATACCCAATGAGGATGGAATTTTTATGGTAAAGAATGCATTATGTAAAAGCAGACAGTTTTCAGATGATTGGATTGATTTTTTATGTATGCTTTTAGAATTAGTTCTGGAGTTTAATGTATTTTTATTTGCAGACAAATATTATTGGCAAACAGCTGGCGTTGCTATTGGCACCAGTTGCGCCAACTCTTATGCAACTATTGATCTGAAGTAGTTAACTTCATTTGGTCTGCAACCTGTGGGATACGGATCCGATCTCGGATCCGAGCCGGCAACTTTACAAAGCTTAAATCCGAGCTCCTAGCTCCTCCCCTTACCCATAATCCCCTGCCAACCCTGACTGACCTCAGATCTAGTTTGCCGCGCTTCTGAACAGCAGCTAGATTGTGAGCTCCTGGTCTTTTGGTCAGATAAGTCCTTGTATCTTAAATTTTTCTCCTTAAACGTGTGTGTATGTGTTGTGTTGGTTAGGTTCCCTTCTTATAACCTTATTTTATATAACCTCTTTAAATTTTTTAGCCAAATTTTCCTCCCCATCCCTCGCTGGTCGTAGTCTGTGTGTGTGTGTTTAGTGTGTTTGGGGCCTACTGAGTGAGTTTTCTGTAGCTAATATGTCTGAGGCCCCAAAACCAATATTTTCTACGTGCACTGAGTGTGGCCATAAGCTCTCCCCAGTGGATGGCCACACTCGGTGTGTCCGGTGCCTTGGGGTTGAACACCTCTCCTCTGGGTGTTCTATCTGCGCGGCGTTCAACCCCAGGGCACTGAAAGACCGGAGGTCAAAGCTGATCCTAGCGGGACTCTTGCCCCCGGATTCGGCTTTGGCCTCCAGTGCTTCTGTGGCCTCCTCCCAGGCTTCTGTGGCGGCCACTCCTGCCTCTCTCCCCCCCGGCCGGGACTCAATCTCCCGCTTCTGCGCCAGAGGAGAGGGAGGCCAGGAAAGAAAAAAGGAGGGAGAAGCACCACAAGCGGTGCCCCCCCCCCCCCGCGGGCTTCTCCCTCCAGGGCTTCTAGGTCTCCTCCTTCTCAGCTCCGGTCTCCATGCTTCTCACCGGGACCAGAGGAGGAGGAGACCTGATCTCCGTCGAGGTCATCGAGGCGGCACTCCCGGCCAGCCTCGGTGGCCTCGTCATGATCCACCCGTAACCTTTCGGATGCAGATTTGGACCGGATGATGCGAAGGTTCATCCAGGCCCAACTGCAAATGGGAGTGCTCCTGCTTCCCCCCCCCCCCCAGGGGGGAGCTCAATACCCTTCTTTGCCCTGATAGCTCCTTCTCCGACACGCTTCCCGGGTTCGGAGCGCTCGGAGCCGGGCAACGTTGGAGCCGGGGGTGGGTCGGAGCCGACAGTATCGGGTACTTAGGCTCCGACTCTTCCTTCGAGTCTGTCTGATCCTTCCTTGTCGGATCCGAGCTCTCTGAGCCGTGGTCTGAGCTTCGGATCCGAGGGAATCAGTGTGCCTTCGTCTCCGTCCAGGTCGGAGCACACTGGTCCTTCGGATCCGATGCTCTCTGCGCCAGTTCCAATCCGTCCATCGGATCCGGGCGAGGATCTGCTCTTGGATCCGAGAGAGAGCGGCTCTCCCTCGGCCTTTGATGTGGTGGAGAGGGCTCTGTTGAGTGCATCCAGGCCCCCGGTCCTTGCTATGGCTCCGTCCCGCACTCCCTCGCGGTTGGGTCAGGCTTCCATCACCCGGCCACAGGGACAGCCTGCTTTGACGTCTCAGGTCGTTCCCCTGGAACAAGATGTGGCTGGTGAGACATCCTCGGACAGCCCCCCCGAGGATGTTCCTCACAAGCGAAAGTGCAAGAGGAGGCACGTGGACTCCCCTGAGTCCTTGACAGAAGACACGGATTTGGATGAGGGGGAAGGCTCCCCAAGGTCACTCCCCGAGGATGTCTCCTTTGGAGACATCATGGAAATGCTTAGGATCGGGGGGGGGTCCGCCCCCAAGGCTTCCTCGGACAAATCTGTGTTCCTGGAGGCGTTTGAAGCAGGCCCATCTACCTCTTGGGTGTCCCCTCCGGCCGACCTCTTAGTGGACCTTATTACCACTAGGGCGTGGAAGGAGCCGGACACTGTGGAGCCAGTCCCCAAATGTCCAGACAGAATCCTAAGCCCCCCCCACTGAGAAATCCCATTGGAGCAAGGGACCCCCCGTAGATGCTATGTTGGTGGTGGCAGCCACCAAGAGGGAGTTATCCCAAGAGAGTCCCTCGGTCCATCCCCAGAGCAAGGAGTCTCGCTCGATGGACCATCTTGGGAAGCAGGTCTTTAGTTCAGCGGCCTTCACTGTAAGGTCCCTGAACTACATGGCACATGTGATTCGGCTGCAGCGAGACCTTATTAAAGAATACGCTGCATCGCCCCCTGAGTCCATGTCGGCGGGGGACAAACAGTTGTACTCCACTCGCATGGCCACTCTTAGGTCTATATCCAACACCTCTATGCGGCTTGTATCCCACGCTACAGAGGGAGCCGCTAGAGCCAGAGGAGCGGGCCTAGTTATGAGGCGTCAGGCCTGGCTCCGACATTGTGATTTCGCGGAACCCTTTAAGGCGTCCTTTGCGAATGCCCCCTTTGGTTCTGCCTTATTTGGCAAGACAGTTCGCGAAACTTTAGTCCAGAGCGAAAAGGATGGGAAGACGTTGTCTGCCGTCGGAGTCCGCTTCTCTGCTCCCCAGAGGTCCTTCTCCAGAAACCAAAAGGGACAGAAGATGATGTGGTTCCGAAAGTCGCAACAGTCCCAGTCTGCTCAGGACTCCCAGTCCTTCCGCGGCAGAGGAGGACATGGTGGACGCCGCCCTAGAGGCAGCGGGGACCCGAAAAACTTTGGGTCCAGAGAAACCTTCTCTGATCGGCCCACGCAGTAACCCTGAGGGGTTGCCCGACTGCTCCACTTTGGAGGCAGTCGGGGGCGCTTCTCGAGGCACCTGGCAGCTTGGGAGTCCATTACAACAGACCGCTGGGTGCTTCGTATGATATCCAGAGGATACAGAATTCCTCTTTCTTACATTCCCTACACTCCCGAACACCTCCCCGATGTTCCACCTAATCAGAGGGAGGCTGTAGCTGCAGAAGTTCGGCAGCTTTTAGAAAAAGGAGCTGTCCAGCACGTCCCCCTAGGCCAGTCCGAATCAGGTTACTGCTCAAGGTTCTTTTTGGTGCCAAAAAAGACGGGGGACCTAAGGCCCATCCTCGATCTTTCCCTACTAAACCTGTCAGTAACCAAAGAAAAGTTCCGGATGGTCACTCTTCAATCTATTCTCCCCCTCTTGCGGGAGAATGACTGGATGTGCTCTCTAGACCTCAAGGACGCGTACTACCACATATTGATGGACGTACGATCCAGGAGGTTTCTCCGCTTCCGGCTGGGAGCCAGTCATTATCAATTCAGGGTCCTTCCCTTCGGTCTCACCTCAGCCCCCAGGGTGTTCACCAAGGTGTTAGCAGTGATAGCGGCCCACCTGAGACTCCAGGGAATGCAGGTTTTCCCGTACCTGGACGACTGGCTCCTCACCGCCCCAACAAGGCATCTACTATGCTTAGCCAGGGACTACTTCCTCAACCTTGCTCCGCAACTAGGGATCACTATAAACTCAGACAAGTCCTCTCTCACCCCGACTCAGGTGATAGATTTTATCGGGGCCAGACTGGACACCAACAGGCAACTAGTCTTCTTAACTCCCGACCGGTTGCACACTTTGAGGGCACATGTCCGGGCCATCTTTCAATCTTCAAACCCTCTGGTGGGATTGGTTCTGAGGGCCCTGGGGTCCATGGCAGCCGCTATAAACCTTCTTCACATGGCGGGTCTGAACATGAGGATTTTACATGGACTCTCCAAGTCCAATGGTCCCTTCATCAGTACCCCTTGAGTCACCCCATTTCTCTCAGCAGGGCCTGCAAGAGGGCTCTCGTTTGGTGGCTTCAATCGCCGGACCTCCAGGCTGGATGCCCCTTTGCCACGCCCCCCCCCCCCCGCCATGGTGACCACGGACGCCCCTAGTCTTGGGTGGGGGCATTATTTGAGCAGGACGGTCCAAGGTACGTGGAACGATTCAGAGACCTTATTGTACATAAATGTTCTAGAGATGAGGGCAGTGCTGTTGTCATTGCAAGCACTTCAGAGCCTTCTGCCTGTAGGAACAATTGCAATCCAGACAGTATGTCTGTGGTATGGTACATCAACAAACAAGGGGGAAGCAGGTCTTACCCACTCTGTCGAGAAGCCATGTGAGTGTGGGAATGGGCGATCTCCACCAACCGCTTTCTCATTGCAACGCACATTCTGGGACGGACCAACATCCTGGCTGACAGACTGAGTCGCACCATCCTTTCACCTTACGAGTGGTCCCTCAATCCTCGAGTAGCGAGTCGAATTTTTGCCATTTGGGGGCAGCCCTGTTGCAATCTTTTTGCATCTCCTTCAAACACGAAATGCAACAATTACTTCGTTCTCATTCCCCCTGCCGGGGAAGCCCCGAGGGACGCCTTGGTGCATGCTTGGCCACCCGGTCTTCTCTGTGCCTACCCTCCTCTTCCCCTCATGCTGAAACTTCTTCAGAAAGCCAGTCGGTTGGGGAGCAAGATGATCCTCATTGCCCCATTCTGGCCTCGCCAAGCTTGGTTCCCTTACCTCTGGTCTCATCGAGTGAATCCGCCCTGGATTCTAGATCCTCTTCCGGATCTAATCTCCCACCCCCTGGGGCTCCCACTTCCCGACCTGGCCAGCCTCAAGCTTACGGCTTGGCTGCTCCAGTTCCACTTGTAGCTAGGACTCCCAGTATTTCTTCTCCAGTTAAAACTATCCTAGTAGCAGCGCACAAGCCCTCTACTAGGCAGGTCTATGGTAGTAAATGGAAGCGTTTCTCTATCTCGGCAGAACGCCATAATTTGGATCCTTTTACAGCCCCCTTGCCTGAGGTGCTGGACTTTCTTTCAGGTCTTTTTAATGGCGGAGCTAGCTGTTCTACGGTTAAGGTTCAGTTAGCAGCTATCTCATTATCACGTAGGTACTGAAATGGATCCTTTGATTACTACAAAATTGTGCAAAACGTTCCTAAAGGGCACCTTTCTTCTTAGACCTCCAATAAAGGAAGCGGTACCTCCATGGGATTTGACCTTGGTATTACAAGCCCTGACAGCCCCTCCCTTGCAACCGGCATCTTCAGTAGACCTCAAATATTTGTCTTGGAAAACGGCCTTTCTTGTGGCTATTACTTCAGCCAGGAGAGTATCTGAATTGCAAGCTCTTTCTGTGAAACCCCCATACTTAGCCTTTCACAAGGATAGGGTTTACCTCAGGACCAATCCCTCCTTCCTCCCGAAGGTAGTTTCTGAATCTAATATTAACCAATCTATCAATTTGCCGGTCTTCTTTCCTAACTACCAGAACAAAGGGGAGTACAGACTACATTCTTTGGACGTGCACAGACAACTTAGATTTTACATTCATAGGACATCTGGTCATAGACAATCCGACCAGTTGTTCGTGTCCTTTGCCATATTTAATCTAGGTAAACTGGTCTCGAAAGTTTCCTTATCGAGATGGATTTCACAGTGCATCATTACAGCGTATCAAAATTCTGGCAGGCCCGCACCTCATGGAGTTCATGCCCATTCAACTAGGGCTATGGCTACATCTGCCGCCTTTAAATCTAGGGTTTCCTTGGATGATATCTGTTCAGCAGCCACTTGGGCCTCACCTCATACCTTCATCAATCATTATAAATTGGACATTACCTCCAGAGGGAGAACTTCTTTTGGCTCCGCAGTGCTCCGGAATATCCTTTCATGAAGGCTGCCCAAGGTTTAGGTAGCTGGGGACTCTGTCCCACAGGTTGCAGACCAAATGAAGTTAACTACTTCAGATTAAGAAGTTATGTACTCCCCATAATGTCCCATCTGAGTAGGTAAACTTCATTTGTCTGCATCCGTTCCCCCCCCTCCGTCCTCCTGACCTTCAGATGGGTTTCATGCCATATAGTGATGTACCATTTCTGATAATGTAGTTAGTTATCCACTATAGTGCTTGCGGGCAAACTTGATTTGAGGTCAGTCAGGGTTGGCAGGGGATTATGGGTAAGGGGAGGAGCTAGGAGCTCGGATCTAAGCTTTTTAAAGTTGCCGGCTCGGATCCGAGATCGGATCCGTATCCCACAGGTTGCAGACAAATGAAGTTTACCTACTCAGATGGAACGTTATGGTGAGTACATAACTTCTTCTTATGATGGAGTGGGAGCAGAATAATATTTTGAGTACATCTGAAGTGGCGTTTTTTTTGCCACTTTGTAGATGACCTCTTTGGATTGAGAGGCAATGCACATGAGTTTAATGGTTTTCTTGAAAAATTAAATAGCCATTTTTTTAAATTTACATCCGATGCATCTGCAAGTATGGTAGTTTTTAGATGTTTCTATTTTGTTGAGTGAAGGTAATCTTTCAACCAAAGTGTATAGAAAGCCATGTTACACTCCGTATTTCCTCCATCATACTAGCATGCATCCTGGTCATATATTTTCCAACATTATGGTGGGTCAAGGGATGAGGGTGTCACGGCTATCATGTAAGGAATGTGATTTTAAAAATGAAATATTTACATGATGCTTTTATACAGAGAGGATATTTCCATATGAAATTTTGAAAGCTTTTAATAAAGTACAGGCTGAGCTTAGTGGGCGATTGAAGCCATTTTTTTCAGATATGTCGCCTGCACAAGTTGTATCAGGTGATTTTAATACTAAATACATGGCTGGGGATAGATTACCTATTTTATCTTTTTCGAGCGATGTTGATAATGTAAAAAAGGTGATTTTTGACAATTGGCAAATTTTGTTGGTTAATTCTAAAACTAATGATATAGTGGGACACGAACCTAAGTTTGAAGCAACTGTTGTGCTATCCTAAGTTTTACAAAGCACCCTTAGTGGCTACAGGAGCACACAAGTGTGGTCCTTGTAATTTCTGAGAGTTCATTGATGAATCTAGGTTTTTTTAAACATCCAGCCACTGGTAAATTATGGAAACTGAGATGTTGGGCAGATTGCAACACTACTGATTTAATTTATGTGGCTCATTGTGTTACGTTTCCATTTTTATGTGGGGAAAACTAATCGGTCTTTGAGAATAAGAATAAGGGAGCATGATTATTGCACTAGGAAATCTTTTACTTATTGTGCATTGGCCAAATATGCATTGGAATATGGATCTTGACCGTAGGTTCCTTTTTCAAGTCCGTCTTGTCATGCATAAATTTAATAAATTAGGCCCCAGTGTGTCGAATACTGAAAGTATTGAACTACAGTGAATTTTTAGGCTTGCAGCACATAAACAATATGGCTTGAATGAATCTGTATCTGTCAAGCCCGTATTGAAAATGAAGAAGCTAGGCAAGGGCTGATTTTTGTTCATGTCCCTTTAAGAGTTTTGGAGGGAATTTTAATTAATTTTATTGTGTGTGTGTGTATATATATATATATATATATATATATATATATATATATATATATATATATAAGGTGGTTAGTTTGATCATTCCTTGTCTGATGAAGTGGTTTCGTTCAACCGTGAAAGCGCTTACCATTGTACAATAAAGGAGTTTTATACTTGGATTTACGTGTTTAGATGTGCCTTCTTACAGTGTTACTCTGCTTTTGGATTCTTAGATATTTTATCTACAGACTGTCTTGCTTTGCCTTGTTGGGAGACTTTTGAAAACAGAGGAGAACAAATACTGCACTCTTTGGACGTGCCCAGACAACTTAGATTTTATTTGGACAGGACTAAGCCTCTCAAAAAATCTGAACAGTTGCTAGTTGGCTTTGCTGCAGGGGCAGAGGGGAAAGGCCATTTCAAAGCAAACCATTTCTAAATGGATAGCCCATTGCATTAATTTCTGCTATAAGCACCATGGAAAATCTACCCCACGGGATAAGATCACATTCCACCAGGGCTGCATCTTACCTCTACAGCCTTTCTCAGAGGAGTCCTTACCAGAGACATCCTAGAAGCTGTTAGCTGAAGCTCTGTACATACCTTCACCAAACATTACCACATGCCTATTTTTTCTAAATCCAGAGCTGGTTTTACCACTGCAGTCTTCCAGGGCTTAATAGCTGGCCCTAATGCTCTCTAACTACCTCCTCCCTTCCTTAGCTTTGGGAATCAACCCAAATGTAATGCCTGCAACAGTGAAACACGAAGAACATAGTACAGTTGTGTACACTTACCATGAATGTAGATGTTTGAGTGTATTCACTGTTGCAGTCTTGGTTACCCTCCCACCAACCCCGACTTCTCTTGGCTCTACCTTTCTAGCTTTGTGGTGTATTTGCATTTTGATGGAGGTGTACCATAACATATATTTGCTTCCCATTGTGGGGGCACCTGACATCCAGGACAAGAAAAACTGATGTAATGATGTCTGCTGCATGTTTTATACCCCTGATGACCTGACGTCATGGAAGAGGAGACAGACCTGTCTACTCTAAACACCTTTTTGGTGATTCCAAAATTCAAGATGCTGACTCTTCACCAGTTGCTCCCTATGCTAGGCAAAGATGCTTGGTTGGCAACACTAGATACAAAGGAAGCATACCTGCACATCCCACTCGGAATGTTGCAGAAGATACCTACGCTTCAAAGCAGGCTACACGCACTCTCAGTTCTCCGCACTGCCCTTTGGCTTATCTACTGCACCCAGGGTATTCAGAAAGTGCCTAGCTCCAGTCATTGCATTTTGCAGGCAAAGAAATATTCAAATATACCCATACCTGGACGATTGTCTAATTCAGGCAGAAAGCCAGGATATACTTTTGAATCATCTGGCCTTTGTACAAAGGGTGCTAACTTGTCTGGGGTACACCATAAACGAAAAGAAATCACAGCTGGTACTTTGTCAACAAATTATATTCCCTGGGAAAGCTTGAATACAACTTCCCAGATGGCTTTCCTCAATCCAGAGAAACAAATCCATTTGACAAACTACTTCAAACAAGTGGCCACAAAAACCCTGCTATCTGCAAAGCAAATACTATTCTTGGGGTTCATGGCCTCCTGCATTCTTCTAATTCCATATGCAAGACTGCATATGAGGAAACTACAATGGTATCTAAAAAGCCTATGGTGTCAACATTCTCAGGATCTAGAAGCAATGATTCCTATCATACCTTGCCTACACCTAGAGTTCCTTTGTTGGGCAGAGGCCTGCCACCAAAACAAGGGACTACTATTCACACTACCCCCGGCCGCCCAAACCCTAACAGACGCATCAGACTATGCATGGGGGGGCTCACCTGACAGGAAAGTGCATTCAGGGCAAATGGAACCCAAGTCAAATAAACCTGCATATCAATCAAAAAGAAATGTTAGCTGTACAGAATGCTCGGACAGCCTTCAAGGACCACAGTCTT
Source organism: Protopterus annectens (assembly GCF_019279795.1). Lineage (NCBI taxonomy): Eukaryota > Metazoa > Chordata > Ceratodontiformes > Protopteridae > Protopterus > Protopterus annectens. Next base: position 367,056,251 of record NC_056743.1, read on the forward strand.
CCAGGACAATTAATGGTAAAGACGGACAACACCACTGTTATGTGGTACGTAAACAAGCAGGGGGTACACATTCTTACCCCCTCTGCAGACTAGCCATGGCATTGTGGAACACAGCAATGAGCTACCAAGTGTATCTACAAGCTTAATTCCTGCCAGGAAAGCTAAATACACTGGCAGACGAACTAAGCAGAAACCTCATGGACCCACACGAGTGGAAACTGGAACCAATGATTTTCAACATGTTGACAAGCAAATGGGGGACTATCAGTTGGACAAATGTTGCACATGGACTCCCCACAAACAAGCTTGGAAAGTGGATGCTCTGTCCTTCAGCTGGAAAAATCAGTTTATGCCTTTCCACCTCTGCTGTCCAAAGTACTACTAAAGATCAAACAAGACAAACCAAGGATGATTTTGATTGCACCAGACTGGCCACACCAACACTGGTGTACCCCCTCTTGCGCAGTGTGTCACTGTTGGTCCCATGGCACCTGCCTCAGACTCCTACTATGTTGTCTCAGCAGGAGAACCAGATTTTGCACCCTCAGCTTCAAACACTGAAGCTAGCAGCCTGGCTAATTACCTAATCTCTCCTTTACCATTCCTCAGTAAACCACTGATGGATATCATTTTAGAGGCAAGGAGGCCTAGTACTAGAAAATCTTATGCTGAAAAATGAAAGAGATTATGTGCCTTGTACCAATCTCAAGGGATGAGCACATCAGTGCCCAGTTTACCTCAGATTTTACAATACTTAAATGAGATGCTTCACTAGGGCCTGTCTTTCTCCTCCATCAAAATTCACGCCTCAGCCATTTCAGCTCATTATAACACAGAACCTTCCCTCTTCTCGCATCCACTGCTCAAGCAGTTCCTCAGAGGAGCCAAAAAATTACAACCACCCAGGAGAGCTCCTACTCCAGCCTGGGACCTTAACTTTATATTGGATAAACTCATTCTTCCCCCTTTCGAGCCAGCTGCTACTGCAGACTTAAAATTCCTTTCTTGGAAAACAGCTTTCCTTTTAGAAATCACTTCAGCAAGAAAGGTATCTGAATTACAGGCCCTTATGGCAGTGGAGCCTTTCATCATCTTTCATGCAGACAGGGTGTCCATCTGGACCAGTCCCTCCTTCATGCCCTAGGTGGTATCCTGTGTAGCCCTTAATCAGTCCATTCATTTGCCAACCTTCTTTACTAATCCACAGAACAAAGTGGAATGGATACTGCACTCATTAGATGTGCACAGACAACTTAGATTCTACTTTGACAGGACTAAACCTCAAAGGAAATCTGAACAACTGCTGGTGCCATTTGCTGCAGGGGCAGAGGAAAAGGCTATTTCAAAGCAAACCATTTCCAAATGGATAGGCCATTGCATTAATTTCTGCTACAAGCACCATGGAAAACCTATCCCACAGGGGATCAGACCCCTTTCAACCAGGGCTGCATCTACCTCTACAGCCTTTCTCAGAGGTGTCCCTACCAGGGACATCCTAGAAGCTGCTACCTGGAGTTCTGTGCATACTTTCACCAAGCATTATCATCTGCCAATTTTCTCTAAATCCAGAGCTGGCTTTGCCACTGCAGTCTTGCAGGGCCTTATAGCTGGCCCTAATGCTGTCTAAATTCCTCCTCCCATCCTTAGCTTTGGGAATCTACCCAAAAGTGATGACTGCACCAAGAACATAGTACAGTTGTATACACTTATCATAAATGTAGATGTTAGAATGTATTCACTGTTGCAGTCCTGGTTACCCTCCCTCCAGCCCCCTTACTTCTTATGGCTATACCTGTACTCTCCTTTGCTATGCTCAAAAGATTTTTGGTGTATTTTCTTTTTTGTTGGAGGTGTAATCTTGTATATTTATAGATTTAATTGTTTCCCATTAGGACGGCACCTGACATCTGGGGCAAAAAAAACTGATGTAATGGTGTTGGCTGCATGTTTTATACCCCTGTCGACCTGTCGTCACGGAAGAAGGGACAGCAACCGATGCAGGACCCAAGACTTTGTTAATCAGGCCGACTGAGGGCTACTGCAAGCAGGTAACCCAAAAGTGATGACTGCAACAGTGAATACACTCTAACATCTACATTTATGGTAAATGTACACAAATGTACTTTCAGACACCTCCTCTGCAAGTCCCACTGAGGAGGTACCCTGGAAGCGAAGGTGCAAGAGGAAGCACTTGGCCTCCCCTGAAGAGTCTTTCACAGAAGATACTGATTGATGAAGGGGAAGGTTCTGCAAGGTCCCCCCCAGAAGACGTCTCCTTTGGTGACATTCTAGAGATCCTTAAACAGAGGGGTGGCTTGATTTCCCAATGACCTTCTTCAGAGGAGTCAGTATACTTTGACACTTTGTATGCCCGACCATCTTCTGCCTGGATTTCTCCGCTTGTTGATGATCTGATTAAACTGAGTACTCAGTGAGCCTGGAAGATTCTCGACTCCATCGAGCCAATCCCTAAGACACCAGACCATATATTATCAGTTTCCACTGTTCAACAGCACTGGGCTAAAGGGGTATCAGTGGATCCAATGGTGGTTGCGGCAGTCACCAGTAAGGAAGGGGGGGGGGTTTGTAATTGGCAGATCATGTCTCTTAAACCTGATAGACTTCTTTGAAGGGGTCACCAAAGCCATAGATGAGGGTAAGGTGGTTCACACAGCCTATCTAGATCTCGCCAAGGCTTTTGACACTATCCCCCCACTCTGGAATTATAGATAAACTCACTTAACTAGGTATAAATCCCTGTGTCACAAGATGGGTTGCCAACTGGCTCACTGACAGAACCCACACTGTGAAAGTAGCAGACTCCAAATCCGACTTCAGACCATTGACAAGTGGAGTTCCACAGGGTTCAGTCCTGGGTCCTCTCCTGTTTGGCATCTACTTCTCTGAAGTACAGGCTAATACAGAAGGTCTTTGGCAAATTAAGTTCACAGATGACTACATACTAAGAGCCATAATCGAAACTCCTAATGATGTGGACATCCTACAAAAGGGCCTCACTGAGACAGATGCCTGGTGTCCAATGCCATGGCCTCAATCTCAATGCCAAAAAGTGCATTGTCATCCCCTTTGGTAAAAACTATGTATCCATGAACAACCATGTAAGCGGTAGTCTACTTAACACAGAAAGTGTGATGAGACCTTGCGACACGGGTGGACAGTAGTCTCTCCTTTCATAATCACATCGCCACAGTAGTCAGGAAATACTTCTGCGTGGCACACCTCATCACAAAAGGTTTCTCATCCAGGAAAAAAAGAGGTCATTGTTCCCCTCTACTTGTCACTCATTAGACCCATTATAGAATACAGCGCCCCTTTTGGTATGTACCTCACAAGACATCTACAACAACTGGAAAGGCTGCAGAAATACCTCACAAAGAGGATTACTGATCTCAAACAGATGCCTAGAATCACCTCTCTATCTCCCTTGGGGTCCCACAGGGCTCAATACTAGGCCCACTCCTGTTTTCCATTTATATTAATGACCTGAGTTCTGCTATTCCTTACTCCACCTGTATTCAATATGCAGATGACTCTACCATAATCTGCTCAGCCTCCTCTCAAACTGAACTTCATAATCTTGCTCAAAAATCTTTCAACACTGTAAAACAATGGTTCTCACACTGCTGCCTCCTCTTAAACCCCAAGAAAACTAAACTACTACTCTTTACACCAACCCGAAAGTCCACCTCTTTCCATTTCAATCTCACTTCTAACAACGGTACTCTTGTCACTCCTGCACCAACCATTAAACTGATAGGAATAACAATAGACAACAATCTTAACTTTGACACTCATATAAACACCACAATAAAATTAGTTAACAAAAAACTAGGATCCCTTTACAGAATTAAACCCTATCTTACACCTGAAGCTAGGACCACTATAGCCAGAACTCACCTAATCTCCACTCTCCTCTATGCTTCTCCTATATACACCAATCTCTCTAAAAACAACCTCAATAAACTAGCAACATCCTATAACAATATTGCTAGATTTGCAACAGGCTCTCCTTTTAGAACCTATCACTGTCTAAATCTACGACATCTAAACTGGTTAGAACTACGTAACCAGCTCCAACTTCACCAGCTTACAATAATCCACAAGACCCTGTATCAACCTAGCAACACCCCAATACTCTCTACCCTAATTACACCTTATAATAATCTCAAAAATCTACGCTCCTCAAGCAAACTACTGATCAATACTACTAAACCCAACAACTCAGCAGGTGAATCCTTATTCTCGAACTCTGTTGGAAAAATATGGAATAAACTACCCTCAGAAATCACTTCTCAGTCTTCTCTCTCACTTTTTAAAAAGAACCTAAAACTATAGCTCAATAAACACTGGCTATGCTCCTGTACTAACCCAGACTAATTATTTTCCTATCCTCTATACCTCACCCTACATCCTTTCTTTTCTTCCATTTGCGTATTCTTTAAAATACTATTATACAACATATATGTATCTTGCACCTGATCATGTAATCACTAAGTGTTTTGCAATTTGTATGTACCTGTGGGGGGGATAAAAAAAAAAAAAAAATTATTATAATTGGCTTTTGTAATACTTGCTGTTTTATAATATCTGTAATAACTTCTGTTTTAACTATGTATGATTTCTTGGAGCTTTTCTCCCCGGGCCTCTACTGAAAATGGACATGTATCCAGCTAGACTAGCCCTGTCAACAAATGTAAAATAAATAAAAAAATAAAAATTGCCCTAGTTTAAAAGAACTGCAGCTTTTACTAAAGAAATCCTAATCCCTCCGAGCTACACGCTCTAGGAACCTAAACCTTGTCACCACAATAAACAGAACATGCTGGAGGGATAGATTCCTGTCCCAGAGACTTCCCATACTCTGGAACAAACTACCAATCTTTATCAAACAAAGCTCTGCATTAGCACTCTTCAAGAAAAATCTTGATGATTGGATGGGAGATAGGAAGTTCACCCCAGGGATCAGTTGTGTAGCTCTACACGACAGCGGCACAGGAAAATAATTTTCTTGGATGGCGAAAGCCAGGGTAACATTTTGGCTAGGGTTACATAGGCCCTAGGGCCAATAGCCTAGTACCTACCTATGAAACTGTGAAAGTCCTATCCATCCTATTAAGGAGTCTAGAACGATGGATAGATGCGGGAAGCGTCTATGCTTCATCAACCTTCGCACTTAAGTCCTTGAATTTCATGGCGCATTTCAACAGGCTTCAAAGAGATCTGATAAAGGTGCTATTGGATACTTTGACAGGAACCATAGCTGAGGAGGTTCAAGCTGAAGTAGCTTTCCATCTGGTAACCCATGATTCAACATGTAATTCATCCATGTGGCTCATCGCACATGCAGTTGAAGGGATGACCTGGGCAGTGGGTTCCGGCGTAGCTATGAAATGATACACCTGGATGCGCTTGTGACTTTGCAGAGCCATTTAAGTCTTCTTTCATCAATGCTCCTTTTGATGGAACATCCCTTTTTGGACCCAAAGTTAGAGACCCTTGCTAGATGCGAGAAAGATGGGACGACACTTTCTGCCATGGGCATGTTGTTTTTCACTACCAAACGGCCCTACTCGAGAGAAGTGAAAGGCTATGGTTCAAAAAGTCCCAAGGGTCTTTCCAGGACTCTCAGAACAATGACTCCTTCTGTGGGGGGGGGGGGGGGGGAGTCGCAGGTCACTTCAGACTGCAAGGATTCTGGGTGTGTCCATACTTAGACTGACTCATTACTGCACTCTCCAGGCATAAACTTCTACAAACAAAGAATTATGTCCTTCAAATGTGTTCCTCACTAGAGAGCATTGTAAACTATGAAAAATCCCGTCTAGAGCCAATACAGCATTGAGAGTTCATACGATCGGCGTTGGACACAAGCACCTGTATTGCGTTTCTTCCTCAAGAAAGACTTCAAAGAATACAGTCACAAGTCAGCCAGATTCTTCACAAGAGAACAGTGACTGCAAGATCAATACTTCATGTTTAAGGAATGTGCTGGCCTTTATCACCTTAGTTCCGCTTGCCAGGTTTCACATGTGAATTCTTCAGTGGCTGCTGATCATTAATGATGCAACCAATGTCACATCAAATTCGGATCACCAGTTTATGCTAAAAGGACCTGAGTTCACTCCATTCCAATGACATTCTACTGGCCATCCCTTTGTCCCCTGCACAACCCCAAGCTATAGTGATCATGGATGCATCCCAGCTGGGGTAGGGTGGGGCATTATCTGGAAAAGACGGTAAAAGGAAATTGGTCCCATTTGGAGGCCAATTTGCACATCAGTGTTCTTGAGATGAGGGCAGTGCTCCTAGCATTGCAGGCATTCCAAGAAGCCCTCCCCTCAGAAATGATTGCATTCGAAAGCGATAGCGTGTTAGTGGTTCGGTACATCAGTAAACAAGGGCGAACCAGATATTACCCTCTTTGTCGAGAAGCTCTCAGAGTTAGGCAATGGGCAATCTCAATCAATCTCTTTCTAGTTGCAATGCATATTCCTGGGGACTCCAGCGTGATTGTGGACAAATTGAGCAGGAGCATCCTAATGTCTCATGAGTGGTCTGTCAACCCTTTGTGGTGGAAAGGATATTCCGTCATTGGGGCCATCCTTGCTGCAGTCTCTTTGCATCTCCTGTGAAGAATAAGTGCAGCAGCTACTTTGCCCTGATCCCACCTCTGAGGGAGTCACCGAGAGATACTCTTCTCCACAGTTGGCCCCCGAGTCTTCTGTACGTCTTTCCCCCGATTCCACTTAAATCCCAGTTTCTGAAGAAAGCCATCAGGTCAGAGAACAAGATAATTCTCATTGCTCCTTTCTGGCCAACACAGATATGGTTTCCCTTTCTGTGGCCTCTCCTAATTCAAGAACCTTGGACTCTGGACTCTGCTCCAGACCTATTGTCCCATCCAGAGGGACTCATTCACCCGAATCTCCAGAACTCAAGCTCACTGCGTGGCTTCTCCAGTTCTGATGATTGTTAGGCATACTAGCCTTACTGCCCCAGTTCAACTTATTATTGTAGCCTCTCATAAACCTTCGACTAGACTATTATACAACAGCAAGTGGCAAACATTTTCAAAATGGGCAACAGACAGCAAATATGACCCAAATTCTACACCCGTTTTTAAAGTCTTAGAATTTTTTGCATCGCTTTTTGAGGGGGGAGCAGTCCTCTTCAACCATACAAGTTTAACTAGCTGCAATTTCAAATTTTCTTAATGGTCTCAGTGATACAGTGCTAATGTCGCATACACTTTGTAAAGCCTCTTTAAAAGTAACCTCGATTTAGCAGAAATTGGCCAACAAAGAATTGGTCCTTTCCAATGTCAGACAGGCCACAGAGAGGCAGATACAGACACCCAAGAGGCAGATCTCAACCCCACGGCTCTAACAGACAACGACAGTGGGGCACCTCAACCCCAAAAGGAAGTGAGGACAAGTCTCAACCTTACAGGAAACAGTCCCAATGACTTCCCCCTTCGTACGCCAAGCACTTCCCTTTTGGCAGCCCCCTTAGGGGGAAAACTAGCACTTTTTTCTCAAAACTGGCAAACAATCACCCAAGACCAAATGGGTTCTGAATATTGTGTCTCAAGGTTACAGGTTCCACTTTCATACTTTACCAAGGCTAAAAGGAATGCCAGACCTGCCACAAAATCAATGGGCAGAGGCACAAAAACAAATTTCAGGCCTCATGGACATGAGAGCTATTCAAAAAGTACCACAACAGGAACAAGGATTTTACTCAAGAATCTTCCTGGTCCCCAGAAAGGACAAGGCCTGGAGGTCCATACTAGACCTCTCAATTCTAAATACTTACCTGGATATTCCGAAATTCAAAATGTTGACATTACAGCAGCTTCTACCCATGCTGGGCAAGAAGGCTTGGCTTGTTACTCTGGAACTCAAAGAGGCATACCTGCATGTCCCTATCAGACAAAATTGCAGAAGATACCTCAGATTCAAAGCTGGTACAATGCACTACCAATTCTCTGCACTGCCCTTTGGCTTAGCTACTGCACCCAGGGTCTTTACAAAGTGCCTGACACCAGTAATTGCATTTTGCAGACAAAAAGGAATTCAAATATATCCATACCTGGACGACTGCCTCATTCAAGCAGAGACAAAGGACATTTTTCTAAAGCATCTGGCGTTTGTAAAAAGGTTGCTAATTTCTCTAGGGTACACAGTAAACGAAAAGAAGTCAAAACTAGTGCCCTCACAACAGATTATATTCCTGGGTGCCAGCTTAAATTCAGCGGCTCAGATGGCTTATCTCATGCCAGACAAACAAGTTCAACTAACTCAATATTTTCAATTACTGGCAAAAAAGTCCCATCTCCCTGCAAGAAAAATTCTGCAGGCCCTGGGATACATGGCATCCTGCATACTACTAATACCATATGCCAGACTGCATATGAGGAAATTACAACGGTACTTAAAAAGTGTTTGGACTCAACGCTGTCACAGTTTAGAAGCAGTAATACCAATGATTCCCTGTCTACAACAGGAGTTTCGATGGTGGGCACAGGCATGTCAGCTAAGCAAGGGCCAGCCTTTTTCTCTACCCACAGACTCTAACAACAGATATTTCGGATTACACCTGGGGAGCACACATGGCAGGAAAATGTATTCAGGGCAAGTGGACCACAGACCAATTGCATCTTCACATCAATCAAAAAGAGATGTTGGCTGTTCAAAATGCCCTAACAGCTTTCAAGGACGTTCTGCATCCAGGACAATTATTATTAAAGACAGACAACACCACAGTAATGTGGTACATAAGCAAGGGGGCACTCATTCTTATCCCCTATGCAGACAAGCCATGACCTTGTGGAACACAGCTCTAACGTATCAAGTTCATCTGCAAGCACAATTCCTGCCAGGAAAGAAAAATACTCTTGCAGACGATCTCAGCAGAAATGTCATGGACCCTCACGAATGGAAATTGAATCCACAAATCTTCAGCATGGTAACGCAAAAATGGGGATGCCCAGACATAGATCTTTTTGCCTCCCCACTGAATTGACAGCTACAAAAATTCTGCACAAGGACTTATCACACACAAGCATGGAAAGTGGATGCTCTCTCATTCAGCTGGTAAAACCTAAAAGTTTATTCCCACCACTGCCTCTCCTTTCAAAGGTACTCCTAAAAGCCAGACAAGAAAAACTACAGATGATCCTGATTACTCCAGACTGGCCACGCCAGCACTGGTACCCAATTTTAAAGAACTTTGCTCAAGGCCCACCATGGATTTTGCCCCAAATTCCACACCTTCTGACTCAACAAAACAATCAGATCCTGCACGGTCAGCTCAAAACCCTAAACCTGGCTGCATGGCAGATTCATTAGTCAAACAGGCAACACCTCTCTCTAAAGCTGTTGTGGATGTAATTTTGGAGGCCAGGAGGCCTAGCACCAGGAAAGCTTACTCAGAAAAATGGAAGAGATTCTGCGCCTGGAACCAGGCTCAAAGGCTTGACCCTCTTGTCCCAAACATTCCTCAGATTTTACAATACTTAACTGAGATGCTGGACAAAGGCCTGTCTTTCTCATCAATCAAGATCTACGCCTCTGCCATTTCAGCACATTACAACACAGATCCTCTTTTATTCTCTCATCCCTTGCTAAAGCAGTACCTCAGAGGGGCTAAAAACATAAGACCGGCCCGGAGAGCACCAGTACCAACTTGGGACCTCAATTTCGTTTTGGAAAAACTGACCCTCCCACCTTTTGAGCCAGCCAATACAGCTGATCTAAAGTTTTTATCATGGAAAACAGCTCTGCTCCTGGCAGTAACTTCAGCACAAAGAGTCTCAGAGCTACAGGCATTAATGGCAGTGGAACCTTTTATAATTTTTCATCAGGACAGGGTTTCTTTACGGACAAATCCTACCTTTATGCCAAAGGTGGTATCTAGTGTGGCTCTTAACCAAACCATCCATTTGCCAACTTTTTATCCAAACCCCCAGAATAAAGGGGAGAAGCTTCTGTGTTCTATGGACATACACGGGCAGCTACGCTTCTACTTGGACAAAACAAATGCTTTCAGGAAAACTGATAAACTGTTTGTAGCATATGCTGCAGGATCACAGGGCAAGGCTATCTCAAAGCAGACTATATCCAAATGGATAGTACACTGTTTTCGTTACTGCTACACACAGCATGGAAAATCAGTCCCTAATAACATTAGGCCACATTCCACCAGGGCAACAGCCACTTCAACAGCCTTTCTCAGAGGAGTACCTACCAAGGAAATTTTGCAGGCTGCAACTTGGAGTTCAGTGCACACCTTTGCCAAGCATTACCACTTGCCTCTTTACTCTAAATCCAGAGCAGGATTTGCCACTGCAGTTCTGCAGGGCCTCATAGCCAATCCTAACTCTTTATAGACCAGCCACCCAATCTTAGCTTTGGGATTCTACCCAAGTGTAATGACTGCAGCAGTGTAACACGATGAACATAGTACAGTTTTGTACCTACCATAAATGTAGATGTTCGAGTGTTCACACTGCTGCAGTCCAGGTTACCCTCCCTCCACCCCCTCTGTCCTAGCTGGACTTATCTATACCTTTCTATCCTATACAACCTTTGTGGTGTATTTGCTTGTAGCTGAAGGTATTTTTTTTTTATTTTATATGTATATTTTTTATTAGCAATATGTATTGCCTACCTACTTGGGGGCACCTGACATCTGGGGCAAGAAAAACTGAAGAAAATGGCGTCGGATGCATCTTATATACCCCTGGCGCACTGACGTCAGGGAAGAAGAGACAGCAACTGACGCCGGACCAAGACTTTGGAACTCTGGCCGACTGCAGGGACCACCTGACGGCAGGATAACCCAAGTGTAAAGACAGCAGCAGTGTGAACACTCGAACATCTACATTTATGGTAGGTACAAAACTGTACTTTACAATCTTTAATTCCCCATTTGAGCCATCTGTGAATTCTGATGTGAAGTATTCATCATGGAAGAACTTATATTTAATTGCTATTACTTCTGCTACACGAATATCTGAGTTACAGGCCTTATCTTGCAAGCCTCCTTACCTAATCTGTCATAAGGACAGGGTTTCTATATGAATGAATCTTTCCTTTACCGAAAGTAGTAACTGACTGTAGTGTCAGACTATACAGCTTTCAGTATTTTTCCCAAAATTTTCGAACAAAGGAGAATATTGTCTGCATTTACTAGATGTTCACAGAACCAAGGAGTTTAGAATATCTGATCAGCTGTTGATTTCATTGTCTTCTGCTTCTCTGGGCAAGCCAGTTTCTAAGGTTACACTGGCTAAGTCGCTTAAAGACTGCATAGCCTTCATTTATAACAAAAGGAAAGTACAGCTACCAATGCCTGTAAAAGCACTTTCTGCGAGAGCAATAGTTGCTTCTGCAGTCTTCCATGTGAGAGAGACTCTAGATGATGTATGTGCAGTGTCTACCTGGGCAGCCCACGTACCTTTATTACTCATTACAAGTTGAATCTAGTCTCTAGGGCTCGAGCATCCTTTGGCTCGATGATGCTCAGCAACTTTCTTCCCTGAGATGTTCCAAGATTTCAGTAGCTGTGGACTTTGTCCCACAATCAAGGATTAAGTGAAGAGTGGCAACATCAGATTAAGAAGTTATGTCTTTCCATAATGTTCCATATGTGTTGTCGAGCTTCATTATCCTTGACATTTCCACCCTTCTTCCCCTTTTGGGCCTCTTGGTGGAACAGATCTGTCCCATTACACTGGATTACTCCTCTATGATTACAGATATAGTCTCTCTTCTGTTATTTCTTGTCTGTCACTATTTTATTGAAACTCGATCTGAGGTAATCGTAAGAGGAGCATCATGGGTAGAGCTAAGCTCAAGGGTTTTCGGCAGGTGTGAGCTGGAAAAACGGCTGAGTCGGTTCCGAGATATGGAAAAAGGTAAGTGAAAATTGACAACACAGATGGAATGTTATGGTAAGACACAACTTCTTTATTACTGGGCAATTAGCAAGGACCTAGATCCCTGTTTAGTACCAGTGCCATCTGTCTTTGAATTTTTAGCTTCAGTTTTCAGTAAAGGTTCTAATTTTTCTACTCTTAGTTAAATTGGCTGGCATTTCTAATTTCCACCTGGGAGAAAGTAATTCTACCTTAGCTTCTACTAAACTATGTAAAGCCTTTCTCAAGGGAGTCTTTCTGCTTAGATGCCCATTAAAGGATCCTACTCCTCCTTGCAATTTGTCATGCTTAGGGCCTTCTTTGAGACAAGCTCCCTTTGAGCCTTCAGCCAAAGCAGAACTTAAGTTTGTGACATGGAAAACCATATTTTTGATCGCTGTTGCATCAGCTAGACGGGTATCCGAACTCTAGGCTCTGTCTTCTAAGATTCCTTATCCTTCTTTTTATAAAGACAAAAAGTCCTTGCAAATAAATCCATCTTTTTTGCCTAATTTAGCTTCTGAGTCCGTAATAATCTACCAGTTTTCTTTCCTAACTTTCAAATAACAGTATATGCTCCAAATGTCTATAAGCCGCAGTGGCGCAGCAGTAGTGTTGTCGCCTCACAGCAAGAGGTTCTCCTATTCGATTCTCGGCTGGAGAGCCTTCTGTGTGGAGTCTGCATGTCCTCCCCGCGGTCGAGTGGCGTTCGAATGACATGCGTGAATGGGCGTGACTTCGTTGAAGGTTGGGCATCGAGCTGGCACCTCGGCACCATAAAAATCTACTGCCAATCATTCGTGGACCCGAGTTCTGTTGTGGCGACCCCTAACCGGGAAAAGCCGAAAGAAGAACAGCATATGCTCTAAATGTCGGTTATGCACAGATGACTTTGCTTTTACCTTCACAAAATCTAAGACTTCAGGAAATGTGACCAGTTATTTGTTTCCTTTCTCCTAACAGATTGGGCAAGTCAGTATCCAGTGTTACATTGGCTAAATGGTTAACTGAATGTATCTCTTCTTTATGGTGAAAAAGGTTTATTGTTGCCCAAACCTCCTAGAGCTCATTCCACGTGGTCTGTGGTAAATTCTCCAGCCTTCCGGTTAGGGGCTTCCTTAGATGACATTTGTGCAGCTGCAACTTGGACTAATTCTCACATCTTTATTGCTCATTACAAATTAGATGAGATTTCCAGGAAAAGATCAGCCTTTGGATCTTCAGTACTCTGGAAATATCCTTCTTTGAGGGCCTCCCAAGATGACAGTAGCTGGGGACTCTGTCCCATCAGTTGAGGAATGAATGAAAAGGGCAATATCAGATGAAAAACGTTATGTGCACACCATAACATTTCATTCTTCCTCAACTTCCTGCCCACCTGACCCCTTCCTTTGCTTGTGGGTAGATCTAAGAGTTGTACAGGAACTTCTGTTCCTTGTTTACACTCCAGGTCCCTTTCCCGCTTTCTGCCTTTAGTAATGTCTGTATTGGGTTGTTCTTTTATAGCTAGGGGAGCAAACTCAATCTGCTGGATGTTGTGTTGGCAGGGCATTATGGGTATAGGGAGGAGCTCAAGAGTTTTTGGATCCAGTGATCTGGTAGAAGCGGCAGAGTCTGATCAGAGTTGCAGATCCAAACCCATCAGTTGAATAAGAATGAAAATGGACGACACAGATGGAATATGATGGTGAGTAGATATCTTTTTTTCTGTGCATTGTTTTTTTTTTTCCTTTAACGATATGATCTGAAGTAGTTAACTTCATTTGGTCTGCAACCTGTGGGATACAGATCCGATTTCGGATCCGAGCCTGCAACTTTACAAAGCTTAGATCTGAGTTCCTAGCTCCTCCCCTTATCCATAATCCCCTGCCAGCCCTGACTGACCCCAGATCTAGTTTGCCGCGCTTCTGAAGAGCAGCTAGATTGCGAGCTCCTGGGTTTTTTTTGGCCAGATAAGTCTTTCTTTTTAAATTTACTTGTTAAATTAGAGTGAGTGTTAGTGTGTGTTAGGTTCCCTTTTGATTATACTAGTTCAGTTAAATTTTGGTTAAAATTAGTCTAGTTTCTTCCTCCCCTCGCTGGTCGTAGTTAGTGTGTGTGTTTAGTGTGTTGGGGCCTACCGAGTGAGTTTTTACTTTAATATGTCTGAGGCCGCAGAGCCAATATTCTCTAAGTGCACCGAGTGCGGCCATAAGCTCTCCCCGGCGGATGGCCACACTCTGTGTATCCGGTGCCTTGGGGTTGAACACCTTTCCTCTGGATGTGCTATCTGTGCGGCATTCAACCCCAGAGCACTGAAGGACCGGAGGTCTAAGCTGATCCTGGCGGGACTTTTCCCCCTGGATTCGGCTTCGGCCTCCGGTGTTTCTGTGGCCTCCTCCCAGGCCTCGGTGGCGGCCACTCCTGCCTCTTCCCCCCGGCCGGGACTCAATCTCCCGCTTCGGCGCGGAGAGGGAGGCCAGTAAAGAAAAACGGAGGGAGAAGCACCACAAGCGGCAGGCCGAGGCCTCCGCTTCGGCCCCCCCCCCCGGCTAAGCGGGCTTCTCCCTCCATGGCTTCCAGGTCTCCTCCTTCTCGGCTCCGGTCTCCATGCTTCTCACCGGGACCCAAGGAGGAGGAGACCCGATCTCCGTCGAGGTCATCGAGGCGGCACTCCCGGCCAGCTTCGGTGGCCTCGTCGAGATCAACACGTAGCCTTTCTGAAGCTGATTTGGACCGGGTGATGCGAAGGTTCATCCAGGCCCAAATGCAGATGGGGGAGCTCAACACCCTTCTTTGCCCCGATAGCTCCTTCTCCGACACGCTTCCCGGGTTCGGAGTGCTCGGAGCCGGGCAGTGTTGGAGCCGGGGTGGGTCGGTGCCGACAGTATCTGGTACTTCAGCTCCGACTCTTCCTTCGAGTTTACCGGATCCATCCTTGTCGGATCCGAAGGGTTTAATGTGCCTTCGGCTCCGTCCAGGTCGGAGCACACTAGCCTTCGGATCCGATGGTCTCAGCACCGGCTGCGATCCATCCATCGGATCCGAGTGAAGGTCTGCTCTCGGATCCCAGAGAGAGTGGCTCTCCCTCGGCCTTCAATGTGGTGGAGAGGGTTCTGTCGAGTGCATCCAGGCCCCTGCTCCCTGCTACGGTTCCATCCCGCACTCCCTCTCGTTTGGGGAAAGCTTCCGTCGCCCGGCCACAGGGACAGCCTGCTTTGACGTCTCAGATCGTTCCCCTGGAACAAGATGTTGCTGGTGAGTCGTCCTCGGACAGTCCCCCCGAGGATGTTCCTCACAAGCGGAAGTTTAAGAGGAGGCACTTGGACTCCCCAGAGACCTTGACAGAAGACACTGATTTGGATAAGGGGGAAGGCTCCCCAAGGTCACCCCCCGAGGATGGCTCCTTCGGAGACATCATGGAAATGCTTAGGATAAGAGGGGGGTGGTCTGCCCCCAAGTTTTCCTCGGATGAATCAGTGTTCCTGGAGGCGTTCGAAGCAAGCCCATCTACCTCTTGGGTGTTCCCTCCGGCCGACCCCTTTGTGGACCTTATCATCAATAGGGCGTGGAAGGAGCCGGACACTGTGGAGCCAGTCCCCAAACGTCTTGACAAGATCCTGAGCTCCCCGGCAGAGAAATCCCATTGGAGCAAGGGACCCCCTGTAGATGCCATGTTGGTGGCGGCAGCCACCAAGAGGGAGTTAGCCCAAGCGAGTCCCTCGGTCCATCCCCCGAGCAAGGAGTCTCGCTCGATGGACCGTCTCGGGAAGCGGGTCTTTAGTTCAGCGACCTTCACGGTAAGGTCCCTGAACTACATGGCACATGTGATTCGACTGCAGCGAGACCTTATCAGAGAGTACGCTGCATCGACCCCGGAGTCCCTGTCGGGGTAGGACAAACAGTTGTACTCCACTCGCATGGCCACTCTTAGGTCTATATCCAACACCTCTATGCGGCTTTTATCCCATGCTACTGAGGGAGCCGCTAGAGCCAGCGGAGCAGGCCTAGTTATGAGGCACCAGGCCTGGCTCCGACATTGTGATTTTGCGGAACCCTTCAAGGCGTCCTT
The DNA here is from genome assembly GCF_019279795.1 of Protopterus annectens. NCBI lineage: Eukaryota > Metazoa > Chordata > Ceratodontiformes > Protopteridae > Protopterus > Protopterus annectens. The sequence goes on from NC_056743.1 coordinate 367,072,243, forward strand.
TGCGAATGCCCCCTTAGATGGTTCTGCCCTATTTGGCAAGACAGTTCGCAAGACTTTGGTCCAGAGCAAAAAGGAAGGGAAGACGTTGTCTGCCGTCGGAGTCCGCTTCTCCGCTCCCCAGAGGTCCTTCTCCAAGAACCAAAAGGGACAGAAGAAGATGTGGTTCCGAAAGTCGCAGCAATCCCAGTCCGCTCCGGACTCACTGTCCTTCCGTGGCAGAGGAGGACAGGGTGGACGGCGCCCTAGAGGCAGAGGGGGCCCAAAGAACTTTGGGTCCAGAGAAGCCTTTTCTGATCGGCCCACGCAGCAACCCTAGGGGGTTGCCCAACTGCTCCACTCTGGAGCAGTCGGGGGGCGTTTCTCGAAGCAACCTGGCAGCTTGGGAGTCCATTACAACAGACTGCTGGGTGCTTCGTATTATATCCAGAGGATACAGAATTCCCTATTCCTACATTTCCGACACCCCCGGACACCTTCCCAATGTTCCACCCAATCAGAGGGAGGCAGCAGCTGCGGAAATTCGGCTGCTTTTAGAAAAAGGAGCCATCCAGCACGTCCCTCCAGGCCAGTCCGGATCGGGTTACTACTCCAGGATGTCCTTCAAGGATGCATCTGCAGTCCTAACAAATGGGTTGTCCTGGCCTCAGGCAGCCCTTAGGTCGGCCGGATTCCAAAGTCTGGGTCTGGCCTCGGCTGATGTCGCACTTCACCCGACGTCATAGCTGCAGTTCAGCGGGTATAAAGGCATCAGCCGACGCCATTTTCCTCAGTCTTTCTTGCCGCGTGGCACCCGAAGCAGAAGCTGTTCGCAAGTGCCGGTCGGTCAGAACCAGAGATTGCTACTACCGAAGACTTCTAAAAAGCTAAGTACCCCGTTGGGGACTCTTTCTTGCCTCAGCCGATGTCAGAAAAAGTGAATAACTGTTTAACTTGTGGGAAACAAATACCTCATAAAGATTTCCACTCTTATTGCCTACCTTGTTTAGGCCCAGACCACGACGTAGCAGCCTGTCTAGCCTGTGCTTCTTTCAACCGACGGACACTTAGACGTCGGTCGGAATTTGCTGAGGAGTTTTTCGGCTCCGCTTTTGCTTACAACATGCCGTCGGAAACTCCGACCACAATTAGCTAAAAAGCGCAAGGAAAAGGACCAACACTCGCGGTCCGCGGTTTCGGCCTAAACCGCGGTTAAGTCAACCGCGAGTGTCTCGGTTTCGGCTGAAACCGAGCCCTCTGTTCTTCCTTTGGCCGAAAGCTTGCCTCCCACCGAGGCCTCATCCAGCATGGCTGAATCTGCTACTGAAATTCCACCTGCTCTTACAGGTTCACAGGATTTATCTGATACTATCCCTTTAGATATATCCACTCCTTCACGTGGAGCTGCTAGGCCCCCTGCATCCATGTCGATTAAGGCTTTTGCCAGGGCTAAAGCAGCAAAATCAACCAAGACTGTGCCTACTAAGACCCCCTCTCACAGGCCTAGCTCTAGTACTCAAATGCTTAGTCTAGCAGAGGATGTCATTTCTTTGATCAGGGGATCCCAACCTCACCCTGACAGGGCCTCTCACCCACCTCCAGAGAAGAGGCCTAGAGCAGAGCACCCTGAGCCAGTTTCTTCAGATTTCTCTTCTGATGATTCAGAAAATACAGACCCTCCAGAAGGCCCTTATTCTCCTTATGAGGACTCTGATGCAGAAGACTCCATTCCTTCTGCCTCTCCGCCTGAGGAATTTTCTTTTGGGGAAACCTTGCATGCTATGAGGGAACAATTTCAATGGCAGGGCCAGGATTTTTCAGACTCTAGGAAAAGGCTTAGGACCTTTTGCATTTGCCACAGCATAGGCCTTTAGCCATTCCTCCAGTACTTACTGTTGTGGATGATGCATTTAATGATGCTTGTACTGCCCCTGATTCACTTCCTCCGGCCCCTGCTAAGCCCGACAGGTACTACAGGGTTCGGACACACATTATCATTTGTATAAGGCTCCTTTGCAGATCCTGAAACTATTTCAGGGACCCAAGGCTGTAGCAGCTACCTCTGCCAAAACCCTCCCTCTGAAAGGGAATCTAGGGCCTTAGAGATGGGGTAAAAAGTTTATACTTCTGCTACTCTTTCGGCTAGGGCCTTAAACTGTCAATTCCACATGATTCAGTATCAGGAATTTGTTAGACCAGTTAACTAAAAAACTGTCCTCGCCTGAACCATTAGACAAAAAGTCTCTTCAGGAAATGGTACATAACATACAGCAGGTCAGTAATCATTCCTTAAAATGCGGCTATGATGCACTGGAGGCTTCCTTTAGATCAGCAATGACTGGTACAGTGATCAGAAGGCATGTATGGTTAAAAGAGCAGTCCTTACCAGACCATGTAAAATCAAAGCTCCTAGATGCTCCCAGGGATAAGCATAATTTGTTTGGCTCACCTGCACAGCAGGTGCTGAAGAAGGTGGAAGAGAAAGCAAAATCTGTCCAGACAGTCAAGGATTTCTTACAGGTCCAGCCTCCAAGGTTTAGTAGGAACTGGCCTTCCAAGAATTGGTCCTTTCCAGACACCACCAGAGCACAGAGAGGCAGGAATAGGCACCCAAGAGGCAGGGGTCAATCCAGAGGTGCCTACAGGGGATGTCAGTGGCAGCCTAACAACCAGCGAAGTACTGCCACAGATCCAGCCACTACCACTTCCACAGGACAATCACAGTGACTTGGCTCTGAGACCGCCTACCAGGGAACAACTAGATGCACCCTTAGGAAAGCTAGCCTTATTTTCAGTAAACTGGCATTACATCACAGGAGACAAATGGATTTTACAGACAATAGACAAAGGTTACAGGTTTCACTTCCATACTCTACCAAGGAAGAGAGGAATGCCAAACCTACCTTCAAATCAAAGGACAAAAGCTCTAGAACAAATAGACAACTTAATAAGGATAAGAGCTATAGAAAAGGTACCGTCTATGGAACAAGGGCAAGGATTTTACTCCAGACTTTTCCTGGTGCCAAGAAAAGAAAACCAATGGAGACCTATTCTAGACCTGTCCGCTCTGAACACATATCTCATTGTTCCAAAATTCAAGATGCTGACCCTACAGCAGCTTCTACCCATGCTGGGCAAGGAGTCTTGGCTGGTAACTGTAGATCTCAAGGAGGCATACCTGCACGTCCACATATGACCAAATTGCAGAAGATACCTCAGATTTCTTGCAGGATCAGAGCATTATCAATTCTCAGCATTGCCCTTTGGCTTATCTACTGCGCCCAGAGTATTCACAAAATGTCTGGCAACAGTAATTGCTCATTGCAGGCTTCAGGGAATTCAAATTTACCCTTACCTGGACGACTACCTGTTGCAAGCAGACAACAAAAACAAATTAGCAACAGATTTGAAAAAGGTCATTCATCTGCTACAAGCCCTGGGATACACAGTTAATATAAAAAAGTCAAGGCTGATACCATCCCAGAGGATAACTTTCTTGGGTGCAGAACTGGACACATCAAATCAAATGGCATCCCTCACAGCAGAAAAGCAGAAGCACCTTCCTCTCTATTTCATGGCATTAACAACGCAGAACCAGCTAACAGCAAGGAAAGTCCTGCAAGCCCTGGGTTACATGGCATCCTGCATAATATTGATTCCACATGCCAGACTACATATGAGAAAGTTACAATGGTACCTACGGAATTTATGGTCTCAGCACAAGCACAGCCTAGAAACCCAAATTCCAATAATTCCATGCCTGAAGCAAGAATTCCAATGGTGGGCTCAGGCCTGTCAATTGAACAAAGGACTGCCCTTCCACAGCCCTCAACCAAGCCAGACTATCACCATGGACGCCTCAGACCTCAGTTGGGGGGCACACATGCTGGACAAGTGCATACAAGGCTTTTGGACTCAAGACCAGCTGAACCTACACATAAATCAAAAGGAGATGCTGGCAGTAAAACTGGCAATTCAGACATTCAGACCGTTTCTTCAACAGGGTCAATTGCTGATAAGGACGGACAACACCACAGTTATGTGGTACATCAACAAACAGGGAGGCACACATTCATACCCTCTATGCCGGATGGCAATGGACCTCTGGAATGTGGCCCTGAGCTTCAACATTCAGCTCCAGGCAATATTTGTACCAGGAAAAGAAAATATACTAGCAGACATCCTAAGCAGAACTACCACGGATGCCCACGAATGGATGCTGCATCCAGACATCTTCAAATCCATTACAAGGAAATGGGGACTACCAGAAATAGACTTATTCGCATCCCCACACAACCACCAATTGAAAAAATTCTGCACAAGGACATACCACCCTCTGGCTTGGAAGGTGGACTCCTATCTTTCAGTTGGGAAAACCTGACAGCATATGCATTCCCACCTCTTCCTTTGATGCACAAGGTGCTATTGAAGATCAAAGAAGACCGCCCAAGGATCATCCTGATAGCTCCAGACTGGCCGAGGCAGCATTGGTACCCATTACTGAGGAGTATGTCTCGGGAACAAATATGGCCTCTGCCCCTAGTTCCCTTACTGCTAACACAGAACAACTTCAAAACCCTGCATCCAAACTTGAAAACGTTGCAGCTAGTTGCCTGGAACATTGCATAAGACAAAATAACCCAGATTTATCTCAAAGGGTTAAAGACATTATCTTGGAGGCTCGCAGACCCTCAACAAGGAAAACTTATTCAGCAAAATGGAAAAGATATCTCATTTGGAGTGCAGCTAAAGGAGAAGATGTGTCACTGGTAAACATAGCTAACATCCTGGAATACTTGGCAGAACTTTTCCACAATGGCCTGTCCTATTCTTCCATTAAGATTCATGCATCAGCTATTTCAGCAGAATACAACATGGGCCCTCCAGTCTTCTCTTATCCTCTACTCAGGCAGTTTCTGAGAGGAATTAAAAATGTAAAGCCACCAAGGAAGCCACCATTTCCCGCATGGGACTTGAACTTTGTGCTGGAAAAGTTGACACTCCCTCCTTTTGAACCAGCAGCAACAGCAGAATTACAGTACTTATCATGGAAAACTGCTTTCCTGCTTGCAATCACTTCAGCAAGAAGGGTTTCTGAATTACAGGCATTAATGGCAGTACAGCCCTTCCTTATCTTCCATCAAGATAGAGTGTCCATGAGAACTAATCCTACTTTTATGCCAAAGGAGGTCTCCAGGGTATCTCTAAACCAAGCTATCCACCTACCTACATTCTTCCCCAACCCACAGAACAGGGGAGAAAGATTATTACATACCTTGGATGTACATAGGCAATTGCGCTACTACCTGGACAGAACCAAGAGCAATAGAAAAACTGACCAGCTACTGGTAGCATATGCAACAGGAATGGAAGGAAAAGCAATTTCAAAACAGACAATCTCAAAGTGGATAGGAAATTGCATTAGATTTTGTTACTCTTACCATGGAAAGACAACTCCAGAAAACATCAGACCTCACTCCACAAGGGCTACAGCCACTACTACAGCTTTTACGAGGAGTGGCTACCAAAGACATTTTAGAGGCTGCTACTTGGAGCTCCGTGCATACATTTGCCAAGCATTATAATCTACCCTTATACTCCAGATCCCGAGCAGGTTTTGCCACTGCTGTTTCGCAAGGGATCTTAACTACACCATAATCTTATTATTGCCTCCTCCCCCAGTTTGGCTATGGTATTCTACCAATTTGTTAGGACTGCAGATGCATCCTTGAAGGACATAGTACAGTTTTGTACCTACCATAAATGTAGATGTCCGAGAGGTATGCATCTGCAGTCAGGATTACCCACCCTCCTTCCCCTCTGTGGTACTCCTAGGGTATTTGCCCATCTTGTAGCTAGCTGGGGGAATCTATTATGGTGTATTTGTTTGTATATATGTATATACATGTTTATTTCTATTTGCTCTCTATTGTTTGGAAACATTTGCATTTATCCAAATTTAGCCTTCCTAGAGGGCACCTGGCACCTGGGGCAAGAAACACTGAGGAAAATGGCGTTGGCTGATGCCTTTATACCCGCTGAACTGCAGCTATGACGTCGGGTGAAGTGCGACATCAGCCGAGGCCAGACCCAGACTTTGGAATCCGGCCGACCGAAGGGCTGCCTGAGGCCAGGACAACCCATTTGTTAGGACTGCAGATGCATACCTCTCGGACATCTACATTTATGGTAGGTACAAAACTGTATTTTCTTTTTGGTGCCAAAACAGATGGGGGACCTAAGGCCCATCCTCGATCTTTCCCTACTAAATCTGTCAGTAACCAAAGAAAAGTTCTGGATGGTCACTCTTCAATATATTTTTCCCCCTCTTGCGGGAGAACGACTGGATGTGCTCCATAGACCTCAAGGACGCGTACTACCACATATTGGACGAACGGTCCAGGAGGTTTCTCCGCTTCAGGCTGGGAGCCAGTCATTATCAATTCAGGGTCCTCCCCTTTGGTCTCACCTCAGCCCCCAGGGTGTTCATCAAGGTATTAGCAGTGATAGCGGCCCACCTGAGACTCCAGGGAATGCAGGTCTTCCCGTACCTGGACAACTGGCTCCTCACCGCCCCGACAAGGCATCTACTATGCTTAGCCAGGGACTACTTTCTCAACCTTGCTCCGCAACTAGGGATCACTATAAACTCGGACAAGTCCTCTCTCACCCCGACTCAGATGATAGATTTTATCAGGGCCAGACTGGACACCAACAGGCAACTAGTCTTCTTAACTCCCGACCGGTTGCACACTTTGAGGGCACATGTGCGGGCCATCTTTCAATCTTCAAAACCTCCGGCGGGATTGGTTCTGAGGGCCCTGGGGTCCATGGCAGCCGCTATAAACCTTCTTCCCATGGCGCGTTTGAACATGACGTTTTTACAGTGGACTCTCCAAGTCCAATGGTCCCTTCATCAGTACCCCTTGAGTCACCCCATTTCTCTCAGCAGAGCCTGCAAGATTGCTCTCGTTTGGTGGCTTCAATCGCCGGACCTCCAGGCGGGACACCCCTTTGCCACGCACCCCCCCCCTCTCGCCACAGTGACCACGGACGCCTCTAGTCTTGGGGGGGGGGCATTATTCAAGCAGGATGGTCCAAGGCATGTGGAACGATTCGGAGACCTTATTGCACATAACTGTTCTAGAGATGAGGGCAGTGCTGTTGTCGTTGCAAGCACTTCAGAGCCTTCTGCCTGTAGGAACAATTGCAATCCAGACAGACAGTATGTCTGTGTTATGGTATATCAACAAACAAGGGGGAACCAGGTCTTACCCACTCTGTCGAGAAGCCATGAGTGTGTGGGAGTGGGCGATTTCCACCAACCGCTTTCTCATTGCAATGCACATTCCGGGACGGACCAACATCCTGGCGGACAGACTGAGTCTCATCTTCCTTTCTCCTTACGAGTGGTCCCTCAATCCTCGAGTAGCGAGTCGAATTTTTGCCGTTTGGGGGCAGCCCTGTTGCGATCTTTTCGCATCTCCCTCAAACACGAAATGCAACAATTACTTCACTCTCATTCCCCCTGCCGGGGAAGCCCCGAGGGACGCCTTGGTGCATGCTTGGCCACCCTGTCTTCTCTATGCCTACCCTCCTCTTCCCCTCATGCTGAAACTTCTTCAGAAAGCCAGTCGGTTGGGGAGCAGGATGATCCTCGTTGCCCCATTCTGGCCTCGCCAAGCTTGTTTCCCTTACTTCTGGTCTCATCGAGTGGATCCGCCCTGGATTCTAGATCCCCTTCCGGATCTAATCTCCCACCCCCAGGGGCTCCCACTTCCTGACCTGGCCAGCCTCAAGCTTACGGCTTGGCTGCTCCAGTTCCACTTGTAGCTAGGACTCCCGGTATCTCTTCTCCAGTTAAAGCTATCCTAGTAGCAGCGCACAAGCCCTCTACTAGGCAGGTCTATGGTAGTAAATGGAAGCGTTTCTCTATCTGGGCAGAACACCATAATTTGGACCCTTTTACAGCCCCCTTGCCTGAGGTGCTGGACTTTCTTTCAGGTCTTTTTAATGGCGGAGCTAGCTGTTCTACGGTTAAGGTTCAGTTAGCAGCTATCTCTCATTACCACGTAGGTACTGAAATGGGTCCATTGATTACTACAAAACTGTGCAAAACGTTCCTGAAGGGCACCTTTCTTAGACCTCCAATAAAGGAAGCGGTACCTCCTTGGGATTTGACCTTGGTATTACAAGCCCTGACAGCTCCTCCCTTCGAACCGCCGTCTTCAGTAGACTTCAAATATTTGTCTTGGAAAACAGCCTTTCTTGTGGCTATTACTTCAGCCAGGAGAGTATCTGAATTGCAAGCTCTTTCTGTGAAACCTCCATACTTAGCCTTTCACAAGGATAGGGTTTACCTCAGGACCAATCCCTCCTTCCTTCCGAAGGTAGTTTCTGAATCTAATATTAACCAATCTATCAATTTGCCGGTGGTCTTTCCTAACTACCAGAACAAAGGGGAGTACAGACTACATTCTTTGGACGTGCACAGACAACTTAGATTTTACATTCATAGGACATCTGGTCATAGACAATCCGACCAGTTGTTCGTCTCCTTTGCCAAATTTAATCTAGGTAAACCGGTCTCGAAAGTTTCCTTATCGAGATGGATTTCACAGTGTATCATTACAGCGTATCAAAATTCCGGCAGGCCCGCACCTCAAGGAGTTCGTGCCCGTTCAACTAGGGCTATGGCTACATCTGCCACCTTTAAATCCAGGGTTTCCTTGGATGATATCTGCTCAGCAGCCACTTGGGCCTCATCTCATACCTTCATCAATCATTATAAATTGGACATTACCTCCAGAGGGAGAACTTCTTTTGGCTCCGCAGTGCTCCGGAATATCCTTCCATGAAGGCCACCCAAGGTTTAGGTAGCTGGGGACTCCATTCCACAGGTTGCAGACCAAATGCAGTTAACTACCTCAGATTAAGAAGTTATGTACTCACCATAACGTTCCATCTGAGTAGGTAAACTTCATTTGTCTGCAACCGTTCCTCCACTCCGTCCCCCTGACCTTCAGATGTGTTTCATGTCATATAGTGATGTAGCATTTCTGATAATGTAGTTAGTTGTCCACTATAGTGCTTGCGGGCAAACTTGATCTGAGGTCAGTCAGGGCTGGCAGGGGATTATGGGTAAGGGGAGGAGCTAGGAGCTCGGATCTGAGCTTTGTAAAGTTGCCGGCTCGGATTCAAAATCGGATCCGTATCCCACAGGTTGCAGACAAATTAAGTTTACCTACTCGGATGGAACGTTATGGTGAGTACATAACTTCTTATTTATATTAGGGCTGTATAATAGGAAGTTTAATTTTGAATTTGGCATGTGCGTCCTGTTGAGGTAAACAGTCAGGGTCATATAAGATCAAATAGAAAATAAAAAAATATCCTTATGCTAGCATTAGGTCTTGATCGATTTCTGATAACTTCAGTATGCGATAGAAGTTCTTAGCTCTAATTTTAAAAGTACACACTTAATCTGGATAGATGGGAAGGTGTGGAGCATTATGGGAGCCTGGGGAGGAGATTTTTGAATTTGGAAGAGCCTTACAGGTGTCAAGTGATTTTTGCCTGTGGAATAGTATTCATTTTGTTGAAGTGAGTGTACATGAGTCATGTAGAACTTTTTTTGGAAGTAGAGGTAACTAAAGTTATGGAAGTCAATAGTGGTGGATTGGAAAAGTGGGTAGGGGAATTGGTTATACAGCAGGACTCAGAGTGTCAGCAAGATTTTGGGGAGGGGGGGATAGTGTAGGAAGGTAAGGTCAAAAGTAGAGTTCCACAGATGTCTGTTCTTTACCTGGAATGGATCACTTCATTAGTATTGTTGAGTATGTAGGAAAGGGGAGAGAACATGAATAACTTATGTGCCAGTAGTTTAAAAATAGATGCAATGCTCACATATGGGGATAGCTGAGGGAGAGACATAAGCAGACTTTAGAGATGGGTGGATAAATGGAAGGAAACCAGGTTATAATGCAGATATGTGCAGTTATTTACTTTTTGTTAAGTACAGTTTTAAAAGGGACTGGCTTGTGGGTGGTAGCTGCACAGAGAGTAAACCATCAGGGAATGTGCAGAAAGGGGTGTTTGACAATGGGATGTTGGTGTGGGTATGCATTACCCAGGAAAGAAGACTCAAGGGACTTGTAGTCCTGCAGTCTGAAGCAACTTGGTTGAAAGGGTTCCGTAATTGAAGCTTCATGGGATAGATAAACGCAGAGAGGATGGGGCACCTGGCCAGAGCTGTGACAGTTGGACTTAGCTGACTGTCTATGTACTCAGAGCACTTGTACATTGCTATTTTATGGAAGTGCCAGTGTGGTAAGTAGTACTGTTTTTTTACTGGTGGGGGTGGTTATTTCAGTAAGTCTTAGATTGCTTGGTAGGCATTTTTTTGTGGAGCCTTCTTTTTATATTGTAATTCCTACTGGAGTTTACTGACCTTCGAAATGTGCTCTTTTTAGGTAGGCTTATTCTGCAGTTAAAATTATCATTTTTTTGTGTACTAATTTTAGAGATGGCTTAGAGGATCCCTTGGAAGACACTGGACTTGTTCAGCAGCAGCTAGAGCAACTCTCTACTATTGGTCGCTGTGAGTATGAGAAGACCTGTGCCCTCCTAGTGCAGCTGTTCGATCAGTCAGCACAGTCTTACCAAGAATTACTTCAGACAGCCAATGCCATTGCTATGGACCTTGCAGTGCAGGAGGGTAAGAGAACACTTTACAGAATTATGTTTCCAAAGTGCAGCTATTGTAATGTATGATACACTGTGGTTATTGCTAGAATTTTAAGACAGTGTCCATGTTTGTTGGTGACGTGTCGCATTTCCTTTGTTAGTTGATTCAATCCTCCACTGTGGTTACTGTATGTGGATTGACTTTTGTTGTTTTCCTTTGGCTACACTGGGTTTTACAAAATATACTGCAGTTTTCTTTTGACTTCTCAAAGGCATGCTGTTACAACTGGGCTGTTTTATTGCATTTGCCATCGTCATGGTTGGCAGATATCACTGGCGGATCATTTTATTTACCAAGTAAAAAGCTTGTAAGCGAAGAGTCAGCTTAAGAGTTGCGTATTCATAAAATTTTGGTCTGTCTTAGGGGTGTTGGTTGCAGCTAATTCAACATCTTTTTTCCGTCACCTGTGTATTATCTTATCCCATTGCCTGCTAGCCATCATCCCTGGCATGACCTAGTTCATTCTTTCTACTTTGGTAAGGGCTCCATGACGCTGTAGTGATGTCATATGCATTCTTTACTGCACGAGTCAAAATGCTGGTACTTTGAATTCTCACTTTGCTGGGTTTGCATGTCTGAACCCTTCTGTTGCATGCACCTCATCTTTAGTCAGTCATGCACTGGACCAGAATGCGTCCCACCACCCAGGTAAGCTGATGTTGGCTGCTCACGCCCACATTCTTCAGTCAGTTCCCACAATGCCCAGTCTGTTAACTGAACCTGATCATGTGAGCTGTAATCAGTACTTGCCCCTGCATGCTACAGATCCAGATAGTCGTCATTACTTGCATATTGCCAGCGGCAGTACCAGTCACTTTCAGATGACAGTACTTTCTGATCTACTAGTTTGCAGTGGGTATTCTTTAGTCAGCAGCGTTAAAGTGCTGGTCATGTTTAAGCTATACATTTGTGATGATGGGCAATAACTTGGTATGGGTGGCTTGTTCTGTTTTGGTGGTGTTAGATAAGACTATATTTAGTGTACTGCTAGTTGGTAAGAGGTTATTAGAAGTAAATGTGATTAGTTTTTTGGGGGGTTAGGGGTAGTTGGGATAGTTCCAGCCAGGTTTCAGTGGAGGAGGAGGAGTCTTGGGTGATTGGAGTAGGGATAGTGCTGTGGCTGAGCAGACGAGTACTGAGTCATCAGCATGTTGTAAGATTGTTGCATGTCATTTATGAATATATTAAATAGGAGTCCTAGCATAGACCCCTGTTGTACTCCTTTTTGTCTGGCTGGTGAGCAGTGTAAGAATCCTGCTTTTTAACAGTCTATGGCTATTGAGGTCTCTAGAAAATCATTCAATGGCAGTGTTGCTTGGTTGTTGAAGAGAGGGTGAAATACAGTATTGGATGCTTTTGAGAGGTCCAGAAATAGGAGAGAGACAAATTTATCTATGTTTTTTGTTTTGGTTGACTATGTCTAGAAGACATTGTAGGGCAGTTTCAGAGCTGTTATGGGACTGGAAGCCATGTTGTGAGGGGGAAGTAAGTGCTGTAGGAGAAAGTTTAGGATTTAATCATTTCTAGCAGTTTAGAGAGTGTGGGGAGTATTGCACTAGGTTGATAGTTGGAAAGTTCAGTGGAGCTACCTTCTTTGTGTTGCTATAATGGAAGGAAGAGATTTTCCGAAATTCTGGAGTGTAAGATTTTTGTTTAGGATATATTAATTAATGTAGAGACAGGGTAGATTATTCCATCTTTTCCAAATACAAGATATTCTGCAGGAACACTAAATATGTTATATAACAAGTGATACCACAACTAACATTGTGAAACAGAGTATTGCAATTCATCAGAAAAGCCATTATTGCATAAGTGTGTACTTGAATTAGAGTTAATCAGAGATGGAAGTCATAGGCATCTATATGTGGGGTTGGATATCCTAACTATTTACCCATTCTGTGTTCTACCTTCTCATGGGGCCTGGTCTGGCCAGATTTGGGGAACTCTTTCTTTAAGATGCTGATCAGGGAGGAGGATAGACTAGTGCCTTTGTTTGGATAAGGAGTTTTAGGACCTTGCTTAGGGTCTAGCAGCGTATGCACTGTATGGTCAACCTGAGTAAGAAAGCTGGAAATTGTTGCAGGCAGATTGTTGGCTTTGTTTAGGGAATTCCTTGACTTACCTAAGGGGTGGAAGTCCACATGACCCACACAGTTGGAAGGACATTGCTGTCTGGAACATGCCTATTAACTGCCCAGATTTTCGCTGAATGTCCAGATTTTTTACCTTGTATGTTTGGTTTGTTCCTCATAAAATGTGCGTTATTCTGGCAAATCACTGGTATCATCAGAGGACTTGAAGTCATTAAATCATGGCATATATTTGAGTTTCAGATTTCACATCCTTTATTTATTTATTTTACATTTGTTGACCGGGCTAGTCTAACTGGATACATGTCCATTTTCAGTAAATGCCCGTGGAGAAAAGCTCCAAAAGTATCACAAAGCAGTAATAAAAAAAGCAGTCTTAACAATAAGCAAAATAATAAAGGATTACAGAGACAGCAAAGCAGTAGTAACAGGAAGAAAAGATTACAATAATAACTGGTATACAGGATAAAACAATGCATTTAAGAATAAGATACAAGATATCATTTACAGTACATGATGTTCACAAAAGGTAGTTCATGTAAGTATCCAAGATTACAGTACGCCTTTCTGAAACAGCAAGCTATATATTGAGTTAGCATACAAGTAGGATCATGGAGATATTAGCAGTGAAGACAGAAGATTCGTCAGGGTTGCTGCATGGTGCATAACCAATGTGTTTTGAGGTGTCTTTTGAGATTTTGTTTAAAGAGGGGTAGGAAAGGAAGTGAAGTTAGTTCACTAGGTAGTAGTTTCCAGTTTTTTCCTGCAGTGTTTGAGAATAGAGAATCCCCTGCCAAGTTGTTGGATTTGCTTATGCTAACTCTAAGTTTGTTAGAGCGTAAAGTATTGAGATTTTTGTAGGGGATTATGATGTTTGAAAGTATAGGAGTGTTAGGTTGATTAAGGATCTTATGGGCAATGGTAAGTTGTAGCTGGTTTTGAAGTTCGAGCCGTCTTAGCTGCTGTAGATTCTGACAGTGGTGGGTTCTGAAGGGGTTCCCAGTGGCAAATCTGGCAATGTTATTATAGGAGGTGGCTAGTTAAAGAAGGTTATTTTTTTCAGTTTAGTATATATAGGTGAGGCATAAAGAAGAGTTGAGATTAGGTGGGAGTGGGCAATTGTGGTTCTAGCTGTTGGAGTTTGGAAGGATTTGATCCTGTATAGGGAGCCCATTTTTTTTATTTACTGTTTTTATAGTGTTGTTAATATGGCTATCAAAGTTAAGGTTATCTATTGTAAATCCTAAGAGTTTGGTGGTAGAGTCAGGGGATATGAGGGTGCCGTTGTTAGAGATGACTGAGAATTCTATAGGAGAGGATTTGCCAAAGGAAAACCTCTTTTCTTCCTGGATGCAAAACCCTTAGTAATGAGATGTGCCACATAGAAGGATTTTCTGACCATCAAAACCAAAGAGGAGAAAACGACCAACTAATATAAAAAGGCAAGGCAGGCACCACCTTCATCTGATGAAGTTCACTGATACTAGTGTACAAAAGCGCTTACTTTTATTAAATTTGTTGTGTTTTGGTGCCTGCCTTGCCTTTTTATATTAGTTTGGTGACTTTCTGACCACAGTGGCAATGTGGTGGTCAAAAGAGAGGTTGCTGTCAACCTGTGTTCCTACATCTCTTATAACTGCTTCTGTGTTCAGTAGACTGCCATTGATGTGGTAATTCATGGGAATCGGGTTTTTCCCAAAGGGAATGATGACAGTTCCTTATCTGTCTGACTATACAGTTTGAAATTCTCCACAAAAAGAAACGTCTTTACCCTTTGTTTTCTTTGAGCCAAATTGCAACCATGACTTAATCTGTTAAGTAGACAGCTTAATGTGTTAAATGCAAAACAAAAGAGCAGTGGTGACAGAATCACACTGGAATGTCTTCCTTTCAATTTTTATGTCTGGAATAATAATTTGTCCTTTGTCTTGGGTTTACTGCAAAATGGTTTGCCATTGTTTCATGGTCGCTGTAATGTAATCGATCAGTGTAGGGTGTCTTGTACATTTGTACACTTATCCGTAAATTTGGGATGTTGTTAAAATGCTTTTTTAGTCTATCCCTGCCATACTTAAATTCTTCCCCTTTTTACAGTAATCCATTATAACTTAACAATGATCCTTTGTTCCATATGACTTTCTTTTGTTACCCTTTTGTCATGATTGAGTTTTCTTCTACATGACTTTAAACTGTTGGCATCAATTCCAATGTATAGTTTATACATCGTCAGAAGGCAAGTGTTTGGTCTATAGATGTTCTTCGTTTCACTGTTGCAGTCATCACATTTGGGTTATCCCTGCCAGGGTAGCCCTTGGCCGGCCTGAATACCAGAGGCTTAGTATTTCTGTGTCAGTTGCTGTCGCTTCTGGACTGATGTCAAGTCATCAGTAATATAAAGTAAGGCAGCCGACGCCATTACATGTCTTTCTTGATGATGAGCCCAAAGCAGAAGCAGTTCGCGCGAGTGCTGGTCAGTCGCTACCTAAGATTCGTCTTCTGAATTGAAGCTGAAGTCTTCTTAAGCTAAGTACCCCGTTGGGGATTCTTTTTTCTTGCTCTAATCGATGTCAGAAAAAGTTAACAATCATCTCGCCTGTGGAAAGCAAATACCGCACCAAGACTTTTATTCTTACTGCGTCACTTGCTTATGCCCAGACCACGACATCCCTAGCTGTCGATTTTCTGCTTTGTTCAACGCCAGAACTATACGTCGTTGGGCCCTTATTGTAGCTAGATATTTTTGCTCACAGTCCTCGAATTCTCATATGGCTTAGGTAAGCTATCTGACAGCAGATCTTCCGAAAAAACATAAGGATAAAGAGAGACCGCACAGGTCCAAACTTACCGACGACGCTTCCATTAAGCTAGTCGTTAGTTCTCCGGTCCTCAGTGAGGTGCTTTCGCAGCCCCGATGCCCGCTTCTATGAATTCGCAGGCCGCTACTGAGACCCTTTCGGAGTGCGGTGTGCCGCAAAACTCTTGTTCGACTAAGGATCCTGTGGTTGTCTGCCTTGAATGGGTCCGGAGCAGCTGAGCAGGCACTGGCTTTCAAGGAAGTACTTTGCACTACTGATTCTCGACACAAACCGACGAAGACTTTCGCGTCCACTGTTCTTTTGAAATCTACCGAGTTTCTAAGGCCCAGGGTATGAGCCATGCCCAAGAATCCAACAACCCAGTCTCAGACACCTACTTCCTTGCCTCAGTCTCAAATGCTTAAAATGGCAGAAGACCTTATAATGCTGATCAGGGGAAGCCAAGCTACACCTTCCAAAAGAAAAAGAGGTCTGATGTTCGTGTTACACTGCTGCAGTCATTACACTTGGGTTATCCTGCCGTCAGGCGGTCTCCCAGTCGGCCTGAGTTCCAAAGTCTTGGTCCAGCGTCGGTTGCTGTCACCTCCTCCCTGACGTCAGTGCGACAGAGGTATACAAGATGCAGTCGACGCCATTTTCTTCAGTCTTTCTTGCCGTGCGGTGCTCGAAGCAAAAACAGTTCGCAAGTGCCGGTCAGCCTACTCCTGAGATTTTCATTCCGAATCCAGAACCGAAGTCTTCTACAAAGCTAAGTACCCCATTGGGGAAACTTTTTCTTGCCTCAGACCGATGTCAGTAAAAGTTAATAATTGTCTTTCTTGTGTGAAGCAAATACCACATAAGGATTTCCATTCTTATTGTATCCCATGCCTAGGCCCAG
Organism: Protopterus annectens; assembly: GCF_019279795.1. Taxonomy (NCBI): domain Eukaryota; kingdom Metazoa; phylum Chordata; order Ceratodontiformes; family Protopteridae; genus Protopterus; species Protopterus annectens. Next base: position 367,088,755 of record NC_056743.1, read on the forward strand.
ACCACGACGTCACTGGTTGTCGGTTTTGTGCTAGGTTTAACAAGCACACTATTAAACGTCTGATTTTGCCCGGCATTATTTTAGCAGAAAATTCAATTACACCATGCCGTCGGAACTTCCGGTGTACATAAAAAGCGCAAAGACAAGGATAGGCATGCGAGGCCCAAAACTGACGACGAAGCCTCTTCTAGGCCAGTCGCCAGTTCTCCGGTTTTCAGCGAGGCGCCTTCGCAGCCCCTGACGACCGCTTCTTTAGAGCCACAGGCCGCCTCTGACTCCCACGTGGAGATGGCTGGGCCTTCGGACGCACAAGATGTTCAGCCTACCGAAACTAACCCTACAGAGGGATCCGGAGTAGCTGAACAACCTGTAGCTTCAGAGGGTGTTTTCAGACCTACTCAATTAAGCATTAAATCTTTTGCAAAGTCTAAACCACCTTTAAAAACAAAGAAACAAATACAGCATTCTCCAGGACAGACCTCCATGCCTAAGAAACAAATGCTCAAAATGGCCGAAGACTTAATCACTCTGATCAGGGGGTCCCATCCCCCTCCAGATAAAAGGCCTAGACAGGATGCAGACTATGACTCATCCAACCAGGAATCCATCTCTTCAGAATCATCCTCAGACCCAGGATACTCCTTACCCCCTTATGAGGATTCTGATGCTGAGGAATCAATACCTTCAGCCTCTCCGCCTGAGGACTACTCCTTTGGGGGAACCTTACATACCATGAGGGAGCATTTCCATTGGGAAGGCCAGGAGTACTCAGAATCCAAGAAAAGGCTCAGAGACTTCCTGTTATTACCTCAACACAGACCCCTTGCTATTCCGCCAGTGTTAGATATTGTGGATGATGTGTATACTGAATCCAGCTTAAATCCTGATTCTTTACCTCCAGCCCCAGTTAAGCCTGACAGATACTACAGAGTCCCTGACTCTCACAAATTTCTTTATAAAAGCCCTGTTGCTGACCGTGAAACTATTTCTCAGGGACCCAAAGGGGTTAAGGCCTCATCAGCAAAGAATTCAGTCCCCTCGGACAGAGATTCCAGAGCATTAGACAGATGGGGAAGAAAGTATATACATCTGCAACTTTAGCAATGAGGGCCTTAATTTGCCAGTTTCACATGCTAAAATGTCAGCAATTTTTGATGTCTAAGTTGAAACAAAAAATGCTTCCAGAATCAGATCCTCCTAATTTTAAGTAAATGCAGGATTCATTGCATGCAGCTGAACAAGTGGGAAAACATACTTTGCAATGTGGTTTTGATTCTTTAGAGGCCTCCTGTAGAGCAGCAGTTACAGGTTCTGTCATCAGAAGACATGCTTGGTTAAAAGAACATACGTTACCAGATCATGTTAAAGCAAAACTATTGGATGCACCTTTGCAGCAGGATGTATTATTTGGAGTTAAGGCAGAAGAGGTATTAAAGAAAATGGAGGATAAGGCAAAATCTATGCAAACGGTGAAGGATTTCTTACAGGTTCAGCCTCCTCGATTTAGCAGAAACTGGCCAACAAAGAATTGGTCCTTTCCAGTTAGACAGACCTCAAAGGGGCAGATACAGACGTCCAAGAGGTAGAGGTCCACCACAAGCTCCTTACAGGCCTCGACAATGAGGTGCATCAGGCCGGAAAGAAGGGGAAGACAGGCCCCAACCATATAAAAAACAGCCTCAATGACTTCCCACTACAGCTGCCAAACAGTTCTCTCTTGGCAGCCCCCTTGGGAGGAAAACTGGCACTTTTCTATCACAGCTGGCATATGATCACCAAAGACAAATGGGTTCTCAACATTGTATCTCAAGGTTACAGGTTCCACTTTCACACTCTGCCAAGGTTAAAAGGAATGCCAAATCTCCCACCAAATCAATGGGCAGAGGCTCAGAAACAAATTACAGCACTCATGGACATGAGAGCTATTTAAAAGGTACCACCACAGGAGCAAGGAGAAGGATTTTACTCAAGACTCTTTCTGGTTCCCAAAAAGGACAAAGCCTGGAGGCCCATTTTGGATCTTTCTTCTCTAAAGACTTACCTGGATGTTCCGAAATTCAAAATGTTGACACTACAGCAGCTTCTTCCCATGCTGGGCAAGAAAGCTTGGCTCGTAACCTTGAACCTCAAGGAGGCATACCTGCATGTCCCTATCAGACAAAACTGCAGAAGATACCTCAGATTCATAGCTGGTTCAATGCACTACCAATTCTCTGCACTGCCCTTTAGCTTATCTACTGCGCCCAGGGTCTTCACAAAGTGCCTGGCACCAGTAATTGCATTTTGCAGACAGAAAGGAATTCAAATTTATCCGTACCTGGACGACTGTCTGATTCAAGCAGAGAGCAAGGACATTCTTCTAAAGCATCTGGCGTTTGTAAAAAAGTTAAGTTGCCTAGGGTACACAGTAAACGAAAAGAAATCAAAACTAGTGCCCTCAAAGAGATGATATTCCTGGATGCCAGCTTGAATACAACGGCCCAGATGGCTTATCTCATGCCAGACAAGCAAGGACAACTGACTCAATATTTTCAATTGATGGCAACAAGAACCCAACTCCCTGCAAGAAAAATTCTGCAGGCCTTGGGTTACATGGCATCTTGCATACTACTAATTCCATATGCCAGACTGCATATGAGGAAACTACAATGGTACCTAAAGAGTGTCTGGTCTCAACACTGTCAAAGTTTGGAAACAGTTATACCACTAATTTCTTGCCTTCAACAGGAGTTTCAATGGTGGGTTCAAGCTTGTCACCTCAACAAGGGACAGCCTTTCACTCAACCCACAGCCAGGCAAACACTGACAACAGATGCATCGGATTACGCCTGGGGAGCACACATGGCAGGAAAATGTATTCAGGGCAAGTGGCCCACAGAACAAAGGCATCTTCACATCAATCTAAAAGAGATGCTAGCTGTACAAAATGCCCTTATAGCTTTCAAGGACCTTCTGCATCCAGGACAACTACTTCTAGAGACAGACAACACCACAGTTATGTGGTACATAAACAGGCAAGGGGGAACTCACTCTTATCCCCTCTGCAGACAAGCCATGACCTTGTGGAACACAGCTCTAACCTATCAAGTTCATCTGCAAGCACAATTCCTGCCAGGAGAGAAAAACACACTGGCAGATGACTTAAGCAGAAACATCATGGATCCCCACGAATGCGAATTGATTCCACAAATATTCAGAATGATGACACAAAAATGGTGGAGGCCGGACATCGATCTGTTTGCATTCCCAATGAACTGCCAGCTACAGAAATTCTGCACAAGGAGTTACCATCCACAAGCATGGAAAGTGGATGCTTTCTCATTCAGCTGGAAAAGCCTACAAGTATATGCTTTCCCACCACTGCCTCGCCTTCCAAAGGTACCCGTAAAAGCCAGGCAAGAAGAGCCAAAGATGATCCTGATTGCCCCAGACTGGCCACGCCAGCACTGGTACCCAATCTTAAAGAACTTAGCACAAGGACCGCCCTGGATTTTGCCACAAATTCTGCATCTTCTGACTCAGCACAACAATCAGATACGTCATAGCCAGCTAAAGAATTTAAACCAGCCTGCATGGAAGATTCCTTAGTCAAGCAAGCAATGCCTCTCTCCAAAGCTGTTATGGATGTCATTCTGGAGGCCAGAAGGCCTAGTACCAGGAAAGCCTATTCGGATAAATGGAAGAGATTCTGTGCCTGGAACCAGGCTCACAGCCTTGACCCTGTTGTCCGACATATTCCTCAGATACTGCAATATTTAACTGAGATGCTGGACAAAGGCCTCTTCTTTTCATCCATCAAGATCCACGCCTCTGCCATCTCTGCTCATTACAACACGGATCCACCAATTTTCTCTAATCCTTTGCTAAAACAGTACCTCAGAGGGGCTAAAAACATAAGACCACCCCGTAGAGCATCTACTCCAACTTGAGACCTCAACTTCATGTTGGAAAAATTAACTTTACCTCCTTTTGAGCCAGCTAACACAGCAGATTTACAATACATCTCTTGGAAAACTGCTCTGCTCCTGGCAATAACATCAGCACGAAGAGTTTCAGAATTACAGGCACTAATGGCAGTGGAACCTTTCATCATTTTCCACCAAGACAGGGTGTCTTTAAGAACTAACCCTACTTTTATGCCAAAGGTGGTATCAAGTGTGGCTCTAAACCAAACTATTCACTTGCCAACCTTTTATCCAAATCCACATAATAAAGGGGAGAGACTACTGCATTCCTTGGACATACACAGGCAGTTACGCTTTTACTTGGACAAAACCAAAGCTTTCAGAAAAACTGAGCAATTATTGGTAGCATATGCTGCAGGAGCACAGGGAAAAGTCATTTCAAAACAGACTATTTCAAAATGGATACGTCACTGTATATGTTTCTGCTATACACACCATGGGAAACCTGTACCCAACAGCGTTAGATCTCACTCCACCAGGGCAACAGCCACTTCAACTGCCTACCTCAGAGGAGTACCTGCCAAGGACATTTTAGAAGCAGCAACTTGGAGTTGTGTACATACCTTCACCAAGCATTACCATCTGTCTCTATATTCTAAATCCAGAGCTGGCTTTGCCACTGCAGTGCTGCAGGACCTTATAGCCACCCCTAATGCCTTATAGAACCAGCCACCCTACCTCAGCTTTGGGATTCTACCCAAGTGTAATGACTGCAGCAGTGTAACACGATAAACGTAATACAGTTTTGTACCTACCATGAATGTAGATGTTAGAGTGTAAACACTGCTGCAGTCTAGGTTACCCTCCCTCCTTCCCCTCTTATTTGCTGGTACGTACCTATGTCTTCTACCCTTTACTACTTATGGGGAGTGTTTGCTGGTAACTGAATGTTGTTGATTGCTTTTCTTATGTATGTTTTATTAGCAATTTGAATTGCCTACCTTTTTGCGGGCACCTGACATCTGGGGCAAGAAAAACTGAAGAAAATGGCGTCTGCTGCATCTTGTATTCCCCTGTCGCACTGATGTCAGGGAGAAGGCGACAGCAACCGACGCCGGACCAAGACTTTGGAACTCAGGCCGACTGGGGAACCGCCTCACGGCAGGATAACCCAAGTGTAATGACTGCAGCAGTGTATACACTCGAACATCTACATTTATGGTAGGTACAAAACTGTACTTTCCCAGTAGTTTTATCTGAACAGGAATTTGACTTTGATGAATCTGAATATGAAGACATGCAACTCCTCCCTGCTTATGAGGATTCTGATGCAGAGGAATCTATTCCTTCAGCCTCTCCACCTGAGGACTTTTCCTTTAGGGCAACCCTTCATACTTTAAGGAAGCATTTCCAATGTGAATGTCGGGCCTACCCTCAGTCTAAAAAGAGACTCAGAGAATTCTTCGATCTTCCACAACACAGACCCCTGTGCCCCATCCTCAAGCTATCCATTCTAAGCACCTTCCTGGTGATATCAAAATTCAAAAGGCTCACCCTCCAGCAACTACTACCTATGCTCTCCAAGAATGCTTGGTTAGCCACCCTAGACCTAAAAGGGGCCTACCTCCATGCTCCTATCAGGGAATCAGGCAGGAAATATCTACATTTCAAGGCAGGATCTCTGCACTTTCAGGTCTCTGCATTTCCCTTTGGCTTTTCTACTGCTACCAGAGTTTTCACAAAATGTGTTGCTCCAGCCTTTGCCTTTTGCAGACAAAGAAATATATAAATTTACCCATAGTGAGATGACTGCCTAATTCAGGCAGACAGGAAAAGCTGCTCAAGCACCTGGCCTTTGTAAAGTCCCTACACTATCAACGAAAAGAAATCCAAACTAGTACCCACCCAAAGGATTATATTCCTGGGACCAAGCCTGGACACAGCATCCCAGATCGCATTCCTTACACCAGAAAAGCAAACTTACCTGACAGCCTACTTCTCTCAACTAGCCACCCAACCCCAGTTATCTGCAAGGAAAATCTGCAAGCTCTGAGGATCATGTCATCTTGCATTCTAGTCATTCCATATGCCAGAGTGCATATGAGGAAACTTCAGTGGTACCTAGAAAGCCTTTGGTGTCAACACTCTAAAGACCTGGAAACTCTGATACCAATGGTACCTTGCCTAGGGAAAGATTTTCTTTGGTGGGCAGCAGCATGCTCCCACAACAAGGGACTAACTTTCTCTCCACCCCCACCCCCCACTGCCCAGACCATCACCACAGATGCATCAGACTATGCCTGGGGTGTACACCTGGAGGGCAGGTGCATACAGGGCCAGTGGAGTCCACAGCAAATACATCTGCACGTCAACCAAAAAGATGTTAGCTGTCCAGTACACACTGACAGCTTTCAGGCCCCTTCTCTCCCCTGGGGCTCTTCTGATCAAAACAGACAACACCACTGTGATGTGGTATATCAACAAGCCAGGAGGGACTCACTCCTATCCTCTCTGCAGGCTGGCCATGACCCTTTGGCACACAGCCTCAGGCATACAACTCGACGTGGTAGCACAATTCCTGTCAGGCTTTCTAAACTCTCAGGCAGACAACTTAAGCAGAAATCTTCTGGACCCACATGAGTGGCAGCTAGACCAAAGAACCTTCACCCTAATAACTCAGAAATGGGGCACCCTGAAGGCTGACCTCTTTGCTTCCCACTCCAACCATCAGCTCAGCAAGTTCTGCACCAGGGCGCCTCACTGCAGGGCCTGGAAAGTGGATGCCCTATCCTTCCTCTGGGTCAACCTGTCGGTCTATGCATTCCCCCCATTACCAGAGTAGTGCTCAAAGTAAGGGAGGAAAAACCAAGGACAATTCTGATTGCTCCAGACTGGCCTCGCCAGCACTGGTGTACCCACTGCTGCGCAGCCTGTCCCACTGCCACCATGGCATCTCCCTCAGACTCCAACCCTCCTGACCCAGAGGGAAGGAGAATTCATGCATCCCCAATTGCATACCCTCAATTTGGCAGCCTGGCTTATTCCCGGACCACTGATCAAGCTGCCAGTCTCAGTAAACAGGTTCTAGATGTTATACGTGAGGCTAGATTACCTAGGACTAGAAAGTCTCATGCTGATAAATGGAAAAGGTTCTGCACCTGGATTCAGGCTAAGAGAGCCAATATGGCACAGCCCTCCCTACCTCTCATCCTGGATTACCTAGCTGACATGCTACACAGTGGTCTCTCCTTTTCCTGCATTAAAATTCATGCCTCTACTATCTCTGCTCATTTCGTCATTGAGCACCCACTTTTCTCACATCCTCTGATCAAACAGTTCCTAAGAGGGGCTAGCAACTTGAGGCCACCCAGAAGAGCAGCTACCCCAGCTTGGGACCTAAACTTTGTGTTGGAAAAACTCACCCTGCCCCCCTTTGAACCAGCATCTTCAGCAGAGTTAGTTTCTTTCCTGGAAGACGGCCTTGCTTCTGGCCATCACTTCAGCCAGAAGAGTATCCTAGCTACAAGCATTCATGGCTGTAGAGCCCTTCATCATCTTTCATGCTGACAGGGTATCCCTCAGGACTAACCCATCCTTCATGCCAAAGTGGTGTCCAGTGTGGCTCTCAACCAATCCATTAATTTCCCCACCTTTTTCCCTAACCCACAAAACAAGGGGGAAAGGATCTTGCACACTCTGGGTGTGCACAGACAGCTCAGATTCTGTCTGGACAGGACTAAATCATTCAGAAAGACTGATCATTTGCTAGTCAGCTTTGCTTCAGGGGCAGTGGGCAAAGCCATATCCAAGCAAACCATTTCTAAATGGATAGCACACTGCATCCATTTCTGTTAAAAGCAACATGGAAAACCTCCCCATAAGGAGGTCAGGACTCACTCTACCAGAGCAGCCTCCACCTCTGCAGCTTTCCTCCGAGGAGTCCCCCACTAGGGACATCCTGGAGGCTTGCCACATGGATATCTGTTCACACCTTCATCAAGCATTACCACCTGCCTGTCTTCTCCAAATCCAGGGCAGACCTTGCCACTGCAGTCTTGGAGGGCATCATAGCCAGCCCCTAGTCTCCTTGACTGCCCCTACCCTTTTCCTCAGCTTTGGGAATCAACCCAAATGTGATGACTGCAGCAGTGAAATATGAAGAACATAGTCCATTTGTGTACACTTACCATAAATGTAGATATTCCAAACATCAATAAACTAAGAAATAAAGCAAGGAAGCACTCGTCGAACCACTGAACCTCTTTATTTAGCGCTTTCGTCGGCATTCACCTCTCAACTTCATCAGAATGAATTAAAATCATTAAAGACTTCATTAAATGTAAAACTTATATGACATGATCTCGTCTAAAATAACCATGGGCTGGTAGCCCTGTCAATCAAAACTCATCACAGTGCAATTAATACTGGAAATCGCAAAAAAAACAAAAGCAGGCAAACAAATGAATATCTAAAGCTAAAAACATAATCTGTAACTCTACCTTGTTATATAAAATACATCACAAATAAACTTTTGTGTGTAATTGTACAAATATAAACGTGTAGTTGTCATGCAAAATATAAAAATGTCAACTTTGAAAATACTAGTTAGCCAAGACAAACCTTGTGCCCTGACCCAATGCTTATTGTGATGATAATCACTACAAATGAAACTCTGACTTGAGTTTCAAGAAACATGAAATGGACAACATATCATTCAAACCGGGTTTTTTTGTAGCATTACATCTTAACTGCCAGAGTAATTCCTTGTATTCAAGGAATAAGTCTACTGGTCCTCCCTTACTACCCTCTGTTTGAATTTGTTCTAAAACAGAAAATTTAAAGTGATGCTGTGGGAACTCCATTACATGCTTAGCCAGGGCATTGTTCCCATTGCCCTTCCTGATATCGTAAACATGTTGATATATCCGCTTATTCAGGCCATGAATTGCTTTTCCAATATAAAATTGGTCGCATATTTGGCATATTGCAATGTACACTAAACACATCGTCTGTTTTCAGATTTTTTTGTTGATTTGTTCCCTCTTCTAACAGTGACACTTTTTGACTTCATTGCTTCATACTTTTCTCTGTTTAGTAATTCCATGATAGCATTTGATTTTTCCCCCTTCTTTCCCTAATTGTCCTGTGTTTTTGTCGTAAGATATTATTATTAGTTTAGCTGCACAGTAATATATACAGTAAACTCTCAGTTAACTGGCACCCGTGGTGTTGGTAGATGCCAGATAACTGTAGTTTCTAGTTGCCTGAGAGTTACTCTTAAAAATAATCCTGCCTAATACTGTGCCGTATACTGTTTGGTTTGACTTGTTCACAGGTTGGGGAGAGAGGGAATTTATTCCTGTCTTCCTTTTTAAAACTCTAAAAACTTAAGGTATGTTTCTGTGGGGGAAACAAAGTGCAACACATGAAAATTGTACTGTAATTCTTTGATTTTTTTTTTTGTGCCTGTTGCTTGAGAGTGCTGGTTGCTTCAGTTCCGGTTAACTGAGAGTTTCCTGAATCCTTTTTATTTCTGTTATAATGCATGAATTTCTATGAACAGTCCCGATTACTGTGTTTATTTGTTTTATCAAACTTGACATTTTTGGTGGTCTTGACTTTCTGTAGTCTATTTTTTTTTATTGATCTTAATATGTCTGTCTCTAGCAAATGAAGCAACTCTTCCCGTAGATCATTTTCTTCTAAACTGAGGGACGCATTCTTTGTTCTCCATTTCCCTTGGTTATTCTACAGAAAGTTCCAGAGTATAATCTTGTGCTATATTCTCCATTTTTATTCTGTGTCATCGTTGCTGTTCCATATGAGAACGCTCTGGCTTATCAATCCGATTTACTATCAAAATTTTGAACCGTACTCCGTCGACTGTACTATCGTCAAACACGGAAGTTCGAAAACAGTAATATCGATGTAAAAAAAAAATCTAGGAACGGGTTTTAACATGAGTCGAGGTAGGGGAGATGTTTGTAGTTCGGAATAATGCTGAACACCTACCTCGACCCATGTTAAAACCCGTTCCTAGATTGTTTTTTTTTACATCGATATTACCGTTTTTGAACTTCCGTGTTGGATAGTTCAGTCGACGGAGTACGGTTCGAAATTTTGATAGTAAACCTATCAATCCACATCATTGACTGTGTCAGAGTTGCCACAGTTTCTTATTCCTGCCTTTGCTGTGCAATTCCAACTAAACTTTGATACTGGTTTCCTACTGAAGGCTCCAAAGTATCTTCATATGGCAACTGATTAAATGTTTCCTGCTCCACTGGTTTCTCAATTTGGGGATTCCTTATTCTGTCCTGCTGTGCTGTTGTCAGAGTTAGATTTTCTACATTAAATCCTTCACTGTACAAGTAATCCATAATCTCACTTTCTATTTCTTTAACTTCTCCATTTGTAATTCTCCTTTCTATTTTCCCTCCTTCTTATGTTTTTGTATTGCAAACTTTTCTATATCCGGATGCTTTTGCCTGTATTTCTTTTCAAATACATTTGGTGCTGCTCTTTTTGTATTAAGTTTTACTTTCTCCTTTGCGTAAATACTGCACCGTATTAAATCATCTTCTTTACCATGTCTATATTTCTTCTTCAGATGTCACCTGCTCATTCTGATTCTCTTTACTTGGACACTCATTGTTCCATCATGCTGTGATAGGCTTTCTACACTAAATCCTTTACTTTGCATGTATTCCATAACTTCAGCTTATTTTTTTTAAACTTCTACTTTATTAATCTTCTGTTCTATGCTTCTCCTTTTGTGATCTTATTTTTTGTATTGTGAAAATGTACATATCTGGATGCCTTTACCTGTATGGTGCTGCTTTGGTTGCATTGAATAATTTGGCTTTTTCCTTTGCATAAAAATGCACCACACCAGACCTCTCCATTTCCCATGTCCATATTTCTTTTATACCTTTCAAAAATCTCTAGATTTTATTATTTTCGCACTTCCTCCATTGTTTCTTTTTCCAAACTGCTCAGTGTTTCTTGTTCTATGTAATGTTTTTCATGAATCTGTTGCATCAGTGAACAAAAATTTGCATTTGAAGCTTTTGACAGTGTTTCTTGTGCAAGTATGTTTCTTTCGTCTGATTTTTCTCTTAATCTCTCTGGAAAATCTGGGCTTTTGCATAATAGCGAGAATAAATAATTTCTTAGGCTTAGTAATCTTTATGGTTCTTTTTTTACCTGTCAGTTTTTTTTTCTTTTGGGGGATTGCTACTACTACGTTCTACAACAGTGAGTCCATGTTCCCCCTGAGCCTGGCCTAACCACTTTGTAGTAAAGTGTCTATGTTTTGAGGATTCATCACTGTCAATTTTTGCAGTCCTGGCACTAGTGTGCTTACGAGGATTAGGCATTTATTTATCCTGGGACTTGTGCACCCAACTCTTTTTTTATTTTCAGCCTACTTCTATCCATGATGTATGCTGTATAAAATGCAGTCTTTACATCAGTGTTTGCTTTGTGAAATTTTGTAAAAAAAAAAAAAAATAAATAAAAGGGTCCCCCTCATGAAGGTACTCACGAAGACTTGATGAATTCAGTTCCAGCGATACTGCTGTCCTTTGCTTGCTGATTTTTTTTCATCTCTCCATTTGGAACAGTATGTTTTCTAGTATGAGCACACAGATCAAGGAAAGGGAAAGCAGTCTGTTCCGTTGTGTGAAAGAGCAGGTTGGTAACTTCATTAGGCAACCAACTGCTTAAGTTGCTAGCTAAGAGTGTGGATGGTATCTTGGGGTCCATTGAGACGGTGAAGCACAAGGTCAAGAAACCTCAGCCTAATGCTTCCACTGCATCTGCAATGTTAGACGTTTCTCCCAAGGTGCTTGTCAACCCGGAGGTTTGTCCAACTTCAGGCACAGATTCACAGGCTGAGCCCAGTTCTGAGGCTGCCTTGACTTCAGCACAAGCATGTCTGTGGAGTTTGGAGATGCGTCGGATCAGGATTTTGTGGGGGACCCTAGGCTGAAAAGTGCAGAGGGTCCTTGGGGGGTACCTTGCACCCAAGCAAGAGAAGAGATAGTCTGGTATATTTGAATGTAGGCCTTCGTCCAGTCCTCAGATGTTGCATAGGATCATTTCTCCTGCAAAGAAAAAACAAGACTAAGCATTTGTCCCCTACCAGATAGGCCCCTACAGGTTGGCAGGCCTTGCTCAAAGCTTGTTTCAGGCCTTGATGGCAGTCAAGCTGCCTTCCTCTCAGCCTACTCCTAAAACTGTTTCCCAATCTTCTCAAAAAAGAGGATTACGGACAGTGACTTATTTGGTGAATTTTCCTCTGATAAAGAAGAATCTCTGGATTATTCCACACAGATCCCTTCTCCCCAGGAATGTTACTCCTGAGGAGGAGTCAGTCGATGCCAACTACCCTATGGAAGAGAGATCCTTTGGTGACCCTCTCCTGAAAATTGGAGAACACTTTAAAGGGGATATTTTCCCCAAAAGATATCAACTTTATACAAGTTGATGTCTCTGGCCCCTCTGCAGTTCTACCTGTGCATCCTGCATTTCTGGAGGCCTTTCACAGTGCTTCACAACCCACTGACTCCCATGCCCCAGCCCTCAAGAAGCCAGACAGCTGTTATATGGTCCCTGAGGATCCTAAATTCCTCTTTAGGTGCAGAACCAGCAGTTACTTCTGTAGCTACAGACAAATGACCCTTGTATGATGCTGCTCTCCTCTAATCTTCCATCAGACAGAGAGCAGACTGGTTAAAATGTCCTATGTCAGCCACCGTGGCTTTCAGGGCCATTAATTATCAGATGCATATAATCCTCTAATCTTCTTCCATCAGACAGAGAGTAGACTGGTTAAAAAGTCCTATATGTCAGCCACCGTGGCTTTCAGGGCCATTAATTATCAGATGCATATAATCCTCTAATCTTCTTCCATCAGACAGAGGGTAGACTGGTTAAAAAGTCCTATGTCAGCCACCGTGGCTTTCAGGGCCATTAATTATCAGATGCATATAATCCTCTAATCTTCTTCCATCAGACAGAGAGTAGACTGGTTAAAAAGTCCTATCTGTCAGCCACCGTGGCTTTCAGGGCCATTAATTATCAGATGCATATAATCCTCTAATCTTCTTCCATCAGACAGAGAGTAGACTGGTTAAAATGTCCTATCTGTCAGCCACCGTGGCTTTCAGGGCCATTAATTATCAGATGCATATAATCCTCTAATCTTCTTTCATCAGACAGAGAGTAGACTGGTTAAAAAGTCCTATATGTCAGCCACCGTGGCTTTCAGGGCCATTAATTATCAGATGCATATAATCCTCTAATCTTCTTCCATCAGACAAAGAGAGTAGACTGGTTAAAAGTCCTATATGTCAGCCACCGTGGCTTTCAGGGCCATTAATTATCAGATGCATTAATTATCAGATGCATATAATCCTCTAATCTTCTTCCATCAGACAGAGAGTAGACTGGTTAAAAAGTCCTATATGTCAGCCACCGTGGCTTTCAGGGCCATTAATTATCAGATGCATTAATTATCAGATGCATATAATCCTCTAATCTTCTTCCATCAGACAAAGAGAGTAGACTGGTTAAAAAGTCCTATATGTCAGCCACCGTGGCTTTCAGGGCCATTAATTATCAGATGCATATAATCCTCTAATCTTCTTCCATCAGACAAAGAGAGTAGACTGGTTAAAAAGTCCTATATGTCAGCCACCGTGGCTTTCAGGGCCATTAATTATCAGATGCATATAACAAAGTACTTCTCAGAGCTTCTGTCTCGGGCACCTATTGCCATTACAGATCTTCCAGACTCAGACATAAAAACCTTGGCTCTAGCTATCCTGGGAGCTTCGTCCCAATTGGCAAAACATTGCATTAAATGCAACTATGATGCTGTGGAGGCTTATGCCATGGCAGCTGCTACTGGTTCAGTTCTTAGAAGAGTTTCCTGGCTCAGGCTACAGGCTGTCCAGGATAACTTAAAATCTAAGTTAATGGATGCACCACTAGACAATTAAGCCTTATTTGGAAAGAAACAAGGAACTCAAGGAGTTGCATTCTGCTTTCTCCTATGCCCAGGTATTTACCTTTTAAGCCTGTTTTTGTCCATAGCTGCACTAAGCATCTGGTTAGTCTTCTAGAGGAGGCAAGAGACATCAGAAGCCTAGGAGTTCTCCGCAATCCTCACAGCAAAGGCAGTCATTTCCTGACAAAGCAGGGAGTCTCCGACTACCCTGCAGATGTCTCCCTTTCCCATCTTTCCCTTCACCTGTCAAACATTCACAGGGTCTGGGAAAGCATCACCCAAGACACCTGGGTTCTTTCCATAATCATGGTTTGGTACTCCACCCCCACCTTCAGGGGCATCCCTCAACCCCCCCACCCCCGAGAGCAGTTGCCCCTCTTCCCAAAGCGCCTTTTGGAGCTTTGGCAACAGGGCTCCATTTAAAGGAGGTTCCTCAATTCTCAAGAGGAAAAAGCTTCTATTCATGAATGTTCTTAGTACCCAAAAAGGATTGCCTCTGGAGACCAATACTGGATTTATCCAATCTCAGCAACTTCCTAAAGGTTCATACCTTCAGAATGTTGATGCTACAAACACTATTGCCCCTTGTCCTTCCACAAGGATAACGCGACATCTCACAGATATAAAAGATGCTTACCTTCACATCCCATTCACCCAATGTTCAGGAAATGCTTGCCTTTTTCTGAGTTCTTGGCATTTTCAATTCTCTGCCTTGCTCTTTGGTCTTTCTATAGCACCAAGGGTATTCACAAAAATGCCTAGCTCCAGTAATTGCACACTGCAGACATTTGGGCACCCAGATTTTCCTGGACGCAACTTCCTACACTCTACTCCAAAACTTGGGGGCCTCTATTTCCCTCCTTGGAAAACTGGGATTCACATCAGCTGCATTTTCCTGGGTTGTTGAATCCAGACAGACAATGAGTGTGTCACTTCCACTCAGAAGGTGCTGGACCTTCAGTCCACCTACTCCCTTCTCCCCTTGACTCGCATCACAGCCAGGGAGTTCTTCAGGGTGCTGGAATTCATGGCTTCAACCATTCCCATGGTACCAATGGCAAAACTCCACATGAAATTCTAGTGGTTCTTCAGATCAGTGTGGACCCAGCATTCTCACCAACTAGAATACCAAGTCCCCCTCATTCCTTGCTTAAAGAGGGAGCTGCTCTGGTGGATCCAACAGATAGGCCAAAAGACATGGGCTATGGTGCAGCCTTGGGCAAATTCACAGTTCAGGGAATTTGGGCTCCCTCCCAGAAAATCAGAATATGTTAACATCATGGAAATGCAAGCATTGCTACTAGCCCTACAAGCATTTCAACTTCTCCTTTGCCGGGCCCTCTATAACTGTTCACAGGCAACACGACTGTCCTGTGGTATGTGAACAAGTGTGTGTGTGTGTGTGTGGGGGGGGTTGGCTAAATCCTTTTTCCTTTGCGGGTTGGTTCTTCTAGTATGGGAATTTCTGGCCCAGTACCACATTCCCTCCAACCAGCATATTGTGGCAGACTCCTTAAGCAGATCCATGACTCAATCCCACAAATGAATGTTTCACAGGGACATGTTTCTGGACATAGTCCACCAATGGGATATTCCTCGGTTAGACTAATTTACCTGCCCCCTCAGTAGAGAACTTCCAAAATTTTGAGCTAGAGTCCAAAGTTCTCTGGTTTGGAGGGTGGATGCCCTCTCCTTCTCTTGGAAGTGAATGTTTCTGTATGTATTCCCTCCCCTTCTTCTAATACTGGAGGTCCTGTTCAGGATTCTACAAGACCAAGCAAAAATCTTGCTGGTGACTCCCTTGTGGCCAAGGCAGCACTGGTTCCCCCTCTGTCTACATTTAGCCATGGGCCATCACCACAAGTTACCCCACAGATGGACCTACTGACACAGAACAAAGGATCCCTAATGCACCCACACCTATCAGTACTACTGTTGACTCCATGGGTGATGGGATTCTAATCCCCTTCAGACACCTATTCTCAGAGAACATGCTCATGGTTTTGCAGGAGGCCAGAAAACCCAATACAAGAAAGTCTGGTTTCCAAGTGGAAAATATTTTCACTCTGGTGTCTCTCTAAGAACCAAGACCCACTGAGAGTGGGAATCCCATTGGTTCTGTCCATCTTGTGTGAATTGCTCTCTGCTAGCTTGACTAACTCCTCTATCAAAGCACATGTCTGCCTCTTTCTCCCCCTCTAGCATCCAGTTTTGAGGTGGTACAATTCCTTAAGGGCATCCTTCGCATTAGGACTCCCAGGAAACCTATTCCTCCTTGGGACCTTACTTTTGTTGGAGAAAAATTGGCCCTGGCTCCTTTTGAGCCTGCATCCTCTGCCTCCCTCAACCATTGCTGTAGAAAACTGTTTTCCTTGTGGCCTTGACCTCAGCCAGAAGGGTGTCAGAGTTTCAAGCCCTTATGGCGGTGTCAACCTCCTTGATATTTTACAAGGATAGGGTATCCTTGAGAACAAATCCTTATTTTATGCCAAAAGTGGTTAATGAGTTATCCCTTCACCAATCCATCCAGTTACCTACCCTCTTCCCTTCTCCCCAAAACCATAGTGATAAGGTATTACACTCCTTAGATGTACACAGACAACTTAGGTGTTACCTGAACAAGACTAAAGCGGTTAGATCTGATAAGCCATTTGTGAACTTTCATCTCAGGGCTTTGGGTTTACCCATTTCCAAGCAGACTGTTTCTTATTGAATTTCAAAGACTATTTGCCTTTGTTACACAGTCAGTGGAAAGAGACATCACCTGTGAAAATCCACTCTACTAAGGCTGTGGGCTCCTCTAAGGCATTCTTCAAGGACTTGGATTACAGCATCATCTTGAAGCAGCTACCTGGTCTTCTATCCATACCTTTACCAAACACTACAAACTGGATGGCATTTCCAGATCCAGAGCTGGATTTGCCAAAGCCATTTTACATGGCTTCATTGAGAACTCCTCCGCTCCTTCCTCCTCTCTTACTTTTTGAGCTTTGGCAGTCTCCCTCAGGTTAAGGATACTGCAGCAACTGAACAGAAGGATATAAAAAAGTGTAATACCTTACCATAACCATAGATGTCCGTCTGTTTACTGCTGCAGTATTCTATTCCTCTCTTCTTTCCCCCCTAGTCTGTTGAGGTTCTTCGTATTTCACTGTTGCAGTCGTTAAATTTGGGTAATCTGCTTGCAGGTTGCCCTCAGTCAGCCTGATTAACAAAGTCTTGGGTCCTGCGTCGATTGCTGTCCCTTCTTCCATGACGTCAGGGGTATAAAACATGAAGCTGATACCATTACATCAGTCTTTCTTGCCGTGTGGTGCCCGAAGCAGAAGCAGTTCGCAAGTGCCGGTCGGTCGACTCCTGAAATTTTTGTTTTAGAGTTTCAGAACAGAAGTCTTCAACTAAAAGCGAAGTACCCCATTGGGGAAACTTTTTCTTGCTCCTTACCGATGTCAGTAAAAGTTAATAATTGCATTACTTGTGGAAAGCAAATACCTCATAAAGATTTTCATTCGTATTGTATTCCTTGCCTAGGCCCTGACCACGACATACCTTGCTGTCAGTTTTGTGCTTTATTTATCAGCGCACTATCTGTCGTCAGTATATTTTTGCCTCTAAATATTTTGGTTCTCGGTTTAATTATCCAGAAATGTCGTCGGTTAGCCATCAGACTTAACGGGATTCTGAAAAAAACGCAAAGATAAAGACAGAGACAGGCTGCCGAGGTCCAAAACTGCAGACCACGCTTCTCTTAAGCCAGTCACCAGTTCGTTGGTACTCAGTGAGGCCCTTTTGCAGCCCCTTATACCCACTACTTCTGATTTGCAGGCCTCTACTGAGACCCATTTGCCGCGAGATACTTCAACTATGGAACCCACGGATGTCTCTACCTTAGATGGGTTCGGAGCCGCTGTGCAGGCACCGGCTTCTGAGGGTGTATTCAGGCCTATGGACTTGCATATTAAATCAACGCCTCCTTCATTACTAAGGCCTAAATCTCGATCTATGTCTAAAAAACTGATGCCCAGGCCACATGCTCAGGCCTCTATGCCTAAAAAACAAATGAAAAAATGGCTGAAGATCTAATAACTCTAATCAGGGGTAGCCAACCCCCCAAGAGGCCTAGGGCTGAGCTTGATTATGATTCTTCTGATCAGGATTCTGTTTTATCTGACTCTTCTGATGACCTGGATTTGTCCTTACCTACTTATGAGGATTCTGATGCAGAGGACTCTGTTCCCTCTGCTTCCCCTCCTGAGGATTTTTCATTTGGGGAAACCTTACATACTCTAAGGGAGCATTTTCACTGGGAAAGCTAGGAATTTTCTGATTCAAAAAAGAGGCTTAGGGATTTCCTTCTCCTACCTCAGCATAGGCCTTTTAGCTATTCCTCCTGTACTAGACATTGTTGATGATGTTTTCTCGAATCCAGTTTGGCCTCTGATTCCCTGCCTCCTGCTCCCAGTGAACCAGACAGATACTACAGGGTCCCTGAGTCCCACAAGTTCCTTTTCAAAAATCCTATTGCAGATCCAGAGACTATTTCACAGGGATGAAGGCTTCTACTGCTAAAAATCCTACCCCTTCTGATAGAGACTCCAGGGCGCTGGATAGATGGAGTAAAAAGGTTTATACTTCAGAAACCTTGGCAATTAGAGCTTTAAACTCCCAATTTCATATGTTAAAATATCAGCAACATGTTATTGGACTGCTTAAACAGAAAGTGATATTGATTCCTGACTGTGTGGAAAATAGACTTAACAGGATTTTAATGCATTCTGCTGAACAAGTTGGAAAACATACTTTGCAATGTGGTTTTGATTCTTTAGAGTCCTCTTGCAGGGCTGCTGTTACTGGGTCTGTGCTTAGAAGGCATGCTTGGCTTAAGGAGCAATCTTTGCCTGATAATGTTAAAGCTAAATTGTTGGAAGCTCCTTTAAATCAGGACCGCCTGTTTGGCAACAAGGCTGAAGAAGTTCTTAAAAAGATGGAAGATAAAGCTAAATCTATACAAACTGTTAGATTTTTTACAAGTTCAGCCTCCTAGATTTAGTAGGCACTAGCCCTCTAAGAATTGTTCCTTTCCAGCCCCTTCCAGGTCTTCTCAAGCCAAACCCAGACACAGCAAAAACCCCAGGTTTCAGTCCCAGGGGACTCGCAGAACTAAGCAGTGGGGGGCCTCCACTTCCAAGTCTGGGAATAACAAGACACCCCCCTATGGTAAACTGTCTCAATGACTTCCTTTTAAAATTTCCAAGCACTTATCTTCTGACTGCCCCTTTGGGGGGGGGGGGGGGGGGGATTGCTATTCATGCAAAGAACTGGGAACTCATTACCCACGACAAATGGATTTTAAATATAGTGTCCCAGGGATACAGATTTCACTTCCACACATTGCCAATGCCAAGTGGGTGGCCGGACCTACCCCCAAATCAGTGGGCAGAAGCTCAAAAACAAGTATTTTCTCTCTTTAAGCATGGGGGCTATTCAACTGGTACCAGAAGAGGAAAAGGGACAAGGTTTCTACTCCAGACTTTTTCTGGTACCCAGAAAAGACAAATCATTGCGTCCAATCCTGGACCGGTCTACTCTAAATACCTTTCTGGAGATTCCAAAATTCAAGATGCTGACTCTTCACCAATTACTTCCTATGCTAGGCAAAGATGCCTGGTTGGCAACACTAGGTTTAAAAGAAGCATACCTGCACATCCCAATCAGGGAATCTTGCAGAAGATACCTACGCTTCAAAGCAGGCTACATGCACGATCAGTTCTCTGCATGGCCCTTTGGCTTATCTACTGCGCCCAGGGTATTCACAAAGTGCCCAGCTCCAGTTATTGCATTTTGCAGGCAAAGAAGTATTCAAATATACCCATACCTGGATGATTGTCTAATTCAGGCAGAAAGCCAGGACATACTTTTGATGAATCTGGCCTTTGTACAAAGGATTCTAACTTGTCTGGGGTACACCATAAATGAAAAGATATCACAACTGGTACCCTGTCAACAAATTATATTCCTGGGAGCAAGCTTGAATACAACTTCCCAGATGGCTTACCTCATGCCAGAAAAGCAAATTCATTTGACAACCTACTTCAAACAAGTGGCCACAAAAACCCTGCTATCTGCAAGACAAATACTGCAAGCACTGGGGTTCATGGCCTCCTGCATTCTTCTTATTCTATGTGCAAGACTGCATATGAGGAAACTACAGTGGTATCTAAAAAGCCTATGGTGTCAACATTCTCAGGACCTAGAAGCAATGATACCTATCATACCTTGCCTACGCCTAGAGTTCCTTTGGTGGGCAGAGGCCTGCCACCAAAACAAGGGACTACCTTTCACACCACCCCCTGCCGCCCATACCCTAACAACAGATGCATCAGGCTATGCATGGGGGCCTCACCTGGCAGGGAAGTGCATTCAGGGCAAATGGAACCCAAGTCAGATACAACTGCATATCAATCAAAAAGAAATGTTAGCTGTTCAGAATGCTCTGACAGCCTTCAAGGACTACATTCTTCCAGGATAACTAATGGTAAAGACGGACAACACCACGGTTATGTGGTAGATAAGCAGGAGCGTACACATTCTTACCCCTTCTGCAGACTAGCCGTGGCATTGTGGAACACAGCCTTGAGCTACCAAGTGCACCTACAAGCTCAATTCCTGCCAGGAAAATTAAATACACTGGCAGACGGACTAAGCAGAAACCTCATGGACCCACATGAGTGGAAACTGGAACCAAGGATTTTCAACATGTTGACAAGCGAATGGGGGAGCCCACATATAGACCTGTTTGCCTCCCCCCAGAACTACCAATTGGACAAATTTTGCACAAGGACTCCCCCACAAACAAGCCTGGAAAGTGGATGCTCTGTCCTTCAACTGGAAAAACCTATCAGTCTATGCCTTCCGCCCGCTGTCTCTGCTCTCCAAAGTACTAAAAGTCAAACAGGACAAACCAAGGATGATTTTGATTGCTTCAGACTGGCCGCGCCAACACTGGTACCCCCTCCTGCACAGTGTCACAGTTATCTCCATGGCACCTGCCTAAGACTCCTTCCCTGCTGTCTCAGCAGGAGAACCAGATTCTGCACCCTCAGCTTCCAACACCGAACCTTGCAGCGTGGCTGATTACTTAAACTCTCCCTTACCATCCCTCAGCAAACCTGTGATGGATGTCATCTTAGAGGCAAGTAGGCCTAGTATTAGAAAATCTTATGCTGAAAAATGGAAAAGATTCTGTGCCTGGAACCAGTCTCAAGGGATGAGCTCAGCAGCGCCCAATTTACCTCAGATTTTACAGTACTTAGCTGAGATGCTTCACAAGAGCCTGTCTTTTTCCTCCATTAAAATCCATGCCTCAGCCATTTCAGCTCATTATAACACAGTACCTCACCTCTTCTCTCATCCACTGTTCAAGTAGTACCTCAGAGGGGCCAAAAATTTGAGACCACCCAGGAGAGCTCCAACCTCAGCCGGGGACCTTAACTTTGTATTGGCGAAACTCACTCTACCTCCTTTTGAGCCAGCTGCTATTGCAGACTTAAAATTTATTTCTTGGAAAACAGTTTTCCTTTTAGCAATCACTTCAGCTAGAAGGGTATCTGAATTACAGGCCCTTATGGCAGTGGAGCCTTTCATCATCTTTCATGCGGACAGGGTGACATTCAGAACCAATCCATCCTTCATGCCCAAGGTGGTATCCAGTGTGGCTCTTAATCAGTCCATTCATTTGCCAACCTTCTTTCCCAATCCACAGAACAAAGGGGAATGAATTCTGCATTCCTGGATGTGCGCAGACAACTTGGATTCTACTTGGACAGAAGTAAACCTCAAGGAAAATCTAAACAACTGCTGGTAGCATTTGCTGCAGGGGCAGAGGGGAAGTATATTTCAAAACAAACCATTTCTAAATGGATAAGCCATTGCATTCATTTCTGCTATAAGCAACATGGAAAACCTAACCCCCAGGGGATCTGATCTCACTCCACCAGGGCTGCATCTACTTCTACAGCCTTTCTCAGAGGTGTTCCTACCAGGGACATCCTAGAAGCTGCTACTTGGAGTTCTGTACATACTTTCACCAAGCATTATCATTTGCCAGTTTTCTCTAAATCCAGAGCTGGCTTTGCCACTGCAGTCTTGCAGGGCCTTATAGCTGGCCCTAATGCTATCTTAACTCCTCTTCCCAACCATAGCTTTGGGAATCTACCCAAATGTAATGACTGCAACAGTGAAACACGAAGAACATAGTACAGTTGTGTACACTTACCATAAATGTAGATGATAGAGTGTATTCACTGTTGCAGTCTTGGTTACCCTCCCTCCTGCCCCCCTAACTTATTTTGGCTATGCCTCTACTTTCCTTTACTATGCTTAAAAGCCTTTTTGGTGTATTTGCTTTTTTGTTGGAGGTATACCTTTGTGTTTTTATGTTTAATTGCTCCCCATTAGGGGGGCACCTGACACCTGGGGCAAGAAAAACTGATGTAATGGCACCGGCTGCATGTTTTATACCCCTGGTGACCTGACGTCATGGAAGAAGGGACAGCAACCAACGCAGGACCCAAGACTTTGTTAATCAGGCCGGCTGAGGGCAACCTGCAAGAAGATTACCCAAATGTAATGACTGCAACAGTGAATACACTCAAACATCTACATTTATGTTAAGTGTACACAACTGTACTTTTTTTTTGGATGTGCTGACCTTTTGTATCTTTAATCTGGCATTCCTCCCTGGGAATTCCGTTCTGAGTATAGTACATGCATATGTCGCTTTTATGGCCTACGTCCAACAGCAGCCTGCATGCGATGTCCCATTTACCATACAGTAATACACGACTTTTGTATACTGGTCATCTGGTCGCCTTCAGGTGGGAGATCCTCAAGTTAAGAATACTGCAGCAGTGAAGAGAAGGACATCTATAGTTATGGTAAGATTTTACACAACTATTCTGTATCCTCTCAGAAGAGGGAGTACTGAAGTACAGCTGTCTGGAGGCCCTGCCTCTTCTCTCTCACCTCCAGAAGCTCCCGTGCAAGAAATTGTAGCTCTGATCTTATGGGGCTGGGGCTTTCAGTGTTGCAACCTGTTTGCATCCCTGTCAAACACCAAGTGCAGCAGGTATTTCTCCTTAATCCCTACTCAGGCACAGTTACCCAGGGATGCTGCTCTGTATGCTTGGCCTCCAGATCTTTTCTATGTTTGTCCTCCAACCCCTTTATTCATGAAGCTTCTTCAGAAGGCAGCCTGCTGCCGAGTGACTGTAATCCTCATAGCCCCCTTTTGACCTTGTAGGTTTTGGTTCCCCTTCTGTTGCCCCTTCTGAAGCACCCACTTTGAGTGCTGGATCCCCTTCCACATCTCATCTCCCATCCTCCTGGTCTGGTTATGCCCAGTCTCCAGACTCTAAAGCTAATTGCATAGTTTATTCAGTTTACTTGATGGCCAGAAATCTCAAGCTTTGCAGCAGTGCGATACAGATCTTGTTCTCCTCACAGAAGACGTCTACATGGAAGGTATACGCTAGCAAGTAGAGTGCTTTGCTATTTGAGCTGATTATCAAGGTTTTGATTTTTTTTCATCCTCTTTGGAGGCAGTTCTGGATTTTCTTGTGGGTTAGTTTAACACTGGTTTCAGTTTTTCTGCGATTTGAAGTACACTTGGCAGCCATTTCCATCTTTTCCATTGGCAGGGAATAATGTGCTTTTGGCTGCTCTGAAGATTTGGAAGGCCTTCCTTTGGAGTATTTTCCTGCTACAACCTCTCCTTTGGGACCCTGTTCCACTGTGGGATTTGTCTTTGATGTTGCAGGTACTTTATGGTGCATACATTTGAACCCCTGCTACTATCAGTTTGTAGCTTTTTTCTCTTTAAACAAACCAAATTGGCAGCTGTCACTTCTGCCAGATGCGTAGCTGAGTTGCAGGCCCTCTGTTCTACCCCACCATATTTGGTCTTCCATAGGGATAGAGAGTCTCTTCAAATGGATCCCACTTTTTTCCCCAGAGTGACTCCAGAGAATAATCTGTGTCAGGCCATTCTCTTTCCTGTGTTTTTCTTGATTTCTCCAGCAAAGTTGAGTATTTGTTACAGTGCCTTGATTTGCAGAGAGAAGTGAGATTTTTATCTTGACGGAACAAAATCTTTCAGGAAATCTAAAAAAAAAAAAAAAAAAAAAATGTTTTCCTTTTCTCTGTCTCGAGTGAGTCAGTCCGTTTCTAAGGTTATGCTGTTCATAGGCGTGTACTAGTGTAATGGCCCTGGAGCCTTTAGAAGCCTAGCCCATATGATTACCTTGGCATCGTGCCACCAGACCTTAGTTCCCAGTGCCTCTGTCAAGTAGAGCCACTGGAGTTATCCCCGGGGTGAATTTTCTATTTCCCATCCACTCATCAAGATTTCTGTTCGAGGGCCAGTGAGGCGCTCCGCATGACTTGTATGGGAAGTCTTTTCCATAGCATGGGCAGTCTCTGGGTTATGAACCTGTCCCTCCAGCTTGTTCTGTTGATTGTGGTAGTGAGGAGGAATTGGGATTACTTTAGATGTAGCATTTCTAACCGAGCTGGGTCAGACATGGCTTTGTAAATCAAGCAGAGATCGCCTCTAAGTAGGCAATATGAGACTGAGAATAGTTGGAGTTTTTTGAGACTGATCATATAGGACAAGTGTTGAATGCCTAAGATCCTCTTTGTGAGGTATTTTTGCGGCCTCTCCAGTTGTAGGTGTCTAGCGGGGTACATGCCAAATGGGGCATTGTACAAGATGAGTGGCCTAATGAGGGAAGAGTAGAAGAAGACAATGACCTCTTTTTTCTTGGATGGAAAACCCTTAGTAATGAGATTTGCCACATAGAAGGACTTTCTGACCACAGTGGTAATGTGATGGTGAAAAGAGAGGTTGCTGTCAACCTGTGTTCCCGGATCTCTTATGACACCTTCTGTGTTCTGTGGACTACCATTGATGTGGTAATTTATGGGAACCAGGTTTTTCCCAAAGGGGATGACAAAACATTTTTTGGCATTGAGCTTAAGGTCATGGTTCTGACACCAGTCATTGGTCTCAATGAGGCCTTTCTGTAGGATGTCACTTGGGGAGTTAATTATGACTCCCAACTTGCAATTGTCTGTGAACTTTGCCAGCCACAATCCCTTCATGTTGGCCTGAACTTCAGAGAAGTAGATACCAAACAGGAGAGGACCCAGGACCTAACCCTGTGGGGCTCCACTCGTGACTGGTTGACAGTCTGACTTGGAGTTAGCTACTTTCACACTGTGGGTTCTATCTCTCAGCCAGTTTGCAACCCACCTAGTGATATAGGGGTTGATGCCTAGCCTAGTGAGTTTTTCTATGATTCCTGAGTGGGAAATGGTATCAGAGGCCTTGGCCAGATCAAGGTAGGCTGTATGAACCCCTTTGCCTTCATCCACAGCTCTGGTGATTGACTCAAAGAAGTCGACCAGGTTGAGCAGGCATGATCTACCCTTCACAAAACCAAACTATGTGGGATCCAGGGTTTGGAGTTTCCCTATATCCTTGTTTATTAGATCCATGATGAGGCGTTCCATAGTTTTGCATATCCGACTCGTTAGGTTAATAGAGTGATAGTTCCCAAGGTCTGTAGTCGCTCCTCATTTGTGGAGAGGGATGTCTGTAGCAATGCACCATTCGGTAGGGACAAAGCCTGATTTGAGGCTGTGATTGAACAGGGCACACAGTTGAGATGCCAGTTCACTCTGCAGTTCATGTAGAACATAGCCAGGGATGTTGTTAGGTCCCACAGAAGCTGTATTCTTGGCCTTGGACAGTGCTGTTTTAACCTGTGCAGTAGTAATAATAGGTGCCTGGCAATCTACTGGTATTGTGATTGGTTCTTGGCAGGGGAGAGAGGGGTAAAGGTGGCACTGAATCTGTCTGCCAAGTATATTAGCAATATCTGTTGGCTCGGTATAGGAGGTACCATTGTGCAATAACTTCAAGCAAATCTGGGTATTGCCATGGAGATTCTTTACATAACTAGAAGGCCTTGTGGTTGTCTTTACAATCTGCTGCAATTCTGTTTTCATAGCTAGCTTTAGAAGATTTGATGAGGGATCTCAACTTTTTGTTGAGGCTGATGAGGGAGTTTTTCCAGGCTTGGAACTTCACCTTATTTCTCATCAGTTCCAAAGTGGCTGTCACATTGCATTGTTTTTGCACAGAGTTTGAAAGGAAAGCCCTTGCCCTACCAGAGCTATGGGTTACTTGGCATTTTTCTGTGGAACTTCATTGGATGATTTGTGTGCTGCTGCTACTTGGGTGGGCCCCCATACCTTTGTGTCCCACTACAATCTGGACATTCATTCAAGATCTAGGGCTTCCTTTGATTCCACCATATTGCGGGATATCCTTCCATAGAACCTACAGAGGTATTGCTTGGCAGGGGATGCTCTCACACAGGTTGAATCCAGATGGACAAGACGACAATGGATATGAAAGTTGTACACTCACCATAACAATAAGTCTGTGTTTTTTTCTCTGCTAGTTCAACTTCCACCCCCCTACTCCTTAGCCTTTCTGTTTGAGTTAATTTTCATACGATCGAGTCAGTGAGGTTGCTTTACCTTGTTTATGGATACCTTGGTATAGTTTCTTTTAGTATGGTGGTGTGACAGTTGAGGCAGAGAGGGGCAAACTTGATCTGAAGTTCGCTAAGTTGAACGAGGCATTGTGTGTAGAGGAGGTGGAACTCGGCCAGCTGACGTCTTTGAGGTATGGTTGGTCTCTCATCTGAGTCGGATATACCAGCGCACAGATTGACAACTTGGATCAGTATTGAGTACATAACTTTCACTCATTATACAGGCGTGTAGTTGAATTCTTTATTGGAGGTTCAGGATTCAAGGGTTGAGCTCAAAGAAAAGAAGTTTGGCACATTCCATTGTAGAAGTTGTGCACAGTGTAGGTATGTCAGTTTTTAATAGTTGAGAATAACAGCCAAGTATTTAAGGCCGTTTTGCTTGCACGTCCAGAGGAACTGTTTACTTAATACAATGTGTTTTCTCTCTGGCTTACTACATTCCCAAAAATATTTGAGGGTTAGCAGAGCATATTTATGGGCATAATTATGCAAATAAAAAGAGATTTTAGCTGTGCATTGGCTAAACACAATAATTTGTTTCATTTTAAAAAAGTTTTCATTTTTAGTAATTGAACAGCCTGTTTTAGATGCCAGAATGGGTGATTTGAAGTTTTTGTAAGGAAAAGAATTGTTTTGGTAATTGCATTTACCAGCTGTTTCCACTTGGTTTAAATGAGTGTATTTCTTTAAAAAATGTTCTTCATAAAAGAGCAATAAAATTAATTAGTTATTGGTGTTATATGATCATGTGATGTATTGGGTGGGTTATTTAAAGTGGTCATATAAATTATTTCTGTGGCAGTCTGCAATAGTAAAGGTGAAAATAAGCTCTGTTTTCTTGGTGTCTTGAGTGGATCTACTACAGTTGTGGTTGTAGCTTTGCATTGATGTAGAGCTAAATTGTTTATATAAATATATATATATATATATATATATATATATATATATATATATATATATATATATATATATATATATACATGAATAAACACACAATTACAACACTAAAAATATTCATCTTCCTACTACTTTCCAGTATGCCTCCCAAATCTTGACTAACCTTCATAGCACCCAAAACATGAAACTCTAGACAGCTGATACAACAAAAATTCCAGATCTGCCACCAATCTTCCTACAAATGCCACAACTGTGTACCCTTGAAACAACTTTACTGCTAGTCCTCCCTCGATGTCTTACCTACTCGCAACTGTTTATTGCCCATAACCTACTATATAAAGCAATAAACTGTCTAACACTGCAAAAGACTATCAAATAATATTCCCCAGCCAGAGGACTTCACTTTCATAATAAATCACTTCTACTTTGACACCCATTTGACTCCTGCTATGTCTCTAAATTTTGGAATTCTCTACCTGTAAACTTAAAGCAAATTGAAAAATTAAAAGTTTTTAAAATTCAGCTTGATACCTTAAATAACTGCATGGGTGTACTTCTGCTCACCCACCAGGTGATACTTTAACTGTAGGCACAAAAGACTATTTAATTTGCTACTTAATATTTCGCAGCATCCTAATGCTACAGTATGCATTTTTCTGGCTCCTTACCTTTGCTCCATTATAAAGTAGGTGTGTCTCATATAATTTCTCACACTTTTTAAGAATTTTTGTATTAATTTAACACATTTACAATATATATATATATATATATATATATATATATATATATATATATATATATATATATATATATATATATATATACGAAGAAATTCCACCTCACATACTATTATACATTGAATCTTCAAGGTAATCTTTTACAATTAACACATTGAGTCTTCATATTTCAAGGTTATCCCAACCCTAAAAGTCTTAGTATGTATAATTTATAGATCTTATTCTTATCACTTCTTTTTCAGTTTTACATAGTACTGTTGTAAATTTAAACATTCTTTGAACGTTGGGACTGAGTTAGATTTCCGTTTTTTTGTAATAACGTTTCTAGCAACTGCTAAGAGATCCCAAAACATTTTTTGTTGTTTGGCTTTTACAGATGCAGGAAGTGGAACATTCATTAGTACTACTGATCTAGTTAAAGAACGATTACCAGATCATAACCCCCTTAAAAAACATACTTCTCTTCTCAATATACATTTAATTTTTCACAATCCTTAAACATGTGCCCAATCAGCTTTTATGTCTTTACTATCTTTACTACATCTCCAACAGAATGAAGAAGTCATTTTACTAAACTTGAGAATTTATAGGTAGCAACAAACACATAAACTTTAAGTTTGACTAACTGCTTTTAATTAAAGATCTGAAGTAGTTAACTTCATTTGGTCTGCAACCTGTGGGATACGGATCCGATCTCGGATCCGAGCCGGCAACTTTACAAAGCTTAGATCCGAGCTCCTAGCTCCTCACCTTACCCATAATCCCCTGCCAACCCTGACTGACCTCAGATCTAGTTTGCCGCGCTTCTGGTCAGCAGCTAGGTTTTGAGCTCCTGGTTCGTAGGGTCTTCGTAGAGTTTGTGAGAAAATTAAAACTTTTTTTCTATTACTTTTAAGTGTACGAGTGTGTTGTGGTTAGGTTTTCCTTTGATTAAATCCTTGTAGTTGAATCTTTTTAGTTAAAATTACCCTCCCTCCCCTTAGCTGGTACGTAGTTCTGTGTGTGGTGTGTTTGGGGCCTAACGGGTGTGTTTTCTTCTGAATGTCTGAGGCCCCAAAACCAATCTTTTCTAAGTGCACCGAGTGTGGCCATAAGCTCTCCCCGGCGGATGGCCACATTCGGTGCATCCGGTGCCTTGGGGTTGAACACCTTTCCTCTGGATGCACTATCTGTGCGGCGTTCAACCCCAGGGCACTGAAGGACCAGAGGTCTAAGCTGATCCTGGCGGGACTTTTGCCCCCGGATTCGGCTTCGGCCTCTAGTGCTTCTGTGGCCTCCTCACAGGCTTCGGTGCCGGCCACTCCTGCCTCCCTCCCCCCCGGCTGGGACTCAATCTCCTGCTTCGGCGCCGGAGGAGAAGGGAGGCCAGGAAAGAAAAACGGAGGGAGAAGCACCATAAGTGGCGGGCCGAGGCCTCCGCTTCGGCCCCCCCCGGCTAAGCGGGCTTCTCCCTCCACGGCTTCCAGGTCTCCTCCTTCTCGGCTCTGGTCTCCATGCTTCTCACCGGGACCCGAGGAGGAGGAGACCCGATCTCTGTCGAGGTCATCGAGGCGGCACTCCCGGCCAGCCTCGTTGGCCTCGTCGAGATCAACACGTAGCCTTTCTGAAGCTGATTTGGACCGGGTGATGCGAAGGTTCATCCAGGCCCAAATGCAGATGGGAGTGCTCCTGCCCCCCCCCCCCTCCGGGGGGGAGCTCAACACCCTTCTTTGCCCCAATAGCTCCTTCTCCGACCCGCTTCACGGGTTCGGAGCGCTTGGAGCTGGGGGTGGGTTGGTGCCGACAGTTTCTGGTACTTCGGCTCAGACGCTTCCTTCGAGTTTACCGGATCCGAGCTCTCGGAGCCGTGCTCTGAGCTTCGGATCTGAGGGGTTTAGTGTGCTTTCGGCTCCATCGAGGTCGGAGCACACTGGCCCTTTGGATCCGATGGTCTCGGCGCCAGCTCCGATCCATCCGTCTGGTCCGAGTGAGGGTCGGCTTTTGGATCCCAGAGAGAGCGGCTCTCCCTCGGCCTTCGAGGTGGTGGAGAGGGCTCTGTTGAGTGCATCCAGGCCCCCGCTCCCTGCTACAGTTCCATCCCGCACTCCCTCTCGTTTGGGTAGGGCTTCCGTCGCCCGGCCACAGGGACAGCCTGCTTTGACGTCTCAGGTCATTCCCCTGGAACAAGACGTTGCTGGTGAGTCATCCTTGGACAGTCCCCCCGAGGATGTTCCTCACAAGCGGAAGTGTAAGAGGAGGCACATGGACTCCCCCGAATCCTTGATAAGAAGACACAGATTTGGATGAGGGGAAAGGCTCCCCAAGGTCACCCCCCCGAGGATGTCTCCTTCAGAGACATCATGGAAATGCTTAGGATAAGAGGGGAGGTGGTCTGCCCCAAGGCTTCCCTCGGACGAATCCGTGTTCCTGGAGGCGTTCGAAGCAGGCCCATCTACCTCTTGGGTGCCCCTCCGGCCGACCCCTTAGTGGACCTTATCACCACTAGGGCTGGAAGGAGCCGGACACTGTGGAGCCAGTCCTCAAACGTCCTGACAAGATCCTGAGCCCCCTGGCAGAGAAATCCTGTTGGAGCAATGGACCCCCCCCCCCCCCCCCCGTAGATGCCATGTTGGTGGCGGCAGCCACCAAGAGGGAGTTAGCCCAAGAGAGTCCCTCGGTCCATTCCCCGAGCAAAGAGTCTCGCTCGATGGATCGTCTCGGGAAGTGGGTCTTTATTTCAGCGACCTTCACTGTAAGGTCCCTGAACTACATGGCACATGTGATTCGAATGCAGCAAGACCTTATCAAAGAGTATGCTGCATCGCCCCCGGAGTCCATGTCGGGGGAGGACAAGCAGTTGTACTCCACTCGCATGGCCACTCTTAGGTCTATATCCAACACCTCTATGCGGCTTTTATCCCATGCTACAGAGGGAGCCGCTAGAGCCAGCGGAGCAGGCCTAGTTATGAGGTGCCAGGCCTGGCTCCGACATTGTGATTTCGCGGAACCCTTCAAGGCGTCCTTTGCGAATGCCCCCTTCGATGGTTCTGCCCTATTTGGCGAGACTTTGGTCCAGAGCGAAAAGGACGGGAAGACATTGTCTGCCATCGGAGTCCGCTTCTTTGCTCCCCAGAGGTCCTTCTCCAAGAACCAAAAGGGACAGAAGAAGATGTGGTTCCGACAGTCGCAACAATCCCAGTCCGCTCTGGACTCCCAGTCCTTCCGCGGCAGAGGAGGACAGGGTGGACGCCGCCCTAGAGGCAGAGGGGGCCCGAGGAACTTTGGGTCCAGAGAAGCCTTCTCTGATCGGCCCACGCAGCAACCCTGAGGGGTTGCCCGATTGCTCCACTCTGGAGGCAGTTGGGGGGCGTTTCTCGAAGCACCTGGCAGCTTGGGAGTCCATTACAACAGACCGCTGGGTGCTTCATATCATATCAAGAGGATACAGAATTCCATTTTTCTACATTCCCGACACCCCCGGACACCTCCCCGATGTTCCACCCAATCAGAGGGAGGCAGCAGCTGTGGAAATTCAGCTGCTTTTAGAAAAAGGAGCCATCCAGCACTTCCCCCCAAGCCAGTCCGGATCGGGTTACTACTTTGGTGCCAAAAAAGACGGGTGACTTAAGGCCCATCCTCGATCTTTCCCTACTAAATCTGTCAGTAACCAAAGAAAAGTTCCGGATGGTCACTCTTCAATCTATTCTCCCCCTCTTGTGGGAGAACGACTGGATGTGCTCCATAGACCTCAAGGACGCGTACTACCACATATTGATGGACGAACGGTCCAGGAGGTTTCTCCGCTTCCGGCTGGGAGCCAGTCATTATCAATTCAGGGTCCTCCCCTTTGGTCTCACCTCAGCCCCCAGGGTGTTCACCAAGGTATTAGCAGTGATAGCGGCCCACCTGAGACTCCAGGGAATGCAGGTCTTCCCGTACCTGGACGACTGGCTCCTCACCGCCCCGACAAGGCATCTACTATGCTTAGCCAGGGACTACTTTCTCAACCTTGCTCCGCAACTAGGGATCACTATAAACTCGGACAAGTCCTCTCTCACCCCGACTCAGGTGATAGATTTTATCAGGGCCAGACTGGACACCAAAAGGCAACTAGTCGTCTTAACTCCCGACCAGTTGCACACTTTGAGGGCACATGTGCAGGCCATCTTTAAATCTTCAAACCCTCCGGCGGGATTGGTTCTGAGGGCCCTGGGGTCCATGGCTGCCGCTATAAACCTTCTTCCCATGGCGCGTCTGAACATGAGGATTTTACAGTGGACTCTCCAAGTCCAATGGTCCCTTCATCAATACCCCTTGAGTCTCACCCCATTTCTCTCAGCAGGGCCTGCAAGAGGGCTCTAGTTTGGTGGCTTCAATCGCCGGACCTCCAGGCGGGACGCCCCTTTGCCATGGCCCCCCTTCTCGCCACTGTGACCACGGACGCCTCTCGTCTTGGGTGGGGGGACATTATTCGAGCAGGACGGTCCAAGGCACGTTGAACGATTCAGAGACCTTATTGCACATAAATGTTCTAGAGATGAGGGCAGTGCTGTTGTCGTTGCAAGCACTTCAGAGCCTTCTGCCTGTAGGAACAATTGCAATCCAGACAGACAGTATGTCTGCGGTATGGTATATCAACAAACAAGGGGGAACTAGGTCTTACCCACTCTGTCGAGAAGCCATGAGAGTGTGGGAATGGGCGATCTTCACCAACCGCTTTCTCATTGCAACGCACATTCCGGGACGGACCAACATCCTGGCGGACAGACTGAGTCGCACCATCCTTTCACCTTACGAGTGGTCCCTCAATCCTCAAGTAGCGAGTCGAATTTTTGCTGTGTGGGGGCAGCCCTGTTGTGATCTTTTCGCATCTCCCTCAAACACGAAATGCAACAATTACTTCGCTCTCATTCCCCCTGCCGGGGAAGCCCCGAGGGACGCCTTGGTGCATGCTTGGCCACCCGGTCTTCTCTATGCCTACCCTCCTCTTCCCCTCATGCTGAAACTTCTTCAGAAAGCCAGTCGGTTGGGGAGCAGGATGATCCTCATTGCCCCATTCTGGCCTCGCCAAGCTTGGTTCCCTTACCTCTGGTCTTGAGTGAATCCGCCCTGGATTCTAGATCCCCTTCCAGATCTAATCTCCCACCCCCAGGGGCTCCCACTTCCCGACCTGGCCAGCCTCAAGCTTATGGCATGGCTGCTCCAGTTCCACTTGTAGCTAGGACTCCTGGTATCTCTTCTCCAGTTAAAACTATTCTAGTAGCAGCGCACAAGCTCTCTACTAGGCAGGTCTATGGTAGTAAATGGAAGCGTTTCTCTATATGGGCAGAACTCCATAATTTGGACCCTTTTCCAGCCCTCTTGCCTGCGGTGCTGGACTTTCTTTTTAATGACGGAGCTAGCTGTTCTACAGTTAAGGTTCAGTTAGCAGCTATCTCTCATTACCACGTAGGTACTGAAATGGGCCCTTTGATTACTACAAAATTGTGCAAAATATTCCTAAAGGGCACCTTTCTTCTTAGACCTCCAATAAAGGAAGCATACCTCCATGGGATTTGTCCTTGGTATTACAAGCCCTGACAGCCCCTCCCTTCGAACCAGCGTCTTCAGTAGACCTCAAATATTTTTCTTGGAAAACAGCCTTTCTTGTGGCTATTACTTCAGCCAGGAGAGTATCTGAATTGCAAGCTCTTTCTGTGAAACCTCCATACTTAGCCTTTCACAAGGATAGGGTTTACCTCAGGACCAATCCCTCCTTCCTCCTGAAGGTAGTTTCTGAATCTAATATTAACCAATCTATCAATTTGCCGGTCTTCTTTCCTAACTACCAGAACAAAGGGGAGTACAGACTACATTCTTTGGATGTGCACAGACAACTTAGATTTTACATTCATAGGACATCTGGTCACAGACGATCCGACCAGTTGTTCGTCTCCTTTGCCAAATTTAATCTAGGTAAACCGGTCTCGAAAGTTTCCTTATCGAGATGGATTTCACAGTGTATCATTACAGCGTATCAAAATTCTGGCAGGCCCGCACCTCAAGGAGTTCGTGCCCATTCAACTAGGGCTATGGCTACATCTGCCGCCTTTAAATCCAGGGTTTCCTTGGATGATATCTGTTCAGCAGCCACTTGGGCCTCATCTCATACCTTCATCAATCATTATAAATTGGACATTACCTCCAGAGGGAGAACTTCTTTTGGCTCCGCAGTGCTCCGGAATATCCTTCCATGAAGGCCGCCCAAGGTTTAGATAGCTGGGGACTCTATCCCACAGGTTGCAGACCAAATGAAGTTAACTACTTCAGATTAAGAAGTTATGTACTCACCATAATGTTCCATCTGAGTAGGTAAACTTCATTTGTCTGCAACCGTTCCCGGCCCCCCGTCCCCCTGACCGTCAGATGTGTTTCATGTCATATAGTGATGTACCATTCTGATAATGTAGTTAGTTATCCACTATAGTGCTTGCGGGCAAACTTTATCTGAGGTCAGTCAGGGTAAGGGGAGGAGCTAGGAGCTCGGATCTAAGCTTTGTAAAGTTGCCAGCTCGGATCCGAGATCGGATCCGTATCCCACAGGTTGCAGACAAATGAAGTTTACCTACTCAGATGGAACGTTATGATGAGTACATAACTTCTTATTTTATTCTTACCATCTGTTGAGTCTGTTAGTCCACTGCTATCTAAAAAGTTCTAAAATTTTGCATCAGAATTATTTAGATTTTATAACTTGGACAAGCTTCCTTCCAAGGTCTTCGATAATAGCATTGATTTATTCATATAATGGGAGAATAGTGTTCACTCATTATCCACACATTTATTTAATTTCTTACAGATGGATGATATTAACTGGATAGCAGATTCTTCCAACTTGTATTTTATTTATTTATTTTTATTTATTACAGTTTGATGACCGGGATAGTCCACTGGGCCTGGAAGAGCCCATTTTCAGGAAGAAAAGCTCCACAGGATATAGACAATTTTACAATAGTTATACAAAAGTAAATGAAGTAGTAGAACAGTGAAAAATACAGATATAATATACAATTTGTTAAAAAGTCATAAAACTAATCCTAGGTAATGATTTACAAAAGTGAGATACATGTAGTCTAAACATATTAAAAATACATGCATTTCAGATGAAAAAAACACGCAAGTAAAACATTTATGTATAGATCCAAAAAAAATTTTTTTTTTAAGTTAGAAATAGGAGGAGAGGACAGAGAGAAGAAGGTTAGGTGGGAGAGGTAAAAGGTGGTATATAGTGCAGAAATGGAGTGGGTTGGGAGAAGTTTGAGGACAGGAGAGGAAGTAGAGGCAAAGGGTAAGAGCACAGGGATTGAAGGTTGAGGTATATAGTGCATGGGAGATGGTGTTAGAGTTTATGTGGTAGGGGTACAGGAACATTCCCACTTTGAAAGGAGGTGAGATTGGAGAAGAGTTTTGAAGTTTGAGTGGCTCTGAGTATTTTGAAGGATGGTAGAGAGAGAATCCCAGAGTTTAGCTAGGGAGCAGGATAATAGTAGGTGGCCAGGAGGTCGATGAGGCTTATATGTTTAGAAGATTGTGGTTTTCTGATCTTAGAGAGTTGTTAGGAATGCAGGGGATTAAAGAGGTGGACAGAGAAGGACAACTAGAAGGTTTGAATATGAGCTTGTGAGCAGTAGTAAGTCTAAGGAGTTTGAGGTAGTTAGGAAGTTCAAGCCATTTCAGAGAGAGAGAGAGACAGTGATGCGATGAGTTTCTGGAGTTAGTGACAAATTTGGACATTTTACTGTAACAGGCTTCCAACTTGGCCTGTAAGCCTAGCTGAAGATTAGTGAATAGGGAGGCACTGTACATAAAAGAGGGAAGAAGGTAAGTAGAGGCAAGGATGTGTCTGGTGGAGGGGGTAAGGTAATGGGTAGACCTAGTTTTTGGTGAGTTTCTTTTATATTAGTTTGGATATGGATGTCAAATTTTAGATTTTCATTAATTATGACACCGAGCAGTTATGTGATACTATTTCTATGGGGCTGTTATTCTGAGCAGTCAATGTAAAAGAGTTTTTGTCTGTATTGGTGTTTTTGGATGGGGAGAAGATCATTAACTTGGTTTTATTGGCATTTAAGGCGAGGTGATTACTATGCATCCATGATTCGGTATTAGAGAAGGCTAACTGAGTTTTGAGAAGTAGGTCGGGGGGGGCGTGTTTGCTGTACAAGTAATGGTCAAATCGTCAGCATATTGAATTAGTGTGGCATCAAAGAGACTGGTGGAAGTTAATAATGAAGATGTTAAAGAGGAGGGGGCCTAGGATGGAACCCTGGGGAACTCCGGTAGAGGTATGCAGAAAGGGAGTGAGTGGGTTTTTCCATTTGATGGCTTTCCGTCTTTCAGAGAGGTAGCTGGTGAACTAGGTGATGGTAGGAGGGGGAAGATTGAGAGAGGAGAGTTGGGGTAATAGGGAGGGGTGAGAAACGGTATCAAAAGTTTTGTAGAGGTCAAGGAACAGAGTAGAAACTATTTTGCCAGAGTTGTGAGCAAGGTTTATGGAGTCTAAAAAGGAGAGGAGGGCAGTGATGGTACTACACCCAGTTGTTTTGGGTCATATAGGAACATCATTTGAGATGGAATACATTTCTCCATGATTTTTGATAGTGGGGTTAGGATGACTATGGGCAAAAAATTAGAAGTGTCAGTGTTTTGTCCTCCTTTATGGAGTGGAATGATAAAGGCGTGTCTCCATAGTGAGGGGATGTATGATTCTAGTATGGATCGGTTTATTAAGATAGAGATGGGATGGGCAATGCTGTCTGCAGACAATTTGAGGAAGGTTGTGGGTAGGTTATCTGGGGCAGGGGAACATTGTTTGAGTTGAAGGAGGAGCTTTATTTTGCTTATAGAGACAGGAGAGAGGGTAAAATTAGGAGTAGGGGTAGTCAGATTTTGTGGAGATGTAGAGGGGTTATTTGGGGGAGTAGGTTGAGATTGGTAAGATAAGAGCTGGTGGTGAGTTTAGCTATGGATTGTATGAAGAAGGTATTGAAGTTAGAGGGATTTTCTAGATCAGTAAGGTGTAGGTTAGGGGAAGGGATTATCCTTATTACCTGGGTGGAGGAGGGAGGAGATAAAGTCCCAGAATTTTCTTGGGTTGGATAAGTTTTCTGACTTCTTTTAGGACATGGGATAATTTATTTTTATGGTTACGCTTCCACTTTGTCTCTTAGGTGCATGATTTGTTTAGTTTCTTTGGTTAACCAAGGGGAGGATGAAGTTTTAACTCGCTTAGTTTTTAGTGGAGCAAGGTTGTTAAAGTTCAGAAAGGTTTTATTAAAGAAATGAACAGCATTGTCAAGAAGCAAGGTTTTTAAGAGTGACCAGTTTGTTACTTTTAGGCAGTCTATGAATATATGTGGGTTGAAATTGGAGAGGATCCAAGATTGTACGTAGTGGTGTAGCTTTTGAGGGGGAGAGGAGCGATGGTCAGCAAATGCAGGCAGGTGGTCGCTGAGAGAGTCAGGAAAGGTGCCAGTATCTGAGATAAGGTTAGGATGAGACACTAAGATCCAGTCAATGATGGTAGCAATGGTTCTACCTTTCTTTGGCCTGGTAGGAGAGTTTATTAATTTGGTGTAGTTGTATAGGTTGATATTTAGGGAGGAGGATTCAGAGTTTATTATAGCCCAGTTTATGTTTACGTCACCTAAAATAACGTTTTCGTTTTTTATGTTAGTTGAAAACCAGGAGAGTATGTCTTCAAGTACAGGGATGTTGTTGCCTGGAGGAATATAGAGAGCAACAGTGCATATGGATTTGTGTTGTATTCTTTCATTAAATATTCCTGGGACTTAGCTTTTCCTTTTTTAAAACAATTGGACAATAATTCTGATCCATTCCTTTTAGTAAATTCATTTTAAATTTGTTGTGAGCTTCCTTAAATCTGGAGGTGTGTGCAGTGGGAAAGCACACATTTCCATTTGGTATTAATGGAGTTTTAAAAACATTTCTCAACTGAATTAAGAATTGATTTATATAAATATATATATATATATACACACACAGAGTCTAAAGATTGAAATGAATTTCCTTCTAAAGTAAATTACATTAAAAGATTATTACATATTTATAATTTATCATACTTTTGTTTTTTTTATTTTATGTTTCTTTACCGGGGATATCTGACTGGGCCAGTGGCCCTTTTTCAGTTGAGGCCTGGGGAGAAAAGCTCCAATACAAAAACACATTACAAAGAATACAAGAAATCAGTAACGAACAAGAATGCATACATTTTGTAAGTATAGGTAGTAAATAGTTTATATAAATCATAAAAATTGGGAGTGATATAAAGTGGGGGGAGAAAAAGAAAGCTAACAAACTACCGTGAAATAACTTGTCGTAGAGAAATGACTGATCAGTAGATCAGTGTCATGGTTTTGGTGGTAAATATTTGAGATGTATGTATGGTATATGAACAAGAATCTGGCTGATTGTTGCTATGCTAGTGTTACTTGTTCTAAGTAGTGATAGCTGAGGCAATGTTGAGATGATGTACAAGAAGGAAGGGAATAAGATGAAACTGTAGGAAGCTTGAGATGGGTAGTTAAAAATAGGAGCAGTGGTGAGCTTGAGATAGAGAGAAATCGGAATTCTCTGAGAAAAGGAATAGTTTGGATGTTAGTATTTAGTAAGGGAAGAGATATTTTGGTTGCTAGAACAGTTAAGGACAGAAT